>NC_068315.1:21304500-21635510 GCF_025860055.1 Xyrauchen texanus
GAACCCACACACTGCCCACTCACATATATATATATATATATATATATATATATATATATATGGCCCGAGAGCACGTTTTGAATATGCAAAAAAAAATTGGGATGGCTAAAAGCATGTTTTCTTAGATTACATGTTGATAATTTAAGTTAAGTTTGATTTTGAAGAGGTGAATGGCCTCAATGGCCCCGAAAATCATAGAATCACCCAAAAGATGCATGACATATTGTACAGTTGCCACACATAAAGGACATGTGTGTCACCTCTCAGTTTATATTTGTTTTGGTGGGTATATAGGGTCTTCCATTAATTCAGCATATTTCTGGTTTAACTCCTGTGGTATATTCTGTATCCTAAAAGATGCATGACATTTAGTGCAGTTGCCACACAAGCTTACATGCAGACACAACCAAATCTAGGACATAGCGTATGTGTCACCTTTCTGGTTGTTTTGGTGCGTACATATAGGGGCCTACATTCATTGAAAGTATCTCTATTTTAATGCCTGTGGTATGTCAAAAAAGATGCTTGACATTTAGCGTAGTTGCTGGCATGTGAAGCAGAAGTGGTATGAACTTACGAGCTAAGAATAGAACTAAGGGAGGACAGGGAGGAAGTTTCCAGCTCTTCAGCAAACACTTACCCAGGCCAATCAGTGAGTAATACACGTATGAGACACTAAGTGCTGAGTAAAATTTGGCATCAGTGTCCTTAGTTGGGCTTTTAAAATGGACCAGCGGTCATATGGGTATAGAGATTTTTCTCAGCTTCCAAAAGATCTTGTGCTACTTACTAAAAAGTTCAGTTAGCAAAAGCAGCCAAATGGCTAGGTCATTGTGTATTGTTTTTTAATTGAAGCTGTCTCAAATATTTTCTAATCATTACTTTACGCATCCTCTCACTGAAGTGATGGACTTGTTTACTTGAAAGTGTTTGTGGTGGACAATTTTATAACCACATGATATAAGCTGGAATTTTAATCAGATACTTGTTTGCCAGTGTGTCGTGTTCAATCAGAGAGCCACAATGCTTTCCATTTTGAAAGGCAATACTTCTAAAACCTCTCTGTATTAATGTTTAAGACCTGCTCCTACTGTATGAAAAAAGAGACCGTGGGAGAGCTCAGACACCAATTAGCACATGCTATAAATGTTATTTGGATCAGTTTTCTATGTTTAGACTAAACGTGTATATTAATAATGAGAGAGTCTCAAATACATATTAATGCTAATGGTGGTATGATTTTACAGTAAAATACAATCACTGCTACACCTAGATAGCTCTAAGCTGCTCTGGTGTTTCAAAGTAAACGTCTAGGTTACGTATGTAACCTCCATACCCTGATGGAGGGAACGAGACGTTTTGTCGAAGAAGCGGCACTAGGGGTCTCTCTTGAGCGCCGAATATACCTCTGATCTATGAAAAACGGCCAATGAGAAGTTGGTGGACAGAATTTGCATATCCCGCCCCGAACATACGGGTATAAAGGCGGGGAAATGTGTCTGTTTCATTCAGGATTTTTCTGAGGAGCTGGAAATGGTCCAGCCACAACAGTTGCTCGGCTCAGCGACATGGCCGGGAGGACACAACTTCTCATTCCCTCCATCAGGGATCAGAGGTTACATGCGTAACCTAGATGTTCAACGTCTGTCGCTCACTTCAACGTTGTGTTGAAGAAGCGACACTAGGGGTCCAATTTAAATCACGCCATGCGCTGAGCCGTGCACGTGTACTGCTGACACAGGAGCGGGCAGGTACTTGACGTGCCAAAATGACCAGCTGTATCAGACTGCACGTACCCTTCCCCAATGCCCCATAAAGTCGTCGGAACCCTTATAGTTACCCTAGACAGGGGAACAAGGCAACGCTTGCCAACCTGGGAATGGGCCTCTTTTCTCTCTATGTTTCTCGCATAGAGCAAAACGGCTGGGGCCCTTACACGCAACGTGGGAAGGGGGTCTTACCCAGTTTCCTATTCTTTCAGGGGGAAAAGACCCTGCGGAGACCACACCCACCCAGAGAAGGGGAGGTAAATGTGAAGAAATATACCACATGGGCTTTTAGGTCACATGTGGGAAGTGGCGCGATGGTAAATCCCACCTCTTCGGAGAGAGGAGTTGCTACAGACACGGCAACCGGGGGGCAGTGGGAACTGCCCAAGGGAGACACGGGTCCACTCATAAGGAGACAATACCGCGGAAAATACACACATGGGGGAAGTCCACGTAGGAGCCCTGACCTGTGGAGCACCTATTCCAGTACAGGGTAGATTGAGTACCCACAGTGGATTGGGTCGGCGAATTCCTCTGCTGAATTGCGGACCCCGAGGGCAAGGGAGGAGTCATCCAGGGAGCCGAGTGAATGGGGAGAAAAAGTGCACGGTTTTACCTGAAACGAGGGAAAGGGCGCTAGGTGCAAGCGATCCACCCTGTCAGTCCGTCAGCGCGTTACCGAGTTCTACTGGCTCGGACCTGAGAAAACACGAGACAAAACTGACTCTACCCTGAGATTGAAAATCTCTCAAATGTATTAGGTGTTGCTCAACCCGCTGCTCTGCATATGTCTGCCATGGAGGTGCCTCTGGCCAGTGCACATGAGGATGCAACACTCAGACCCGCAAGGGGGGGCACGGCCTGGGTGCGATAGGCCAATGAAATGGCATCCACCACCCTGTGGGAGAGCCTCTGTTTGGAGACAGGGTTCCCTTTCCGCTGTCCACCAAAGCAGACAAAGAGCTGCTCAGAACGTCTAAAGCTCTGCATGCGGTCCAAGTAGGTACGCAAAGCACGTGGCTGGGTCTGCCTCCTCCCAGGGCAGTGCTTGCAGATTCACTACCTGGTCTCTGAAGGGCCTGGTAGGAACCTTGGGCATGTAGCCCAGCCATGGTCTTAGGATCACATGTGTGTCTGCCGGACCGAACTCCAGGCAAGTGTCGCTGACAGAGAACGTTTGCAGGTCCCCAACCCTCTTGATGGAGGGGAGCGTGATCAGCAGGGCCATTTTCAAGGAGAGGGCCCTGAGTCCAACTGATTCTAGCGGCTCGAAGGGGGGTCTCTGAAGGCCCGAGTGGACCACTGAGAGATCCCAGGAGGGGAACAGGCTTGGCTGTGAGGGATTTAACCTCCGGTTGCCTCTTAGGAACCTGATAATCAAGTCGTGTTTACCCAAAGACTTTGTGGGTCTTCGCCCCGAGAAGAACACCAATTCGCGAACAAGCGCCACTTTAGGGCGTAAAGTTGCTTGGTAGAAGGGACTCTGGCTTGGTTGATCATGTCTACGACAGCAAGTGGTAGATCAGCTAGATCTTCCACGTCCCATCCAGGGGCCAGACGTGGAGGTTCCAGAGGTCTGGGTGCGGATGCCAGAGCGTTCCCCATCCCTGAGAAAGAATGTCTTTCCTCAGGGGAATTTGCCAGGGACGGGCTATCGTGAGGAGTATGAGGTCCGAGAACCAAGTCCAAGTGGGCCAGTAGGGAGCCACTAGAGTGACTTGTTCCTCGTCCTCCCTGACCTTGCATAGCACCTGTGCAAGAGGGCTCACTGGGGGAAATGCGTATGTGGCAGGGCGGAGGGCGGGGGCCGGGTCGTGATTTTACACACCCGGTCCCTTATCAGGCTAATCAAGCCTCCGAAAGGGATAATGGCCAACTGCGGAGGATTGTGCGGGAGAGAGCAATAGTTTACGGACATGTCCGTCGTGTGTGATTGTCTTTTGGTTTAAGTTATTCATTAAAATATTATTTGTATCTTCAAGCCGGTTCTTGCCTCCTCCTTTCCATTGACTACGTTACAGCGTACTTGCGCAGCCCCACGGGCCAGCTGTGTGCCAGTACGTCTGCCCCGAGGGGAGCTTCTGTTTGGGCATACCAGAGCGGGCAGTGTGCAGTTTACCGGGAGGCAAACAGGTCTACCTAAGCCTTGCCGAACCGTTCCCAAATCAGCTAGACCAACTGGGATTGAAGCCTCCACTCTCCACTGGGCAAGCGTTGTCGTGATAGCCCATCCACTACCACATTGGTGTTGCCGGGGATATGAGTGGCACGCAGAGACTTGAGTGGTTCTAAAGGAGGAGACGACAGGCAAGTTGTGACATGTGGCGGGAGCGCACACCGCCTTGGTGATTTATATACACCACCGCGTTGGTGCTGTCTGATTTGATCAAGACGTGTTTGCCCTGAACTAGTGGGAGAAACCTCTGCAAGGCAAAGAAAACAGTCAGCAACTCCAGGCAATTGATGTGCCAGCGCAGCGGGGCCCCTTTCCAACGGCCCGCAGCTGCAGCCCGTTGCACACGGCACCCCAACCCAATCTGGAGGTGTCAGTCATTACCAGGATGCATCAGGACACCTGCTGCAAGGGGACTCCTGCCCGCAGAAAGCAGAGGTCTGTCCAGGGTTTGAATGTTTGGCGGCAGGCGGGGGTGACCATCACACGGTGTGTGCCGCGGCACCATGCTCGTCTCGGGACTCGAGTCTGGAGCCAGTGCTGAAGCGGTCTCATATGCATCAAATCTGCGACCACCACAGAGGATGCCATATGCCCCAGAAGCATCTGGAAAATTTTTAAAGGGACCATTGTGCCTGGCCTGAAGGTGGCGAGGCATTTCAGCACTGACTGTGCGCGCTCATTGATGAGGCGCGCTGACATTGAGAATGAGTCCAACTCCATGTCGAGAAAAGAGATGGTCTGAACCGGGGCGAGCTTGCTCTTTTCCCAGTTGACCTGAAGCCCTAAACAGCTGAGGGGCCTGAGCAGTTTGTCCCTGTAGGCCATAGTAACTCTCGGAAGTGGGCCAGTATGAGCCAGTCATCAAGGTAGATAAGTATGCGAATACCGGCTTCTCGGAGCAGGGCAAGGGCTGCCCCAGTGACCTTCGTAAAGACACAAGGGGACAGGGACATGCCAAAGGGGAGGACCTTGTACTGATATGCCTGGCCATCGAACACGAACCATAGAAAGGGTCGATGTCGAGGCAGTATTGAGACGTGGAAGTACGCGTCCTTCAGGTCTACCGCTGCGAACCAATCTAGATGCCGGGTGCAAGTTAAAATATGTTTTTGCATGAGCATTTTGAACGGGAGTTTGTGTAAGGCCCTGTGGAAAACTCAGCTAGGAAGCTTGTCTTGTCCGTCTCATGCATCTCAACCAAGTTCAGCCAAAGATGACATTCCTGAACCACGAGGGTGGCTATCGCCTGCCCGAGTGACTGCACTGTGGCCTTCGTGGCCCTGAGGGCGAGGTCAGTCGCTGAGCGCAGTTCCTGCAGCACGTCGGGATCAGGACTACCCAAGTGCAGATCTTTAAGTGCCTTGGCCTGGTGGACTGCAGGAGGGCCATGGCATGCAGGGCGGAAGCGGTCTGTCCAGTGGCGCTGTAGGCTTTGGCCGCCAGTGACGACGTCGTCGTACAGGCCTTGGAGGGGAGCACAGGGCGACCCTGCCAGGTGGCGCCGTTCTCGGGACACAGGTGGATCACAACCGCCCTATCCACCTGGGAAATCACCGTGTACCCGTGGGCCGCTCCGCAGTCGAGGGTAGCGAGAGCGGATGAGCGTGGGGCATTATGACAAGTGGAGAGGGGTGCCTCCCATGCAGTCGTCAGCTCATCATGCACCTCCGGGAAGAAAGGGACCGGGGGGGGGGCGTGACTGTGAGCGGCGCGCAGACTCAAGTTACCAATTATCCAACCACGGCGGCTGTGGGGAGGACGGAGGGTTCCAGTCCAGACCCACGCTGGCGGCGGCCCGGGCAAGCATGTCGTACATCTGGGCGTCAGGCTCAGCCTGGGCGTGCTGGCCGGAAGGCGGCAGCCCAGACAAGTCATCCGCGTCAGATGCAGTGGCAAACTGCACTGCCGTGCAGAGAAGGAGAAAGCCACTGATGTGCGCCATAGATCCAACAGCAGATCGACCAGAGGTAAGAGGAACAGGTGTGTGACTTGCAGCTGTCTGCATGCACGACCATCGGCTCCGAAGAAAATTTCTGAATGAAACATTTAGAACCATATGTCCGTGGGTGGGACATGCAAATTCTGTCCGCCAACTTCTCATTGGCCTTTTTTCGTAGATCAGAGGTATATTCGGCGCTCAAGAGAGACCCCTAGTGTCGCTTCTTCAACACAATGTCGAAGTGAGCGACAGACGGGGAACAACTGTTTGATCCATAGTCTTTTTGAAAGATTGCCTGAAGATACCCACAAGACTGTATCAAGGTGGTAACATGACAAAAAGATAAATAATGTAGGAATGCAGGTCTAGTGGAAGTAATATGGAGGGAGTATCTTCATTAATCAGGATGTGATCCACAGCTCTGTAAACAATCCATATAATTGGCTTAAAGCAAGTCTGATCATCAGTTGGACTAGGACTGAGTAAATAAACAATATGTGAATTACTAAAGTAATGTTAATTTAGTAAGTGGTTAGATATTAGATTTGATTAGTCTGGGGTTATAAACCAACTGATAACACGTTGAATTTGGCAACAGTACATCGAAAGTTCTGAAATCACTTTGTGTACAACGTAATTTTAACACACTGCACAACTAGCAATTGACATTTATTGAGCTCTTTTCCATTTTATTCTTCCATAGATTTAATGATTCTGATTTAGGAGTTCCAACTGTTTTTGTTTAATGTCTAAAGTCTGGTTTGTTTTGGCACTTCTATGGAAGAAGCTTTTAATGCAACATTTTCTACCAGTTTTGACTGAGAGGGTCTTTTGAAATTTCCACACTGATTGCCTCTCTGAGCTTCTTTTTAATTTATGCAACCGACAGACATTTTAAAATCACTCTTCAATAAGAACTTGCATCACTTTCATTACGCTGAACACATTACCATGATTGTGGAATAATGGTTTGCTTCTCGTTTTCAATTTGGTTTAATCCAGCTTTAGAATAGTAACCCTTCTAAACCCACTTTGCTTGTATCAAGAAAGACAATAGACCGTCCGACTCATTGCAGATAAACCCTGACATCACACCTGTTACTTATGGATTACATTGTGTTTGCTAGAGGTGATGTATATGCCATGAGCACTACATGACCTGTCCTGGAATAGTCCTATAATATTTCCATTATAGGTATTTATTTTCAGATGTTCAAAGGCCAAGAGGTAGATTACTGAACACCAACAAAACAAACGCAAAGGAAACTTTCTGTTAATCAACGTGCAGTCTACATCTGCACATTGGAAGTACATTCAAATGTCCCACACTAAATGTACACACCGCTAAGTTAAACCACACCTGGTAAGTGATTGTTGAGAAAGTAAACTATTGATTTATTTCCAGTGGAACTTCCTCATAGCTGTGGGAGCAAATATACAGTATATAGGCAATTGTATGAACAACAACCAAAATGTTACTCTTTATTCATTTCAAGATAATTTATGTGCTCACGGCCTATTACATTTACTCACAATGACTAGATGCATTTTTTCAGTTTGTCTGTTTCCAGGCAAAAGAGCTATTCACCCCACCCCCATCTTATTCAGGACTGATATGCCTCAAAGGGGATTACTGGGTCAGTCAAATTAGATCTCTAAAAACATGCAGCTACGAACAACAAAAAGACAATGTATATTGTGATATGAAACATACATCTTTTACATCGAACATCATTTTTATATTGAGGTGAAAATTATTTACATTTTGAAAATTGGGCAGTGGTGGCTCAGTGGTTGAGGCTCAGAGTTACGGAAAAGGTTCAAAGCCTCAGCACCACCAAGATGCCACTGTTGGGCCCTTGAGCAAGGCCCTTAACCCTATCTGCTCCAGGGGCGCCGTATCATGGCTGACCCTGCACTCTGACCCCAGTTTAGCTGGGATATGTGAAAACTAATACATTTCACTGTATATATGCAACAAACTGTGTGTATAATGTGTGATCAAAATAAAGGATTCTATTATGTAAAACTTAACAAGGTTTTCATTAAACATGACAAAACACAAATAAAGCTCTCATAGAGCAACTCTCATAGAGCCAAAGAGTGAAATCATTAGACATTATCAATAAACATAAAAGCACCACAAGTCTCTCATCATAGAACATAAAGTTTTATTTCTAAAAGGAACACATAGAGCACAACATTCTTTCGAACAAGCATTTTTTTTTTGCAATGGAAAAAATATTTAGGCATACACTATGGCTTGTACAGCTTTTTACATTCAACCTACATGATCCTTAGCAATTACAGCAGCTATCATCACAATTCACATTCGCTTTCGTTCAAGGTGTCAACTTCACCAAACTGACCTGTTTTTCTATTGCAGGAGAAGGAAAAACAAGCATTTAAAAAAGGCAACAATTAATCTCATTCAATATTATCTTTCTCTTTAGCTACTTTTCCTCACTTACTTAATATGTCTTCCTTAAAGTTACAGTACATCCAAAGTCCTTTATGTCCAACAAATAACACTGGAAAGTTTCCTCACGCACACACTACAATGCAGGAAACACAGGCACACACAAAACCATAGCAGCAAAAATGTTGTAGGAAAGAAGTGTAAAAGACACTGCAGCTTTTAAAAAATTAGAACAGACACAGGAAAAATCGGAAGTGCAGGAGTAGGCATTTAGCACTTAATGGGCATAATTATCTCTCATGAACCTCCTTATAATGCATCATGCTTATTGTGCTTGTTAGAAAGTGACCGATAAGCTGGTACCGTGAAATGAGATACATAAACTTCAATATGAAGCAATCTCGTATTGTACCAGATTCCCACTTTCACAATCTGATTCTAAATAATTTTATGCAGTGCCGGACTGGTTCCTCTGCTCTAAAGGGTGACTTAAATTTAATGTCCAAAAAGATATTTAAAGATATTTAATGTCCAGTCACATTTTAGAAACAGGATTTCCACAATTCAGTGACTTTAGATGGGTAACGACTGATGCTTCCCATCAAAATCATTACACTTAAAGGTAACAAATAGTACATTTTAAGAATCTATTTAGGAGCTAGCGCTAGTTGTTCACTTCAAACAAGGATACTTTAAAAGATTTTTGAAAATGATGCAATTGTATTACAGCTGTAAGTAATATTGTATTAAATTGACAATTATAGATAATCACAAAGGAGGGCATCTATGTTATGAGAATGATTGGTTTACCCCATGTCAGATCTTGAAAATGCCGTAGTGTGCTACAATTATTTCTTTTAATATAAATTTTAGTAATTGCCATCATAAAGTGTTAACACGGTTAGTATCAAATTTGCATCATTTCAGAGCCCAAAATCACATTAACTTGGGACAGTCTGAAAAGACAAAACATGGCCAAAATAGCTTTTTTTTTTGAGGATGTCATTGCTAATTTCTACTCTTTAGACTTTTTTAAACTGAGCAGTCTCAATATGTTTAAGTCAATTCTGAAATTAACCAGGTGTTCACTTACGTTTGTCCATTTAACCACTAGCATTAAAAAATTTATTTTGAGTTTATCAATGGCCTTGAACTGTCACCAGTAGGGGGTGTTGTTCTCAATACGACCCCAGCTCTGCCACTCAGGAAAGAAGCCACAGGATGTTCTCGGGCTCCCAAATTGATCAAACTCCACCTCTGGCCGTTTGCCTTGATTCTTGAAATTGGTTGTGGTCTTCTGAATGACATGGTTTGCCTGACTGGGGTCATTTTCTATATGCACTAACTTGTAATTATTTCCATCACAATTGTCCCAGTATGTCATATTGTGAGTTTTGTATGATATGCAGAACTCCACCTGCTCATCTTGGGGCACAACACTTGGAAGGTCGATGGAAAATGAAAAGATGTCCACGTCCTCACAACCATAAACATTATTCATGTAGGTACAAGGAATGTCAGTGTAGCTTTTCCATGAATCAAATGTTATTCGCACATGGACAACTTTCTCAAAGCTTACATTGCTAACTTTTACTGTGCCAGTGAGCGATGTCTCTTGAATTATACAGTTTTCCAAGCACACCAGGTTCTTCTTTAGATGGTTTCGGAAATCCAAATAGTCTGCGGCGGGCTGAGGGAAGTCCAAAACTAAATTCATCTCTTTCTTGACTTTCAGGCCACCAATAGCATCAGCCAGGTCTGTTAATTCAAACTGCAGGTCTATCATGGGGTCTTCCTCAAATTCTTGAAACACATGAACTGCTGTTAGAGAAATGCCTTTGGAGTCAGCAAAAACCACTTTCTTTTTAGATATGGTTTTGGGACTCTTCCAACCTAAGTTGGCAGTGCCCACTTTTGTCTTGGAGCTGATGCAGGATCTTAGGGGTTTGTATTGGTTGACTAGGTTCCTGGACTTGCAGTCTTCGTATGAACTGAGGAAACTGTGAAGAGGCGGCGAATGTGCCAAACAGATTCTCATAGCTACATCCACAGGCATAATTGGACTTGGCATTGGCCTGGGGTTCAGGATCTGCAGAACCCTGTAATAAATAGAATAATGAACAACAATAGGGTGACCAATTAAGCAGAGATACAGAAAGGGAGAAGCAACATTCACATGATTAAAGACTTTAAACCAAAACCAATAGCTCGCTATCTAGTCTAAATAGCCATAGTTGCTGTTTTGAGCTGTGATTTGTTGTCAAATTAACATAACTATAATTTATGAAAAATGTTGTTTTAATAAGCTACATGACAACACACAGTATGTAAAGTAGCATTAAATGTAATTTAGATAAATCCAAAAGCAACAAAGTAAATAATGCGACCTGCAGCATTTCTCAAAAGATAATTTCAAACCATAAAAAAATCAGTAACACTTCACAGTAAGGGACCGTTCATTAACATTAGTTAATGCATCGGGTATCATGAACTAACAATGAACAATGCATTTGTTTACAGTATTTAGAAATATTTGTTAATGTTAGTTAAAATACAATTGCATCGTTAATGTTCGCTCGTGGTGCATTGATTTAATGTTAACATTTTCATTAATTATGTTAACATCGCGTGTACTGTATGTAAAAAAATAACATTAACCAAGATTAATAAATGCTGTAAAGTACTGTTAAAGTGCTACCAAAAAAAAAAAAAAATATCGAAATAAATTCTAGTAATGCACTATATTTTCCGTTACTTGTAAGAATTCCCATTCTGTGTTATGGTTTCTTATCAAGGAAATACTTTCACCCACTATCCAAATAATACTTTAAACAAGCCAAGATAGTCGCAAAAAAATCTATTACGCTTCCCAAACACTTACTAAGCCGTAATAAACCTTTCTGACTCTCTCTCGCCGGAAAGTGACGCACTCGGTTTACTTACCTGGTGCAATTCATTGGAAAAGCGAGGTATATTTCCAAAATGACAGAAACGAATTGCTCTGCTGTAGTTGGGACAAGTTCAGGATTCTCTTACAGGATTCTAATTTAAACACGTTTTAAGCATCATAACGAAAATGCTGTTGAAGAACAGCCGATTGCTGCGGCACGCCCCTCTCGCAGTCCAGCTGCACTGCAAAAGTAAAGCACTCTCAAAGCCGGTCGATTAAGATTCAACCCCCCGTGCTCATGCTGACAGCCAATGGGAGATCAGGAAAGAGAGGGGATCGAGCAATCAGCGAGCAGGAAAGTATCAGTCAGGGTGTGCGTGCAAGGCAGATCAGTCAGCCCGTTATTCACGCTAGCGCCATCTTTTAAATGGGAATGACAACGAGGCTGATAGACTTACTGCGTCCGAATATTTCATTTACTTCCCTACAATATAGCAGTGACGAGGCCAGAAATCTCCAAGTGGGTGGACATCTTTTCTCTACCAAAATGTGAATTTAATGAAGCGTACCCCTTTCCCCAGCCGTTATGAGTCAAAATTCGCTAATTTTAATACGTAGAATTTTATAGTTACTGACAATAAAAATACCTATTTGTTTTGGAACACTTATTTTGTTCATAAATATTTAACTTAACAGGTCCAAAGTGATGCGATGAAAAATGAAATGGACATTGGAAAAAAAAAATACAATAAATTAAATGACATGTGCACTAAGTTCTTGTTCATGTTGTCTTAGACTTACACTGACACCTAGTGGCCTGGATGCAGCATCATTCAAACGCAAGAGTTTTCAGTACTGATGCCAATGAAAAAAATCACAGTCAGCCATGATTACTTTAATCAATGAGTGAAAGTGTCAAATAATAAACTGGTTACTGAGATTAAGCAAGTAGTATTCAGCCAGTCATGTGATTCTAACATGTCACCCCCATGTGCAGACCCTTCTCCATGTAGAATAAAACAGCTTTTATAAGGTTACTGATATGACTGGAGACTTCATTTTAATGTGAAGATGTAAGATGCCACAAACATTAAATTAGATATTTTTTCAGTCCTCCTGCTGTGCAAAGTTTCTGTTTTCCAGAAGAACTAACCTTTAATTAAGCTGACAAGCTCTTTCCTTTGGATGATGTTCTGGGCTTCGTGGAGCTGCTGCAATGTTGTAAAATATTTATTTTGAATAGTAGCCTAAATAAGAGGCCTGGTGAAAAACGTGAGTGGTGAACCAGATTTTCTATTTAATAGCTGTTCTATAGAGTTGGGGAATGTTAGGCTACTTTTAAAAGCTATGCCACATTATTTCGCTATTGATATTTGATAATTAAATAATTATTATAGGCTATCGTTAGGCTACTTTGTATGGAAAGCAGCGCGTTTTGCATATTTTTAAATAAAGTAATAGCTTTAATTGGCTGGGAGCTCTCTCCAATTCTCTCCAGTTTAATGTCACCAAAATCACTTTACACATCAGTGGTCTCCTGCTGGTTATACTGCAACACTCAGTTTGGAGAAATGTGCTTTTGCATAATTTTGGGGAATTTTAATTTGGAAAAATATTAAATAACATCACTCTTAGTACAATCAAATTCACTTCACACATCAGTGGTCTCCTGTTGGTTATACTACAGCCATGGCCAAAAGTATTGGCAGTGACATACATTTTGTGTTTCGCAAAGTTTTCTGCTTCTGTTGTTGTGGTGTTGATTCACAGTTTCTAGATTACTGTGCAGAGTGATCAGATGCATTTTAAATAATTGCAAAAAGCTTTGTTGCAAAAAAAACTTTATCACAATAACCCATATTTCACAGTTTTTTGGCCCTGGCACAAAATGACCAGCTAACATCATTTCACTAATCATATCAGCAGCACCTGGGGAACTGTGAATGAGTACTAGTCAGGTGAAATCACTCTATCATTCTGATTGGATTATAAGAGCAGACTGATTGCTATAAAAGGAGGGAAGAAGTGCTTCCAATCATTATGTTCTTGTTAGCAATGGTTACCTCTAAAGAAAGATGTGCAGCCATCATCGATTTGCATCAAAATGGCCTCACATGTAAGGAAATTGCTGCAAAGAATATTGCACCTGAAAGAACCATTTAACAGATCATCAAGAACTTCAAGGAGGGAGGTTCAACTGCAGTGAAGAAGGCTTCAAGACATCCCAGTGTGTCCAGCAAGTGCCAGGACTGTCTCCTCCTGAGGAGTCAGTTACGGAATCGTGTCACCACCAGTGCAGAGCTTGCTGAATATTGGCAGCAGGTTGGTGTGTGAGCATCTGCACGCACAGTGAGGTTAAGATTTTGGACAATAGTCTGGTGTCAAGAAGGGCAGAAAAGAAGCCACTTCTCTCCAAGAAAAACATCAAGGATAGACTGAAATTCTGCAGAAGACTGGTACAAAGTTATTTTCTCTGATGAAGCCCCCTTCCGACTGTTTGGGATATCTGGAAAATCGATAGTCCGGAGAAGAAAAGGTGAACGCTACCATGAGTCCTGTGTTGTGCCAACAGTGAAGCATCCTGAGACCATCCATGTGTGGGGTTGCTTTTCATCCAAGGGAGTGGGCTCTCACAATTCTGCCCAAAAATACTGCCATGAATAAAGAATGGTATCAAAATGTCCTGCAAGAGCAACTTCTCCCAATGATCCAGGAGCAATTTGGTGATGATCTGTGTATTTTCCAGCATGATGGAGCACCATGTCACAAGGCAAGAGTGATAATGAAGTGGCTCGGAGATCATTACATTGAAATTTTGGATCCTTGGCCAGGTAACTCCCCGGATCTTAATCCCATTGATCAATCGGTCAATCCTCAAAAGGCGAGTGGACAAGCAGAAGCCCACACATTGTGATCAACTCTGAGCACTAATAAGGCAAGAATGGATCACAATCAGTCAGGATTTGGCCCAGAAGCTGATATCCAGCATGCCAGAGCGAATTGCAGAGGTTATGAAGAACAAGGGTCAACACTGTAAATATTGACTCTTGCATATATTGAGTGTTTTTGCCAATAAAAGCCTTTAAAACTTATGAAATGCTTATCATTGTTTTACAGTACACCATAGAAACATGTGAAAAATTATCTACAAATACTGAAGCAGCAAAATATGCAAAACATAAAATTTATGCCACTGCAAAAACTTTTTGCCACGGCTGTACAACACTGAGTTAGGGGAAAAAAATGCTTTTACATAATTTGGGGGAATTATTTATTAGGATTAAAAATGCTGCAATATTTGTGCCAACTGAAATAAACATCTGTCCATGTGTGTGTGATACTATATTTTTATTCAAGACAAATACACAATACAAAACAGCATAGGTCCACAGTTGCACCTGTTTGACCAAATTGCACGATTCTTTATACCGATGTATCTTCGAAGCCTCCCCACAAAGAGAATTGGACAATACAAATGATTGTATATCAAAATAAATAAATAACGGATATTTGCTTGAGCGGCAGCCACGTTTGTCTGCAATCAGTCTGAAATCTTAAAAAATACCAACCAAAGAAAATGTTGTTGAGCTCTTCTTTAACCCCCCAAAAGTTATAATTTTAATAATAATTTTGAGTCATAAATAAAACAGAATTTCCTTCAAAAGTGTCAGAGATATAAGATAGAAAAAGACGTGCTTAAATTACCCGGTGGTTTACAATAAAAATAAAATAAACATTTCAAAGAGTTAATCTCCAACTAAATTAATCTTGTAACATGAAGTTTCGCTTCATACACAAACTCTGTCATCGAATAATACATTTATCTATAATTAAATTATAAACAAAACATTTCACTGCCCAAGATATCCCAATATTGTATTGTGCATGGTTGAATGGTGGACAATTGCTGTAAAAGATTGTATTTTAAGCAGCTCGTCAGTGCTTTGAAAATAGTCAATCAATGATAAATTGGTGCTGTTTATCTGTTTAGAGTTGCTGTCTGCTTTAGCAACATCACATTATTTACCCGAATATATACATCAAGCTATTATGGACCAGTTCAAGCTGACAAACTGTGTGGACCACAAGAGACTACAGAAGCCTACATGTGTAGATACATTAATCCTAAAAAGACTTCATTTCCAATAGTTATACTATTTTTATTTCGATATGCTGTAATTAGTAAACTGTGAGAGACATGATGTGGGTGACTTGACTCAAAGTAGTTCCTGATTTTAAGTTTTTAACCATGATGAAACTGCGATGCGAGCACAGTCTTGGCTGCACAAATGCCACATGCAATTTTACCAGCTGTCAGGTCCTGTGTCATGTGAAACTGCCTTGTTTAGTTTCTATCACATTGGATACATACCCGTCTTTATGTTTTCGTTGTGCCAGCCACCTCGGTAGTTGATGTTATACAATAGTGTCTGTAGTAACATTCAATTGTTTTGGTTGACTGATGAGTGTACCCGTGCACATGCGTATGTGTGTGCGTGTGTTTGCTTAAACACTGTTAAACAATTCTGGCTATGCCTATGACTTCAGGGGCTAATACAGCTGCATTTCTGTTTTTTTTTTTTGTTTTTGTTTTTTCATTGCATCACAAATGTCAGGGAATCGGAAAAGAATCCAGAGTCCCAAATGCTCGAGTCTGAGTAAAAATGCATCCGAGTCCATGACAAGACAATGACAAGAAAAATTGGACTCTTGACTCTGACTCATGTCCGAGTCCAATCTCAAGTGTCCCAACTCTAACATCTGGCCTTCCACATCTCTTTCTGTCCTTGTTAGAGCCAGTTGTCCTGTGTCTTTGAAGACTGTAGTGTACACCTTTGCATGAAATCTCAGCTATTTCAACATTTTGGAAATTTCAAGCATTGTATAGCTTTCATTCCTCAAAACAATGATTGACTGACGAGTTTCTAGACTCTTTTTGCCATTTTAGACCTAATACTGACCTTAAGACATGCTAGTATATTGCATACTGTGGCAACTCAAAACAAACACAAAGACAATTTTAAGCTTCATTTAACGAACCAAATAGCTTTCAACTGTGTTTGATATAATGGCAAGGGATTTTCTAGTATCAAATTAGCAATTTCTGATTTGATCAAAAATTACTTTTTTCTAAAAGTGATGGTGTTGTTTTATACATCAGTAATGTTCTGACTATACATTGTGATCAGTTGAATGCCACTTTGGTAAATTAAGGTACCAATTTCCTTCCGAAACAGCAAAATCTGTACATTATTCCAAACTTTTGGCTGCAAGGGTATATATAAACACAAAATAAAAATTTCATTTAAGCAACATGTAGCCTAATTGCTATATAGTTAATTGACAAGATGACTGAATAAGATACTTAAAAAAACAGTTTGTGTAATGCCATCATATTCATTTATAAAATCTATCTGGAATAATATATTTCTTTTTTCTTTTCTTTTCTTTTTTTTTTTTTTTTTTTATAAATAAAGTGGCCTTCCTTTTGGGACATCTGAGATAGGTTTGCTAATATCTAAATCTAAACTTTTATATTCTATGTCAAGATTGGAAACTTTAAGTAACAATTAGTCCATTAACCACACTTGCAAAACAGGAAGCACACATGCAGCCTGCACAATCAGTTTGGTCAGCAGCAGGATGCCAGAATATACTTGAATACACTGATCAAAACGTATTTTCTTTTCATTAATAACGATGATCCTTCAAAACGGACAGCAGGAATTCCTATACCTGTCAAATTTAGAATTGAAGACAGTGCTTGTTTTTTTCTTAAAACTATGGTAGTGTTCTTTGCTACACCAATATTAATTTTCAGTTTTTGGTCCCTAAAAAGTATTTAACACACAGTAAGCAAGTTTGTTAAGAAAGTCTGAGACTTTGTAAACAATTCAGAGTCTATTTGTAGTGAACTTTAAGGTGAATTTCAAATGGGTATGTTTTGTCACAGAGAGGTGTTTATGGTTGAACAATTCAGGGTGTGTTTTTGCTTAATAGCAGATATGCTAACATGTATTAAGGGAAATGGAGTGCAAAACAAGTCAGAGCTTGCAAAGATTCATTTTTCCAGTCATAACAGCCAATGGCAATAATTGGTATGTCAGCAATGATAATATAGTTAAAAAGTACACTAGATTCACTGAACTATTTATTGGGAGCTTTAATTATGTTTATGATTTTTAGAGTTGTCAGTTAGGTTGGAACCATATAATTTCCTTCTCAGTCTTTTGTTTGTATACACTATTACACATTTGTTGGCTCTGTAGTTCTTTAAAACCTGACAAGCCCAATACAGTAACATTGGCTAAACAAATGTTGTCTGACTAAGAAAGACGTGGGAGTGTTAGGGGAACCTGTTTGAAACAGCCCTAAATTTTTGCAAATCCATTTGGTGTCATTATTGGCACAAAAAATAACACTCTTTGCCATTTAAAGGTTTACTCACCAAATTTTTTGTTTGTGTCATTTGGACTTACAGTGCCACCTAGAGGCGTGGATGCAGCATTATTCAAAATCAGTTTTTAGTTACAGATGCAATTGTAGAAGTTCACTATTTACAGTCAGACATGATTAATTTAATTAAATAGTGAAAGTATCCAATAATTGTTCAGTTCCTGAGATTAAGCAAGTCGTATTTGACTGGTCTTGATTCTAACATGGCTGCC
Organism: Xyrauchen texanus; assembly: GCF_025860055.1. Lineage (NCBI taxonomy): Eukaryota > Metazoa > Chordata > Actinopteri > Cypriniformes > Catostomidae > Xyrauchen > Xyrauchen texanus. The sequence continues at coordinate 21,322,362 of NC_068315.1, forward strand.
CCATGAGGGGACCCTCTGCATGTTGAATAAAGCAGCTATTACGTTGAAGGTATACTGATATGACTGGTATCTCCATCTCACGTGAGTGGTCATGGTTTTATACATATTTTCAAAATTACAATTAATTTCTTTGGAAGAAAACTTTTTTAATGAGTTAAAATTACTGATTGGACCATTTAAGGCTTGGGTATACGTTTTACTGAATACTGTTCTGTTTAGCGTCACACACTCTGCCTTTAAACGGATACTCTTTTGACCGCAAGCTCATATGGCTTGCGTTCAATGCATTCCAACTGCTTTGCGCAGGATTGATGCGTAAAGCCACGGACAGTACGTGTGTCTAGAAAAACTAGGCTGACATTGCATGTGTACTACTGTGCTAATGGAATTTCCACCATGTGCACTATGTGTGAGATGTACTGGCATGCAGAGGAACCAAGTATACTTTGGCCTTTGCTGTGTCGGCGACTCTGCAACAAACCTTATTACTCGAGAGCGATAGAGTTACCCTTACAAGTTTGTGTCATAAAGGTGGATTATTTCATTTACCGGTAGTTGCTTTAAATATATTGATTGTATATGACTCAACTATATACACAATATTACGTTCACGTACTAGGATATGTTTTGGCCTTTAAGATGCATATTTGAGTTAACTAAACTTTGGCACATTTCCATTTTCAAAAAACACATTTAATGCAAGATATTGTACTAACCAGCCTGTGCCAAGCCTAGAGCTGGATCTCTCTTTGCAGGCTTCTAGTACTGTTACACCTATCGAAGGCAAGGAACACTCATTTGGTACATAATTTGAGGTTTGTACATGCCACTTTCTTGGCAGTCACAGTCAGTGACCTGAGACCTAAAGTTGGCTAGCTGAAATGTGGAGAGTGTTGTATAGTGAGGCAATATTTGCACAGCGTTGCATAAGACAGCTTTATAGAGTAAACTATGAAATCGGCTTACTGTTGTACTCCAGACTCAGATGAAACGAGAAAATCAGAAATGTATTTTGGATTAAATGTTACCATATAAGTTTTCTCTTTTTTCTGTCCATTTAAAAAAATCCCTATTTTTCATGGTCAGTGGTATTTTACTTTAGTATTTTACTAAAGATGATATCAAACAATAAGTGGACAATCTTTTTGTCTCCCTATGTTTTGATTTGATTACAGGTTGACATTTTGTTTATAAGTGTTTATTTTGTTTTTGCAAGGTTTAAATTGTAACTGGTCCTATAAAACCTACTACCCCCCTCTGGTGGTTCTACCAGATGGTACCAGTTGGTGCAGACATCAGCAGAGTGCTCTAATACTAAAAAAGGAACAAGATGCTAAGCTCAAGGTTTGTAAGCTTGAATTCATTAATCATCCAATTGCAGTCACCAAATTCTAGCATTAATATTTAATTAAGTTAATATTATTATTTTCTCTGTTGTTGCAATTTGTTCTCTTTAGTAAAACTCAAAACAAAAAAGAATGAAAGAAAAAAAGAAAGAACAAAAAATGTCACAAGCCCAATATGTTTTTATTATAACAATTTACATTAAAAAAAATACTCCATAAATCCTAAAGGGAACATAACATTTTGGACATTGCTATATGGCCTTAAATATGTGAACATGCCTTAATGCTCTTTGACTTCAATGTAGCATTTGCTTAGTGAATTACATCATACAAAAACACATCAGTCATCAGTTTGACAATGTACAAAAAACATTGACAATTACATCCAAAATTTAGACAGATGATGACCAAATACGAAATATTGCCTCTTGTTTTTGCACAGATATAAACATTGAAATTATTTGCAAATATGCAGTATGCTATCTTTCAACATTCTCATTTACATTCGATTAAATATACACAGCCAGCATAAGAAGAAGATAACAAACCAAGACACCTTCACATGACTAACATTTTTCCTGACGTAAACATCTTTGACACTGTGAGTAAACCCAAGTCATTGTTGTCCTAATTCACGTGGTACTATCCTCCATTTCTCTCCATCATGATATTGTTATGTGCAGCTCACTCAACAGAAAGAAGCACATCAGTCACATCAGGGGCATTTTAGTGACACATTTTTTCAATGCTACTTCAATGCAAAATCAAAGAAATAAAGGTCTTCAATATCACAGCAGAACAACAATTTCTTTGTATTACCTCAGTCAAAAGGGAGGAAAGGAAAACAGACAGACAGCAGACTCAGATATAGGCAGAGATGTTCTGTTTTCATTACACCTATGCAAGTGTTTGAATATGGGAAGGATCAGGATCGGACCCAGCTGACTGGCACCCACTGCGGCTCCCTCTCGAGTCGTTCCAGAATATTCCTCAGCTCCGCACAGGCACTGGCAGAGTCCTCTTTTATAAGGACCCTGTCCACTTGGTGGCCGTATTGTTGGTCCATCTGCTCGGCAGACTGTCTCATGTCCTGCAGGTCTTCATCCTTTTCACAATGGGAGGGAGGACAATTGAAATGAGAAAATGAGATTTGCTACAATTTTTGGAGTCAGAAATAAACATATATACTAATATATATATATATATATATATATATATATATATATATATATATATATATATATATATATATATATATATATATATATATATATATATAATTATTATAATTATTTTTATTTTTTTACCTGGATAATAGATTTAAAAAAATAAAGGAATTACTGGGACAAATTCTTCCTGTACATTTAACATTTTTCTCATTCTGTAGCGTTTTTGCACTGAGCCCTGGTTAATTTCTGACTACAGTGAAATAAATAAGTCTCACCGTGATGTGTCCATCATCACCCCTTACTGGTGATGTGCTAGTGCTACGCAGCCGACGACTCTCAGGGATGCGCGGCCTTACAAAGATGACATAGGGCTTAAACTCTGCCGATCTAAGGATTTTAAGGGCCTGAAAATTTGAATGGAGTAGAGAGAGAACTGTTACCAGTTATGTGCGCAACAAAAACAAAAACCTTTGGGTGGTGGTAGTCTAATTCTTGGCTGGTAACAAATGTTACAGATTTAAATCCAAATTCTTTGGGTAGGAAAGAAAATATTGTCTTGTTGTGCCAGAGATCACCATTGTGTCTTTGAGCAAGACACTTAATCTTAGGTTACCCCAGAGGGACTGTCTATGTAATTAATGTATAGTGTGCTTGATAAATGAAAAGCTATTCTTTGTGAAAAGGTAAAGCCGTATTTGATTTCAGGGCCATATCCACCACAGACATTGAGGAGTACATGTCCCCGCAATATTCAGATTAATGGTAAATCTAAATGTTATTATAGTTTAATTTACATGTGTCTGAAATTCAGAGAAAAGTCTAAAGAATTTTTATTTCAATATGGAAAATATTTTTTTACCTCAGGCTGAACATCAACCAGACACACTTTATTTCTCTCCAGAACGCTCCGAATGGACTCCAGACTCGTCCCATATTGGTTACTCTTGTATTCACCATATTCAATAAACCTACATTAGATAAACCATGTTCATTATTGTTAACGTGACATAGAAATGTACATCTTTTAAACATAGCAATAAAAAATGAAATCATATAATGCATGTAACAATTATAATAAATAACTCTCAGTTGTGTATCAATATTGACCAAATGTGAATCAGATTACAGGCCTAAAAATAAAAAAACAAATCTAGTCTTATATAACATACTTATTAGATTGGATGTCTGTCTCAAAGGCCTGCTTGGAGGTGAAGTGGTATTCTACACCCTCCTTCTCATGGCTCTTCTTGGGTCTTGTTGTGTCTGTTAGAAAGAGATAGTTCTTCCCAACAATCAAAATGATATTCTAATGGACTCACCCTCATGTTTTACCAAACCAATCTGACTATCACCTTTATAATACAATGTCAATGGGTAGTGCCTCATTTTAAAGCTTAAAAAGGACCCCAAAGTACCCATTAATGTATTCCATGCAATTTGTGGAATTTTCAGCAAAAATCTTGATGTCCGTTGAGGGTTTATGGGCACTATAATAGAAGCTTGTTCACAGTGGCACTCATGTTCATGTGAGAACCTTTGTTTTAGCATTAAATAACTCAAGTTTTTGCATATCACTGTGAACAAGCTAAAAAGCACTTAAATATAAGGTAATTTCTCCTAAAACTATGCCTTCATTAGACTTGTAGCATGACGCTCAAGCTGCATAGACTACTTTGTTGATACTTGTTTAAGTTTTGTGAATTAACGTCATATAGATTCCTAATACATGAAATACAAAATGTAGTTATTGAAATTAGAAGTTCTTTCCGATTATAGGTCTGAGAAAAGAGTAGGTTACTTTGATTCAGCTCCATGATTTACCAGCCAGGATATTCTCTAATGTTGGAGCAGTGGAAAAAGCAAACTCACGTGGAACAGCGACACTATACCGATGAGGATTCTCAGCAATCACCTTCTGCTTCAGCTCATTGATCCGAGCACCAAGAGAGCCTAGAAAGATAACAGAGGAACAAAATGAGTGGCAACAGGACTTATTCTTATGGCAAACAAGAGTTTAAATAACTTTGATAGCATCAAATCTTTTGGATCTTACCTATCAGCACAACAAGTCTTGGTTTATCTTGGGGTCTCATCTGATGTAGAGTCACCTCTTCATATATGAAGAACTCGGTGGACTCCGCAGGGTGAGACTCTGTGGGCGAACCCTGGCGATCTTTGCGGCTAAGCCTGAAGCTCCTCCTAAGACCAGCTGGAAGCCAGAAAAAATTGTCAATAGATCAATATGAGAACAGAGGATGGAAAATAAAAGATACGTAGACTTAAGTGTTACAGGAACACAAATATCAAACAAAAAGACATGGGTGGAAAGAGGTGCTGAAATATCCTGTCTCACAAATAATAATCACCTGGAGATTTTTATGTAACAGCTGCATTTCAGGGGCAAATAGCATTACGCTGTGAATGCTACATCAGCTTTGTACAGTTTAAAAGGACAGTTTACCCAAAACTGAATATTATTTTATCATTTACACACCCCCTTGTTGTTCCAAACCGAAATGACACACTTACACGACACTCAAAAGGAGATGTTAGGTAGAAAGCCTCAGTCACCTCTCACTTTCATTGTATAGAAAAAAGATGCAATGAAAGTAAAAGGTGACTGAAGCTAACATTCTGCCTAACATCTCCTTTTGAGTTCTGTGCAAAACAATTAAGTCATACTGGCTAGAAACAACATGGGGTTGATTTAAAAATGACAGAATGTTCATTTTTGGGTGAACTATTACTTTAATATGCAGTGAATAAGGTAAAGGTGAAGTGTGTAATTTCTACACCACTAGTGGCACCAAGCAATTTTCCCAAACACTCTGCTCGTCTGCCATTGGTCAACCCAAACTCACATAATTGGTTGATTCAATGTTGCCTCAAATAGAACAATGTGCCACAAAGCCACAGTTTGTACACTTTTTGGGAATACTTACAAAGCTGTCTCTGAAAAAGTTACACACATCACCTTTAAAGCAGCAATGTATCTAGTCACCTTACAAGTGTAAATGAAATGTGGTACCTGAGTAAAACTCCCAGAAAAAGGCCTGGCCACAGGATGGTGCCACCACCTTACACTTTGGAGAAACTACAACTAATGTTAGACCATCACACATCCAGCATAATTCTATGGAGACCAGCATAAGCTATCAGCCATGCCGGGGCTGTGTGAGCCATTTGCCTAAAGCAACAGTTCACTGACTATAGCAGTGTCCCTAAGTGGTTCAAGCTTAAGCAGTATAAGCTCTACAAACATTAAATGTCCCTCTTTGCAAACAGAAAAAGGCCTCAAATGTGCACAATGAGGGATTTGTCCAAAGCCAGCAGGAGAGCAGAGGGCTGTCATGATGTGACCAATGGGTGGGATCTTAGGATGTGCCAAGCGCATGAGCTGCGGTGCTGTGCACCAAATAACTCGCAAAGAAACCGGGTGACATTTAAAGCGTTTCACACCACACAACAAAGCACCATCCAGAGCCAAAGTCACGTGGAGTGCATTCAGTGTGCATGCTCTCACCTATGTGCTGCCCGCTGCCACTGCCCTCACTGTCACAGTCCTCTGGAGGATGGGCGGGTGGGTCAGGGTAAACGGTAGAGATGGCAGGAGAGTGTACAGGGAGGAGAGGATAATCAGTGGGATAGGGGAAAACATGTATAATTTACAAGGACATTTTGTTGATTTTTAGAAGGTCAAAGAAGGGTTGGGAACACAAAGGTCAGAATTGCTGGAGATTACAAATGATCCACTACAACAAAACGAAGCAGCAAGCGCTGAGCGCATATAGGGATTTCGGGGAAAAAAAAGGTTGTCTGCTTCAGCATTTCTCCATTAGGTATTTAAATATTCACAGGAGTTTTGTAATTGGGTGATTATTCAATTTAGTGCACATTTCACTTCTTGAAATCTTGAAAATGTAAACTTCTATAAATTGTTTTAATAAAATATTCATCACATATTCTGAAATTAATATTTAAAGATCGCTTCTTATTTAACCTAAAGCTCTTATTTCAGACAGACTGACGAATTAAATTACAAAGTGGATTGCTGTGGACTGTACTCCAGTGATGGTCTTATGTTCAATAATATGGAAATAAACTATATATTGCCTTATAAAGCCCCTTTTTGTATTGTCTTATCAATGCTTTACTCATCTGTCACAATTATGAATTATTATTTTTTACAATATACATAATATATATAATTACTTGGTCATTATATATTGAATTGTTGTTATTAAAAGGGCTTTCTCAGAAAATATTTGAATTAAATTAATTCGTCGGAATATCATGTAATTCATTGATTTAAAAAAAATGAAATCAATTGACAGTCCTGAGATTTAACATTTCAATGCACTTAATAGTTAGGAAAAATAAAGAAAGAAGATAACAAATTTGAAGTTCTTATTGTCTATTCTTGAAAGCTATAATGATTTGTAAAGTATTTGTTTTTTTTTAAACCAAGAGGGACAGCAAAGTTCCCCTCATTGACAAATCACCCAATTAAAAAATATGTTTATATATTTATTTTGCAGCCAGTCTGTTTTTTTTTTTCATGGGCTAGCCATGGTTATAACTAACTTGGGGGTATCTGAAGAACACATTTTACAGATTTACAGTACTAATGAATGAGTATAATCTTTATGTAATATAATTCATTTTGTCTAAATCGCTTACCTTTTTCACTATTCTGGTCACCTAGGGTACGTAGAATGAGGAAACAAACACAATAGCTGAAACATTCATAAATATATTATATAGTAATATATTACAATTATAATATTACATAGCTAAATTACAGTATTTAATTTTACATAGCATTTCATGCTGAATAACACAGGATTGGGTCATGTAACAGGCAGTTTTTATTATTCTTTTTTATTTTATTTTTATGGAGGTTCAAAAAATCGGAAGAGTATGAAACTTAATACATTCATCAGCATTTGGCTTTAACTGGTTCACTTCCATATTTCCCTGTTTTCTCTGAGGAATAATCATTCAGAGCAGTTCAAAATTACTGCCTGTTGAATAATGCTTCATTTTCAAATTGCATGTTGTAATGTCAGACACAATAACTCTCATCATTAGTAATGGAGTACATGCCCTATTTCTGTTAGCTAATAAGTAGCTTCTAAAAACTTACATGGTGCTGCTCTAGGTGATTTAGGGCTCTGATATGTTCCCATTTTAATCCTATACATCAGTCGTCTGCAGATTTGGGAGGACAAGACATTTTAAGAATAAGCATGAAAAGTATACATATCACAATTATTGTTTGTTCCATTTGAAACCACAAAAGTCTTATCTTTCCAAGACTTTATCCTAGATTAGAATCATATTACAGACTTGGTGTTTTTAGGGACTGGTTATAGTAAGAGGAGGGTAACTCTCGACATGGTCTTTGTTGAGTACCTCTCCTGGAACTGTCTTGAGGGAATGAGGCCGGCACGCAGGTTGCTGTCTCTGACTCTTTTGGCCTGCCACCATGTCGGGTCATCCTGGCTGACCACCTGCAAGATGTCTCCACGTGTGAAAGGGAGTCCGGCCTCCTGACAGGGTGTGGCCTTGTCCTCAAATGGTGTGTAGTCAAACAAGGCTCTTAAATAGACCTAAACAGAAATAAGATAACAATTTACAGAAGTAGGAATGGAGCTGTTCAGACATGACGTCAATTTGTAGGCCAATTCGGAAGATATGTACTATGAGTCACCTTGGGAATTTCTAATAGGATTTTAGAATATCAGTTTTTGAATTATTGGTAAAATAATGTCTGTAATTAACAGAGACATTCCCATTTTGTTCTAAGCATAAAGTTCACACAGACATACATAAAAATTAATTTTGAAGAGCTTTAAAAATATAAGTTGTATAGTTAGTATACTATTTAATGACTACAATAGCTGTCTGCTTAGCTGCATGTAATTTGTCAAGCAAATGTGAGTTATCTTTGGTTTATGTGCTTGACGATTTACGCAGACAGCCGTTGTAGTCCTCCTATAGCAATTTGTGAGCAACTTGTTTTTAAATCACACAAAAGTTATAGAACAAACCAGGAAAGTCTCTTAAACCCACTATTCTTAAAACTACTTGAAAATGGCAATTCTCTTTAAGGTTTAGGACTACAACCAGAACAGCTGTATTGTACATGCACAGTATATTTTATGTTGATGCTCTGTGTTCAGTGTCAACCCTGCTGAAAAGACCAGCAGCCTATGGGTTCTGGTCACCCAGTATCGGATGCTGGAGGGCTGGTGTCTCCACCAGGCTTTTAAACAAGCTTAACCAGCTTTATCAGAAAGACCATGCAGGTAAACCAGCTTCACAAGTTGGGTTTTGCCGTTGAAAAGTATGCTGGTCCACCAACTTGACCAAAAACAAACCAGCACAACCAGCATGGGCATTGCATGCTGCTTAAGATGGTCTTTTTAGCAGGGAAGTTCAGTCACTCAGCAGTGATTTCATTCACCTTACTCTCCTTGAATCTGTCCTCCTCCTTAATGGCAGGAATTATCTTCAGAGTTATTGAGCCCTGAGATTGAGACTGCAGCACAACGAGATGATAAACATCAAGAACACTAAATTACACAAGTGCTTCTCTGTTTTGAGTTTTGAAATATTCTGGGAATGATTCAGATTTGTAAAATATGAGGAAGCTAATAGTGAACTCACCAGAATCTGACTGATCTCCTCTGGACGTTTGTGTATGATGAGATTTCCATTGACCTCTCTTAGCTCATCTCCAACATGCACCAGACCTGAGGAATATTTAAGCAACAGTAGTCACAGAGGATTCAAAATGTATCAAAATATCATTAAGCAGATGCCATATTAATATCTATAAGGATTTCTCAAAATGTGTTGATGAGTACACTGGACATGTTAATAATCTAATGTTTTATTTGTTTTATATATTGCATATAAATATCATTATAAACTATATTGCAAAAAGTATGTTGACAACCCATTTTAATGAACAGCTTTGGCTATTTCAGCTACACCCAATACATAACATCAAGCATACAGTCATGCAGTCTACTTAGACAAACAATTAGACTCTCAATGTGACACATACATTTCATGTTATCAGTGAAATGGTGTACAAAGTCTGGTGTGGATGAACTTGACTGGCCTCACAAAGTCCAGACCTGAACCTCACTGATCACTGAATGCAATTCAGACCCCATCACCCAACATCAATGTCTGACCTCATTGATGCTCTTATGTCTGTATGGGAGCAAATCCCAGATACTTTTTTGTGGAAAGCCTTCCCTGATAAGTGGACCCTGTTAAAGCAGCAAAGGGAAGACCAACTCCCTTTTAATGAAAAATCTATTATTTGACATTAAATGTTAACAAGGACATATATGAGTGTGGTGTTCGGGTGTCCACATTAGTTTGGTCATACTCTATGTTGTGCACATTAGAACAACCTAGAATACACTCAGATGCAAATCATATTCCAACAGAATTTCCATGGCAACCATAAAATCCAGCTCTGTATATTTACAGTGTAATCTGTAATCTCAAAGCAATGCATAATCTCAAGGATTTTAGTCAATATTGTGCTTGTCATCAGAAAAATCTGCTGCCCAGAATGCTATTAATATCAACAAAATATCAACATGATTCTTCTGTGATTACTTCTCTTGTTGTTGACATAATTTTCAAAATAATTTTCCCCCTTTCTTTTTAAGATCTCAAAGTATGAGAGATTCACAGTAAATTGCATTGTGTAACACTTGAATAAGTGACATTCAATTCCTTCTCTATACAGAATTGAGTAATTTTTCACTCTTTTAGAAATTCAACACTTTTTGGCTTATATGCTCTCTGACCGCATCATCACAGATTATGTTATGCCAAATCTGATGAGAGAGATTTTGGTGTTGTGTAGCCACAGTGAGAGTACTCGTTGATAGGGGGAGGGACTAGACTGTCACTCACCACTGCGGTCTGCAGCCCCGCCCCTCATGATCCTAGCAACCACCACTGCCCCTGTTACCTCATCCCTGCGGATGGTCGCACCCTAAAGAAACAGAGTCACAGGCTACAGCAGGCCATATTTTGTCACAATTAAATACTGAACATAAATGTATAAATCGATATCTAATATGACATATCATGATAATGATGATTATAAAGATATTAGACAATGCAATAGGAATAGCCAATGTTGTCTTAAATCTAATTTAATGATGTCTGATCTAAAAATGTTATGTCTAATATTGGCTTCTTTTTCTCTTTATATATATATAAATGAAAGCTAGACCAAAACCAATATATATTTATATATATGACATAAAATGTCCCTACCAATCTGATATATATTACTGAAAGAGGTGCTTTGAGAAACCACACCTGTTTCTGTGATGGGCCTAGGCTCTCTAAGCACTTACAACTTCAGAATAATTTTTGGACGGTTCTTCTCTAGAAAGAATTTGATTTTAGGGTCACGACAATGCATATTTCAGTGGATTGGGCAGGATAACATGATAATCCCTACAGATGGCCACCAACCAGCATGTTTTCCTAGACTTTAAGGGGATTTAAGACAATCATTTAGATTCAAGAGAATCATTTAGAATACAGGTTTGCTGACATCTGATTGGCTGACATGTCTTTGAAGGGCAGGGTTTGCAGATATGGTGTGAGGTTAGCAAAACTGGTAAAATTAGCAAAATCTTTAAACTGTAATGAACTGGTCACACACATTTCCAGTAACATACTGTAACACAGTCTGATTCGTAAACTACTATTGACTTTTGCTGAAACTCACCAGAGGCTCTTTGTTCTTCACCAAACGCACAATCTTCACAGATTCCTCCTCCAATTCATCATCCAGATCATCCGGCAGAGGTGGGAGCATGGGGTCAAAGTTCTTCTGTGCCACCGTGTCATGTACTGTCAGCACTGCCTGATGGATCATGCAGAGAGGAGAGAAAAAGCTCAACAAAAGTTTGCAAACTGTTCCAATGGTGATGTGGAGGACATAATGGATGTGTCTGTGTGTGAGAGATAGAGAAAGAATATAAGCAAAACTGGGTTGAAAGAGAATAGAAATAAAAGAAGAGAGAAACAGGAAACAGATGCCTGGGAAACAGTGAGGAAATGAGTGAGTCTAATTAGAAGTTTTTGAAAATGTCATCTGATTCCAAAGCAGCACACTCTATCAAACAAAAATTAATTAAGTCTAATCACGCAAAGCTTCTTTTATTGACAAAATTTAATAGGAATTATAGAATCTTGGCATGACTGTGTAGCTGGAAAACGCCCCACTTTCGTGTAAAAATCAAAATGATAAAAACACTGCAAGTTCTTGCTTGATCATCTCTCCCACTGTGAATAAAAGTTTCTCTCATGCTGAAAAATCACTGAACAATGACTTAAATGTTGGGTTGTTTCCTCCCAAAACCTTGGAATATGATGCACGAGCCGCACAGATACACTTCAATACTTCAACTGTATTGAACATTTTTTACAGGATATTCATCAAAATGATCCTTTTGTTTTTGGTAAGAAGGTCACACTGGTTTGGAATGATGTAAACAATGACAGAATTAAAATCTTTGGGTGAACTATCCTTTTAAGTTGAATGTGAAAGGAGAAGGGTTAGGGTTAGAAGAAGGTTTATGGTTAGAGTTAAGCAAGTCCCTAGATATGAATGACAGCAAGAGTTTGATTTAGCAGTTAATTTTAGAGTTTGTTTTTTCCCCTACAAAGATAAAAAGACTGTATGTCTATGTTAGTTTTGAACCTTCACATGTGGAGCAGTCAGAAGCATCAATAGCTCTCTCTCATCCTCTTCCAGTGGTCCATTCTGCAGCTCCTCAGTAACCTGTCATTCCAAACCACAAGACCAGTGAAGTCATAATATTTTGATGTCCATAAAAAGCATTTTATAATCAAAAACCTAACATTTGAACAAGAGACACACACTTACGTCCTCTGCCAGGCAGTAGGCGCTGTGGAGCACTGGGGATGGGCTCTGGAGCTGGAATTGCCTCAGTCGCTCATGGATCTGCAGAAATGGCCAGTATTACATAATTGTTCACAAAACAACACTATTAGGAGATTAGATTTAGGCTATGTTCGGAATGGAAAACTGTACTAGCATACTACTTCCTGAATACCACACAGGATAGACAGTATACTGCCTACTATTTTAAAGTAGTGAGTGAAACAGCAGGCATTATTCCACAAAACAGGTTTCAGACAGTAATATGCTACATGTCACATGTATGACACCCAGTTATCATCTTGGATGAAAACTACATTTTTCAATCAAATACTGAAAATGTCTGAAAAGATATTTATTAATTCTGGCTCATTCATCTCACTGGTAATAAAAGGTCAAGTTAAGCACATTGCACATGATACACTATTCTTTTTTATGTATTCTGCACATTTTGGCATATGTAGTAGGTCATCGGTGTATTCCATGCATACAGAAGAAAAAGTACTGTACATTCTATACACTGCAGCTATAGAACAGTAGGAGTATTATGTTAGTATGCTATTCCAAACATAGGCATTATCTCCAGCATGACACACTTTCATAAGATTGCTGAGGCCCCTCTCACTGAACACCTCTCTGAGGAAGACCAGGTCCTCCTTATGATTAGCTTCTGGATGCAGCTGTGAGGTGAGGAGGGCTAGCATCTCATGTAAACCTGCAGCAGGAAAAAAGTTTAAATATACATGTATATATATGTTTATGTTTTAAAACATGGCTAATGTAGTGGAAATCACATCAACAAGGTTGGTTTAAAAATGTAATTAGTTCAAGGTTAAGGGTTTGTGATGGAACTTCAGGGAGATTGTGAGATTGTGATAGAAATGCCATTGCAAAATTATACAGATTTGTATTTATATATTTATGGCAAAACTATGAAAAATGGAACACATACATGATCATAATGATTCAATAAGATGTTTTAATTACTTCCAAATAAAAACATTAAGATGTTGTAATATTCATCATGAGTTTAAATTACAGTACCAATACTTTAAATGACAGGGGGTTCTTGAGGTAAATAATTTAGGTAAAAGGATTTTAGCTCACAAAAAATGTAGATAACTACAGGATAATGAGCTTCACACCTGCTGTGTAAAGTATTTACCTTTGGTAGGTGAGAGAACAGGCATGGCTACTCATGAGATGGACAAAGATGCAGGAAAAAGGGTTCTCCTCTTCTCTTGCGTCACTCACAATGTGAGCTCATCTGAAAAGCCTGTTATGTACAAAACCTTAAAAACAGAAAAGTAAAATGTTGTGGTTCAATCCAACTTTGGGGAAACCCTAATAATTTGGCTGTTACATTCTGTCAAATTGTAAGTGTGCGATATATCTTTTCAATAGTAATGTGGCACATCAAATCAATGAGGCAAATATAGTGGCATAAAATTACAAGGTAAAGAAATAATATTTCACGCTCATACTGATCACTTTATTTTGAGATCTTTGTATCATTGCTGTATAGTATGTTTCACTGTCAGATGTTACAGAATAAATGACAATAGTCATTAGACATGGCATTATATATAATTGCATTTAGTCATCTCACTTTAGAGGTACGATAAAATGTTGCCATGACAAGCCAATTGTGGACTAACATCTCACTTCAGAGGGGATATAGATTCTGGTGGTCTGCACAGATCCCAGTGATTGAGTGAAGTAAGTGGAAATATGATCACTTCACTTCAAAAAGAGACAGTGGAAAAAAATCCCCATAGCAACAACAATCAAAACTTTGTCACTGCTTTCCATCTAGAGAGACAGGAACAAAATCACAGGACTCAATTATTTGTAAGAGGCTCTGCACTTGTTTAAAGTCCCTGTTAACCACGTCTGCGACTGCAACCACTGTGTGCAGTTTTTAAAATAAATTAGATTGTCTACAATTCCTGCCAAATGGCCCTAAACATTCCTAATAATGCAATGCTCGAAGTCTGGATTCCTATCACCAATTACCATTCAGAGAAATCAGTAAGTGGATAGGATTGAGTATACATTGATAAATGTATACACAATTCCATTACAGGAATTTGAGATTGAGGGATAGATCACCCAAAAATGTTATATCACCATTCACTCATCCCTGTGTTTTTTCAAAGCCATATGACTTACTTCTGTGGAACACAAAATGAAATGTTCAGATGAATGATAGCCTGAGTCACCATTCACATTCATTATGGAGGAAAAAAATGCAATCAATGTCAATGGTGATTTTATTTTGTGTTCAACAGAAGAAAGAAAGTCATATGGGTTTGGAACACAAAAGGGTGAGTAAATAATGACCGAATTTTAATTTTGGGGGTAACTATCCCTTTAAAGGTGCACTCAGTAGTTTATTTAATGTGTATCCATTTATGTGCACTTGTACTGACAACACATATTTAGAATCGTTACCACTTACTTGAGATGAAGACTTGTAAATCAGTAACCTAAAAAAAAGCTGTTTTGTTCTACATGGAGAGGTTCTCCTCATGGGGGCTACATGGAGAGGTTCTCCTCTTTTTTAAGGTTACTTCTATACAATAACTGGAATCTAATGTGAGTCATCATAATTTTAAACATATGTTTAAAAAACACATCTTTGAGAGCATCTTTAAGTGCTAGCCCAAAATAAGAAAATAGAAGAGATTTTGGAATATTGTTGCAACCATTTCTCAGTCAGAAAATGTGTTATGTGATATTTTGTGGTTTTCTCTAGATTTCAGCATCTAGTAAAAATCCAGGTGGTTTCAAACAATAAAAGGCTATAAATACAGTTGTAGGCCAAGTCATCAATCATATTATTGTAGGCCAAAATAGACCTAGAGTTTCAAAAATGAAATCCCTGGGCTTATTAAAGATTCAGTATGATCTGCAAAGCTCTGGATGTGGTATATGTAGCTCAAACCCTTAAAGAAAAAGTTCACACAAAAATGTAAATTCTCTTATCATTTAATCACTCTTATGCCATCTCAGATGTGTATGACTTTCTTTCATCTGCTGAACTCAAATGACATTTTTAGAATCATTTCTCTGCTCTTTTCTCAATGCAAGTGAATGGGTGCCAAAATTTTGAAGCTCCAAAAATCACGTAAGTCATCATAAAAGTAATCAATAAGACTCCAGTGGTTAAATCGATATCTTCAGAAATGATATGATGTGGGTGAGAAACAGATCACTTTCACATTCTTCTTCTTGCGTTTTTGGTGATTCACATTCTACATGCATATCGCCCCCTACTGGGCAGTGAGAAAAATTTCAAGCGAAAAGGACTTAAATATTGATAATTTTCTCACACACACTTATCATATCATTTCTGAAGATATTAATTAAAATACTGGAATCATATGGATAACTTTTATCATGCCTTAATGTGCCATTTGAAGCATAAACATTTTGGCACCCATTCAATTGCATTGTATGGACCTGAGATATTTTTCTAAAAATCATAATTTGTGTTCTGCAGAATAAAGAATGTCATACATATCTGGGATGGCATGAGGGTAAGTATATGATGAATTTTCATTTTTCGGTGAACTATCCCTTTAATATGAGAGGTGAAATATTGAGGGGTGTTTTGTACGGCTTGTACCAGATGCAGCCTTACGACAGACTTTCCATTTTCTGAAAGCTCTCTAATCCAAGCTGATTCTCTGAAAACACCAGAATTATCTCTCTTCGTCCCTCTCTTTCTTTCTCTTTTCCCCCTTTTTTATGTGTTTGATGGAAAGATTACACTGGTTTGCATCTTTCTTCATCTAACTCTTATGCTGCTGCTGCTTTGATAGGATTCTCACTAGACATATGTTCAGATCAGACTTCTCTCTATCTACCTACCTACCTATCTACCCTACCTACCTACCAAACCCACCTACCGACCGACCAACTGACCGACCTACCTACTCTTGACACATAGCGTGTTTGTTTTCATGCAGTCAGAAGACATTGGGCAAGCTCTGTCTGACCTTTCATCATCCTCTCTTTCTCCAGCAGAACAGCAGGTCTTTTGCCCAGTTCTCGCCCTTACAGAGTGATTGATGTGAGGCTAAAAACATGCCCTACTGGGGGACAAGGTCATTCCGTTACCCTTCTGCCACCATCTGTCCACTCCACTATCATGCACTGCTAAAGACCACCATAGTGCTGATAGCTATTTTGTGTGTGTGCATGTACATAATACACGTATGTATACAAGCATGGGTAGCAAATACATAAAATTAAACCTCTTTGGAGCAGATTATTGTCAATGACATCAGTTGGAGTCACTGAGCGCTACTGGATAGAGCCAAATTCCACAGATTATCAGAAAACAGTCTGGACATCACAACAAAACACATCACAACAATCAGCAACATTGTATGCACATGAAAAATGTCTATGTTAGAACAGACTTATTAGTTTACAGGTTGTCAAATAAGCCTAATACATAGAAGCATGCATGCCTGTACACTGACATTCATAAAAATACATACGCAAAGAAATTTTTCTGTCATGGTGGGGACTTTCTGTTGACTTCTATTGTTTTTATACTAAGATAATGATATTTTCTGTACCCTAACCTTACCCCTACCCTTAACCCTTACAGAGCCCTAACCCCTACCCTTAACTATGAACCCTAACCCCTACCCTTAACCCTTACCTCTGCTTTTCTACATTTTCCTTAACATTATTTAGTATGTTTATTAAGTCTTTTCATGTAGGGACAATTGGGACACACAATGTAGGTGAATTTAGGTTTTCCTATCCTAAATGTTTCCATAATGTAGGCAAAATCGGACCCAAACATATATACACAGACACGCACAGGCATGACATAACACACATCGACAGGTGCAAGGTAATACGCTGAAGGTAGCTCAAGGAAATCTAAGAAAGCAAAAGCTGGAGAGCAACAAAAAAGGCAGTCATATTTTGAACTCTAAAACACAACATCTATATCACACTTTTTCTATTCACACACCCTAACCAATAAATCTCAGAAGACATATATATGACCATCACTTTAAAAAACCTACAGAAAATCTGATAAATAGTTAGGGAGACCCAGCATCCCTCTACCTCATTCCAGTGTATGTGCATCCCAGAGTCTCTCCGGAACTGAGCGTCAGTGAACGTGGCCAGCAAAAAATACATCGCTGGATGCTGAGATCCTTTTAAGTGCTGAATCCTTCCACCCTGCTGTTCACTCTGTCTGCAGAGCGGATTATACACCCAGCCGTGCAAAAGGGAGGATGCCCCCGTATCTCTTACCTTTCACTGTCACTGTGTGTGAGGTTATTTCTGCTTTCATGGAAAGACCCTGAGCTTCTCTGTGGCAATTCCTGCTACACTGGCTCGAGTGTCTATTAGTGTGTTGGTTTTTCAGTTCCTTCCTTCCTCTCTCCCTCTCTCTCTCTTGTTATCTCTCTCTCTAACACACAATCTTCAGCCCTCCCTTCTTCAATCTCTTGCTTTATCACCATCCCCCTTCTGTTCCTCTTCCTCTCTCTCTCTCTCTCTCTCTCTCTCTCTCTCTCTCTCTCTCTCTCCCTAATGAGGCTCGCTGTGAAAGAGCTGATAGGCAGTGCCTGAAACTGGACAATGTAGCATACTCACGTATACGCCCATCAAAAGCCTCGGCCAAATACACATCAATCATGGTTGAAGGTGTTCTGGTTTTCATACCTTTTAATATATGCAGGCTGAAATACAAATGGCTACTTGATTATGTTCAATCACTCTGGAAAAATACTATAAAAGAAATATAAACCATTTGGGATTTCTTGCCACACTGGTGGAACCCTCTGGAGAACCTCTAAGGTTTCTCTGAAATATCCTATTGTGTACTCAAGGAACTGAAATGCTGTATATATTTCAAACTCCTCAAAGCCCTTCCTTTATAATAGGGATACTGAAGGGAACATTGACAGTCTTTCTGGAACTTCCGGGTCCTCAGAGAACTGCCCTGTTGGAGAGAGTCTAGAGGTTCTTTAAAATTTGCTTTTCCTCCTTCGGAAAGCATTTCCACTTGAGCACAGTTCAGCATGGTATGATTAAAAACCATTACCGGCTTGGATTTCTCAGCACAAAACTCACAATCACACTCACAAAATTCACACAAAACTGTCTGAGTGGTTTGCCTAACTTTCACCTGTTTGCAAACTTGTGTAGATGCATAAAAACCTTGGAATATTCCACTACAGCCTGATCTGAGCAGGAAAGGGGATACTTGTACTGATACTGCCGAAAATAACAGCAATATCAATCATATCATTGTTGTAACAGTGATATTTAAAACTTCAGCACATGCTATTTAGCATTAATGATAATAACAAAGCCTATTATTTGTATTTTTAGGGGGCCCTTAGCTTCTAGGGGCCCTAGGCAGTTGCCTATCTTTGCTGCAGCATTACAGTGGAATAAGAAAATATAACCTTGTCGAATAACTCAGATTAGTCGGAACGGCACAGTTTTGAGACGAGAACTGTTTAGCCTGATGGCAAAAAGTGGCTAAAGGGTTTTGCAAGTGTGGCAATCTGAGAAAACCCAAATGGCACCTTAGGTATCTTTTCATTTTTACAGTATTTCATGAACACTGAAAAAGTAAATTCTTAGTATTTGCCTCACTTATCAGTAAAATAACAATCTAAACATCCTTTAAAATATATATTTTGTTATATATGAAAACCAGATGTTATATCTTGTTTTCTGATAAATCTAACCAAATATAGTGAAGTTTATGCTTAAAACGGAATAAGAAAAAAGTGCCAATGGGGTAAGATTGTTTTCCCCACTTGTATTTTTCATGTTTTCTTTGAAAACAAGTCTTAATGTCTTAAGTTGATTTGCTCCTCAAGAAAATGTTTTATGGATATGTAGATATTTGTACAGGAAAACAAGACAAAAAACTGAATCAGAAAATAATTTTCTGCAATTATATTAAATTATTTCTACAGTTATTTTTTATAATTACATTTTGCTTCTCAAGGATGTGTTTTAGGGATGTTTAGATTTTTTATCTTCTAAAAGACAAGACAAAAATACTAAGGTTTATTTATTTATGAGTGTGTAATGAACCATCAAGCATCACTTGAGGATGCAATATAACCTGTTTATTGGGTCATAGCTTGAGGCATTTAGATATCAAGTTCAAACATTTGTATAATAATTTTGTCATTTGTATAACCTGAATGTGCATGTGTATTCATGTGCATCAGATTTGTTTTTAAGCAAAACCTACGTATAACATTCTGAAGTTCCACAATTCAACAGAAAACCTTTTTCTAGGCATAATTACACGATTAACATCTTAACAAAATGAGTCAAAACAGCATTACACTTGATCACATACATTGTTTGGGAAAAAACATGACTTTAAATTAAATCAGACAGTAAGTGCATCAGTAATTTGAAGAGAATCATAATGCCAATCTACAGAACACATCTAAAGTACCACAAGGCAAATCTTTATCTATAAAAATACGTTAAAATGTGTAATCAATCAACAATACTACACTGTAAATCTGTTCTGTATATACAAAAATATATTGAAAGGAATGTGTACTAAAAAAAACTATTAACATTTGCTGTGTCATCCAAAACATTGTTGTATCTCCCTATATATGCAGACCTAAATTACATTGATGAATAGTATACAGCAGCCATAATTTACCAGCAAAAAGTCTTAGCTGCTACAGTGACTTTAAGTCAGTCGTGTAAGATGATCTTGAATTTTCTTCGGATTGTAGACTCTCCCTGGATGCCTGTGAGTGGTGAATCCTGCCAGGATACAAGGTAAAAAATCTTTATCCGTTTTCTTTCCTGAAATTTAGTCAAAAGAGGTAGCACAGAAAACTCTCCATCTTTGCATTCATCACTATATATCTTTATCTACCAAGACGCTAGGTGCCATTAGGTGTCTTTGCTTTATGCTGAGGTGGAGGAATCAGCATGTCGAAGTACATGGAGGGAATAATAATTGAGTGGAAACTGAGGATAAAGAGCTGAATGCATTCACAGAGATCAATCTCAGGCCTCGATAGAACAACACAGCGACTGTAGATCTGACTTATGAAATGCTCAGTGACAGCTAATGTGTCATTTGCTAAACGATAAAGTACACAGTCTTTTTTGAATTCCATGAAATACTGTAGATGGATGAATATACAGTATAAATTAAATACAATTTCAGAGCTTTGAATCATGTTACTCTTGATCACAAGGGTTTATTTTGTGTCAGTGAATGGCTAACAGTACATTATCCTATTTATTACATGACTGCATACCAAATAAAAAAATACAATTGACATTCAATATTGATCCAAGTTGAAATATAGGAGATTACACAGTGTAGGAGATTGGTTGTAATGAACAGCGGTCAAATAGTATAAAGGTCATCATACAAAAATATTTTACTTTAGAGTGCAATGATTGACCAGTCAGAATTGCGTATTCCAGACAGCTCTGGTTATGTCATCAGAATATATTTTTAGATAGCCATTAGAGTGTTCTGTTTGTTAATACACAGTAAATTACAGTAATCAAAACATATTAAGTACACGGATTATATATATCTTTACATCTAACATTTCCTTTTTGTCTATTGATGTTTTCCACTCAGGCAAACGCACATCCCTTCATGCTTCCAATTTGCATTGGCACAGATACTTGCAAATGAATCAACACCTCCTCCCGTCCAAATTACCTTGTCATTTCAAGGAGACTTCCAAGGTCTTTCTCTTCCTTTGTCCCTGCTTTTATGAGCAAGAGAAATTCTTCATCCAAGGCCTTAACATGCCTTCACAAGCCTTTAAAATGACCCCCCATATATACTGTATATATATAAGCTTAATATACATAGAAAGGAGAAAAGACAAAATGACAAAACTTAATATAAACATGATGGAGCGATATTTCAGCACATCTGGATTTTGGATAATTAGTCAATTTTGGCGCTGAAATACTGTGGCACAAATGTTTAGTGAATTTATCTCATTTACAATGGGTTGGCAAACATATCATCTGTATCCATCTCGGTCTGTAGTTGTGATGTATCAGCCTGTGTAAGAGAGGAAAACAGAAAGTCAGACAGCCTAATGATGCTCAGAACTGATTGGTACTACACAGCTGAGACACGGATCTATCTCTCTACTTCCATGCTGTGTGGTATGAAGGTCACCTGTGGGTTTTTGCTGTTACTTATTGATGTCTCTCGAGCTCTTGTGTGTCTTCTCCTACACAATTGCTTTTCCATGTCACATTTTTAGTAGTAAGGAATAACTCCTGCTGTGTCGGTGTGTTAATGGTGGACTTACAGGACTTTCACGGCAGCAATGTATTGATATTCCTCAAACATTCTGATAAGGGTTTTTTCTTAACCTCTAACCCAAAGTATTAAACTTCTTAGGAACCCTTAACCCTTGTACACTTATCAATAGAGAACCCCGTTCCATCTGTTTGGGTCAAATCTGTCACAAATCATCAAATGTGGAACCACCGTTAGCTTTTTTATATTTTTGTCTTCAATAATGTAAAAACACTACAGTTATGCATTTCATATGGGATTTTATAGTATTCTTTTTACCTTATTTACCTCTAAATTACTCAATTACTCCATCCATGTTCAGTAAATTTAAAGATTTCTCTGAAGAATTCTGCTGAAATAAAAATAACAATGACATGAAATGACAACTATGGACAGTAGATGGCCTCAGTGCTCCATGCATTGGCTGACTTGAGGCACTTACGATGGAAGTGAATGGAAACAATCCGTAAACGTTAAAATACAAACAGTTTCAAAAGTAAAGACAAAAGGCATAACAATATGCATGTTAGCATGTTAAAATCAATCACTAACCTTTTTACTGTGTAAAGTTATATACAGTACAGTGCTGTAAAAGGTATTTGTCGCCTTCTATTTGCCTTATTTCTTCTATTTTTGTGCATTTTTCATACTAAATTGTTTTAGATCTTCAAACAAGATATGACATAAACAAAGGCAACCTGAGTAAACACAAAATACAGTTTACCAAAGCAAAAAACTTAGCCAACACCTATATCACCCATGTGAAAAACTAGCTGCCCCCTTAAACATAATAGCTGGTTGTGCCACCTTTAGCAGCAACAACTGCAACCAAATGTTTCTAATAACTGGATATCAGTCTTTGACGACACTGTGGTGGAATTTTGGCCCACTCTTCTTTGCAGAACTGCTTTAGTTAAGACACATTAGAGGGTTTTTGAGCATGAACTGCCTGTTTAAGGTCCTGCCACAGCATCTCAATCGGGTTCAAGTCAGGACTTTGAGTAGGCCACCAAAACTTTAATTTTGCTACTTTTGAGCCATTCAGAGGTGGACTTACTCCTAAGTCACCCTGGCCCTGAAACAGCAAAGCATCCCCACATCATTACACTACCACCACCATGCTTGACCATAGGTATGATGTTCTTTTTGTGGAATTATGTGTTTGATTTATGCCAGATGTAACGGAACCCCTGTCTTCCAAACAGTTCCACTTTCGACTCATCAGTCCACAGAACATTCTCTTAAAAGTTTTGAGGATCATCAAGGTGTGATTTGGTCAAATTCCGATGAACCTTAATGTTCTTCTGGGTTAGCAGTGGTTCCTTATCTGTCACTCATTTGAAATTGTTTCGATGTAGTGATTCTAGGGATCACCGTTGGGAGCCCCAAACACTTCTGATGTTTGAGAAAAGGCCAATGAAAATTGGTGAGTGGAATTTGCATGCCACTCCCCTGGATATAATAGGAGCATAGAAGGAGCTGGCATGCAACCACTCATTCAGATTTTTTCTTCGGAGCCGAGCGATATTCCACTGCCAATCCATTAACCTCTGTAGAAAGCAAGCGACCTTCGCGGCTGTTAGATTTCACACCAGATTACAGCGTTTCTCCCCCATCGCACAGATAAGTGTGGAAAATGCCCCTGGATGCTTCGTGAGCGCTACAAGAGTATATTTCTCCCTAAAAGAGTGGGCACTGATGGAAAGCATCTTTTTTAAAGATGCCTTTCTGGTTATGTGCAGTTCCTGGTTGTCGTTGAAATCTCTCCGCTTCTGACAGTCACGATTGCTGTCACAAGCTGAGACAGCATTCATGGATAAGAATACGTTGCGATCGCAGCTTTCCTTCCTCAGAGAGAAAGCCACTCCGGCCACTCCCCACCCCGGATCTTCTGCCCATGGGCACAAGATCACGACGATTACTGCTGGGGGCGATTGGGGGACTTCAATGGAAGTAACTCCTCCGGGTGAATCCCCCCGGACCTCCCATTCTCCAGCACGCTCGTGCTTCTGTTGAGTTCTGGGATAAGTCAGGTGGCTCGCCTCAGTGCGGGTTTGACCTCTCATTCGGCGCTCAAGAGGAGGATGATTGGTTCCTGGGGTCGGAGCGCCGCTCACTGCCTTTCTTCCCAGAAGTGCATGAAGAAGTCGTGGCAGGCACCTTTCACTGACTGGACTGGGCTTTTGAGTTCTGCGGCTCTCTGTGGCCAGGGGCTACAAGGAAGTTCCCCAGGTAGAGCAGGCAATTGCGATGCACTTCTCGTCTCTGTCAGCGAAGGCTTACAGTGCCGTGGGGTGGGCCGTCTCCGCTCTGCATGCCATGGCTAGGTCCACCAATGCATTGAAAGAGCTGCATAAGGGTGGTCCTGACCCGGGAGTAATGCAGGAGCTGCGCTCACCGACCGACCTCGCCCTACGGGCGATGAAGGACACAGCACGGGCTCTCGAACAGGCAATGTCCACGTTGGTGGTCCAGGAGTGCCACCTTTGGCTCAACCTGGTTGAGATGAGGGATGCCGACAAGGTTCGCTTCCTTGACGCCCCATTTCCCAGGCTGGCCTTTTCGGTAACACCATCCTCAACAGCGTCCGTCCCCTTGGTGCCCCTGTGAAGGCTTCGGCCATTGATCCAGGGCAAGCATGCGTTGGTCCGGATGGACAACACTGTGACGGTAGTGTACATAAACCGGCAAGGTGGTTTAAGCTCACCCGCATGTCGCAACTTGCCTGCCATCTCCTCCTCAGGAGCCAAGTCGCGGCTCAAGTCGCTGCGGGTCACTCACATCCCCGGCGAACTCAATTGCACAGCGAACATGCTGTCACTGCAGGTGACACTCGGGGGAGAGTGTAGTCTCCACCCCCAGAAGGTTTGGCTGAGTTGGAGTCGATTCGGCAAGGCACAGGTAGACCTGTTTATGGAGCCAGGCCAGGCCCAGTGTCAGTATGCCCTGTTCAGGTCAGCCCCTGTACTGGGATAGGTGCTCCATATGCATTGGTTCCCTTTCAGTAACCCCATATGATGTGATATTCCATGGTACGGTCTCCCTAATGGTAGACCCGTGTCTCCCCTTGGACGGGGTGTCTTTTCCAAGCACACCTACCCCGATGTGAATACATTTTGGCCCCAGCTCTTCTCTGGGAGAAGAAAGAAGAGAAAAGGCCGTACCAGCTGGTGTGGCCTGTTCCCATTGTGTGCACGTATGACCCCCATTTTATGCTTTCGGGGGGCAAGGGTCCATACAACGTGCACAGGGCATTGGGAAGGTTACGATGGGGCCGGTGCACTTGTTTCTTGGCATGCAGTGGCTTGCCTGCACCTGCACCGCCGATCCATGTAACACAGTTCAGCTGGTTGTGGCATTTCGTATAGGGACCCCTAGTGTCACTACATCACACAACGTTAAGTGAGTGACAGATAGGGAACTTCAAGTTTACTGTTGTAACCCACATTCCAGATGAAGGGAACGATCATTTGTGTCCCTCCTGCCACAACAATTAACTACCCGCTGCGATCGCCGGGACCCTGTCTTGGCTCCTCAGCATAAACCTGAATGAGTTTTTGCACACCAACTGCTTTTATACCTGTATGTCTGGGGGGGTGGCATGAAAATTCAACTTGCCAATTTTCATTGGCCTTTTCTCAAACATCAGAGGCCCCACTCACTTCCAATGTAAGTTCTTCACTGCAATCCA
Organism: Xyrauchen texanus; assembly: GCF_025860055.1. NCBI lineage: Eukaryota > Metazoa > Chordata > Actinopteri > Cypriniformes > Catostomidae > Xyrauchen > Xyrauchen texanus. The sequence continues at coordinate 21,347,848 of NC_068315.1, forward strand.
GATTTTGCTTTTGTGGTAATCAATATTATGCCACAAATTCTGTCAATTGAGCTTAACTTGTATTGATCCCGAAATATCCCTTTAACACACAGACTCCATTCAAACTTTGATAAATGGATAATTTCAGCCTTAGGAGTGCCATCTATTTTTATATTTATTTTTGTTTTTTGTAAACATTCTACTTTTTAATTAAAATCATCCAACCAAACAAAGTGAGATCATTTCCAGGAAAATAAATCATACATTACTAACCTTATCAGGCTTAGTGTTGGATGGAATGGCATCAGTTTTGGCAGGGGTTGCAGCATCATTTAGCTGGGTTACAGAGTTCATCTCAGGGTTTTCAATACTCTCCAGAATGTCAAAAGATTTAAAGAAAACACTGAGCCAGACAATTTGTTTTTCTTTAAGGGGTTAGTTCACCGAAAAATGAAAATGCTCTCATCATTTGATGACCCAGATTGATGACCCTATGATTTTCTTTCTTCTGCAGATCATAAATGAAGATTTTTAGAAGAATGTCCATACGCTGCAAGTAAATGGTGGCCAGAACATTTAAGCCCCAATAAGCAGATCATGCCAGTAAAAACATAATCCATCAAACTCCAGTGGTTCAAGCAATGTCTTCACAAGTGATCCAGTCAAGGCCGTAGCAAGGAATTCTGGGCCCCCTGACTGTATATTGATCAGGGCCTCTTTCATTTCAATCAAATCAAATCAAATCCCTTTATTGTCACACAACATTATACACAAGTGCAACAGTGGGTGAAAGTCTTGTGTGCAGTTCCGAGCAACATAGCAGTCATGACAGTGACAAGACATATACCAATTTACAATAAACAACATATTTACACAACAAAATTTACACATCTAATAATCACAACTATACAACACAATAATAATATACAATGTACAGTAAACAATACACAAAATATAGAATACACATACAAAAACAAAGTATATAAAATGTATATCAAATATATACAGTAGTTGTATTGTACAGAGAATATAATTTATGACAGTCCAGTGTGAGATAATAAGATTAATAAAGTGCAGTGCTGATATATGTATCATGAGAGATCAAGTGTTCAAAAGTCTGATTGCTTGGGGGAAGAAGCTGTCATGTAGTCGTCTGGTGCAGGTCCTGATGCTGCTATACCACCTGCCTGATGGTGCAGTGAGAGCAGCCCATGGCTCGGGTGGCTAGAGTCTCTGCTGATCCTCTGAGCTTTTTTCACACACTGCCTGGTATATATGTCCTGGAGGAAGGGAAGCTGAACTCCGATGATGTGTCTGGCAGTTCACACCACCCTTTGCAGGGCTTTGCGGTTGTCGGCTGTGCTATTGCCGTACCGGGTGGTGATACAGCCAGTCAGGATGCTCTCTACAGTGCTGGTGTAGAACCGTGTGAGGATGTGGTGGTTCATTCCAAACTTCCTCAGCCATCTCAGGAAGAAGAGGTGCTGGTGAGCCTTCTTCACAATGGCCTCTGTGTGGACGGACCATGTGAGTTCCTCAGCGATGTGGACACAGAGTAACTTAAAGCTGCTGACTCTCTCCACCGGTGCTCCATTAATGGTGATGGAGATGTGTACTCTGTCTTTCCTCCTGAAGTCCACTACAAGCTCCTTGGTCTTACTGACGTTGAGGGAGAGGTTGTGCTCCTGACACCAGCGTGTCATAGTGTGTACCTACTCTCTGTTTCTTTTTAAAAAGTACAGTAAATAAATTGGTTGAGAACAGACCAAACAAGGCACTCCTTTTTCACTGTAAATTTTGACAGAAGTCTCCTTGGATCATGATTTCAGGCTCGATTACACTTCCTACAGCAACATCTAGCACCCTGCACATGTGTCAAGCAGCACAAGAAAGTGTAATTGAGCTTGAAATCATGATCGTGCCAAGTGACTGCAATGGCAAGATATACAGTGAAAAAGGAGATATCCAAAACCAACTAGATTGCTTCAGAAGACATTGATTTAACCACTGGACTTACATTTTTACAAATTACATTTATTATTTATCTCCTTTTTGGAGCTTTAAAGTTCTGGCCACCATTAAACTGCATTTTGAGGACCTACAGAGCTGAGATATTCTTCTAGAAATCTTAATTTGTGTACTGTAGAAGACAGAAAGTCATACACATCTGGGATGACATGAGGGTGAGTATATGCTGAGGGAATTGTAATTTTGGGGCAAATTATTCCTTTAAACAAATAGTTCAACAAAGGAAAAAAAAGAAAAAATCAGTCACCAATTTACACACTATTTACATTTACATTTGGCAGACGCTTTTATCCAAAGCGACTTACAGTGCAATTAATACAGGGACAATCCCCCGGAACAACCTGGAGTTAAGTGCCTTGCTCAAGGACACAATGGTGGTGGTTGTGGGGTTTGAACCAGTGACCTTCTGACGTGCTTTAGCCACTACGCCACCACCACTCACTGTCACAATATTTAGTCATTGCAAACCTGCACATTTGTTCTTTCTTCTGTGGAACATAAAATCATTTATTTTGTTAAAAAAGCTGCTCTTTACCATATAACACCAAAGGCTATCATGCTTCAGCAATAAAATAAAAGATCCATTAAGAAATAAATACCATTTTAAAGGGGTCATGACATGAGAAACCAAATTTGCCTTGATCTTTTGGTATATAAGAGGTCTTTGTATCATTAAAACGTCCTGCAAGTTTAATATTTTAAGACATCCTCCCCATTCTAAACGAATCATTTATTTAATCAAGCTCAAAATACAGCTCGTTCTGGATTCATGGTTAGAAGTGACGTGTCGGTTAGAAGTGACGTAACAGCGTTTGCATATGACCGCCTCCAGCACAAGATAACTACGCTTTAAGCGCAAGACAACTACGCTCATTTCAGTATCGCCGTCGCCTCACAAGTGTTCAGTCGATGGACAGCGAGCTCTGACAGAGACTACTTGTGCACAGGAAAATTACGATGCCACACAGATGTGCTGTTCCTGGCTGTGGTCAAACAAAACCTCTGAATAAGCTGCCGAAAGATCCAGACGTCAGGGAAAAATGGATGCAGTTTATTTTTTGCGGACGTTCCAGTCACGACAGTGTTAACTTAAGCGTTTGTTCTGTACATTTTAAGGATGACTGTTTTGAGAACAAATCTCAATATGATGCTGGCTTTGCCAGAAAACTGTTGCTCAAAGATAAGTCCGTGCCGACTATTCTGGGAACAACGACGACGCTAAACTGTAAGTAGGCCTAATCTATTTTAAACTTTAAACTACTTTTTAAAGCGCAATTTCATTCATTATGAATAATCACAGTGTTTTTACTTAGTTTACTTGCATATTGTTCTGGCTGGGGCGTCAATAATTGATACATAGGCACTGACGTTAGCCAATCATAACAGTGGGCGTTAACACTGAAGTCTTAAATGGAAAACGCCCCCAAAACAGACTGTTTGAATCAGAGGATGAGAAACAGGGTGGGAAAAGGTCATAAATCACTAGATTTTAAAAGTTTTTCTTAAAAAAAAATATATTAATACTATAATTGCACCTAAGGGAACATAATAATACAATAAAAAAAACCATGTCATGACCCCTTTAATTAGTCAATTTTCTAAATTCCAAGACTTCTGAAGCCAAATGATAGATTTGTGTGACTGTATTCACTAAAAATCTTCCACAAACAAAAAGCTCTTGTATAACTGTTGAATACATGGAACACAGCACACAAAACAAAAAAATGCAGGTTTTAATGATATGAGGGTGAATATAATTTTTTGGTGAACTATACAAAACAGACTAAATTCAGTACAATGTTTCTTCCACTAGAGGGCAGTAACAAACACACTATGGCAGGCCCGATGATGACTGTAGTCACTACAGTCGCAGGGGTGGCGGGATAGCCCTTTGTTTCTCCCTCATCACTGTATGCAGGGTTTTCAAAACTGCTTCCTGCTCCCTCCACTTCTATCGATGTACTGTACTCCTGTTTTTGACCAGAGATCAAAAGATGTTGATATTAACAAGGCAAATGAACCTACATCTTCAAATTAGTATGAAACTTTTTGATTCAACTTTTTAAAAGCAAGCCTCTGCTGTAATAATATGTATATTGTCAGATTTTTACCAACCAAGACACCATTAATTTAGCAAATAATTATGTAATCACAGGATATGTTTAAAATGCATGGATAACAGGATAAGTTCAACCCTCTTTGGGTATGTTTTTGTTATCATTATCTTCTCTGGATTCTGGTGGGTTGTTTGATATGATAAACCACCCCAATTATGTTAAACAATAGGTTTAATGAGGTATGTGTAGTGTAACTGTATTTAACTGCAGAGTACTGTATGTTCTCTATCTCATAAATGAGACATTTTTATTCATTCTCACCAGAAACAGGGCCTACTGAAGTTAGATGCATGAAATCATGCATCTAGATTGATGTAGATTGATGTAGATTGATGTTATGCAGAGCATCCATGATTTTTTATTTCTTATGGGCAGAATATATCAGTAATCCCAGGAAAATAGCTACAACTGCTGTTACTCCAAGAACAATGGCAACTGTGGATGTAAAAAGAGATGTTGCACATGAGACCACTATAAATGCAGTAGCCATTGTCACAGCGGAACATGGCTGGCATTTCACAAGTGATGTTCCCTGATCACAAAACAGGTCCTGATACACAAGGATATTTCTATAATTCAGTGCTTCCATTTTTTTTTAAAGAGCTCAGATTTTTTTAAGACCTTCAACTAAACTTAAACTAATAATGTATCCTAAAGAGTCAAATATTATTATTAATGTACAATGGCCCCAAAATCATTTCGGACACTTTAGGACACTTAAATCACTTTCATTACATTAATTTTACTATCGTTTTGCTTAAGAAGTGTGTTTGTGCAAGACTTATTAGAAATAAACATCTCATGGTTTAATATTTGTTATACTGTATAATGCAAAGACATTTTAACATACCTAGCAAGGGTTCAAATACTTCTTAGGGCCACTGTAAATGTAGGGATTAAAATTATGAATAATAGTATAATTTCATATTTTTCTTCTAATATCATTTTACAGCAGAGGCTGAGTTGTTCATCTGAGTGGTCTCCACAGTCTTTGAAGTCATCACACACCCGCTGCTGGTTCACACACAGCTTGTTGTCACACTGGAACTGGTGTGCTGGACACCCGCGGTTTTTCTTTAGAATAACATATACTGATGAATCAAACACAATAAGACCAGGAAAGTGTACTGAGAAAGTAAACAGGGTAAATTTTGATTTCATGTTGACTTCAATTTACCACAGTTCCGCTCATCGGAATTGTCCCCACAGTCGTTTTCATAGTCACAAATCCAGACTCTTGGAATGCACTGCTGGTTGTCACAGTGATACTCCCTCTCAGAGCAAGGTCTGGGTTCTGTGAGCGCACAGACAAAGCTGTTAGCGACAAAGAACTAAATACACCTTGCTCTAAAATGAGCAGAGCCCCAGATGTCCCTGAGAGTTACTGAATGACCAAATGCAAAACTCACCACAGTTTCTCTCAACAGAACCATCTCCACAGTCATTGTTCCCATCACAGTGCCATCGGCCGGGCACACAGCGGTGGTTATCACATCGGGGTTATCACATAGTTTTCATTTATTTAATTCAAAGTGTAATTACTGAGAAGTAGAGTAAAACGCCTTTTATTTTATCAAACTTTAATCAATCTGAAACAGCTTTTGATTTAAAAGCTTGTGCTTAAATGCTTTAAATTTGTTTTGTTGACAAATTAAATTGTCCCTACCTATGAATTTCTTTACAAAATGAACATTTGAATTATTAATTTATTTTTGAAATGGATGAATTGGACTATTGGGGTGGGTGATATACTGGAAGACAAGATAAACCAGTAAAAATTTGAGAGACAATAAAAGAAACAGAGTTTTTCAGGCACTGATAATTTTTCGGTGGCCGCCCAAGCAAAATTACGAGGCAGCTGTGTTTCACATGATCTTCCAGGAGGAAGCCCAGCAGGCTCAGAGACACAGCGCAAAGCGGGATCACTTGAGCTACTAAATCAGATTTCTCTCTATCGTGGCATAAACCACAAAACTTGTGTGACCCATTTGAGTTCTACTGAGTTTTTTTGCCTTCAGATATTCAAATATTCTCTAAAGATGACATAAATCATTAAGCCACATACATGGAGCTACACACTTCTTGAATGACATCCTCACGTTGCCACTCAAAAGGGAGAATTGAATCCTTGCCTTGGCGTGAGTCGAGACAAATTTGTGCACTTGAAGAGATGGTGCTAGAGCGAGCGCTTATAAGGAGTCCACCACAGTGGAACTGAGTGCTGGAGCAGTCTTTAAAGCCAATAGACAGACCAATTAAGTGATCTGGACCAAGTGTGCCGCACAAGCCCTCAAAAGTGAAGCCAAAACGTCTCGATCGCCCCCCGGTGACTGGTCCTAGTATAGGTCATAAACTCCACCTCCCAATGTTATTCAACGGGACATGAGACCAACTAAACAATTAAATTACACTTCACACATTTTTTTTCCAAAGATAGTTTCTGTCATTTACTGTAGTTTCTATCATGTTGATGTAATTTCAAGTGTTTTTTTTCTAAATAAGTTTGTTCTTAGTTAGTTATTTGATGCTATAAAAACGGTGCTGTGACATCATGATTGACAGCTGTGATTGACAGGTTCTCTGAGCGAAGTAGTCACTGAAGCACCAACTGACTTTTTTACGGGATCTTCGGAGGACTGAGGAGATTGGAGCTTTAAATTTAATATCTAAATTTCTATAATTAATAATTTCACACCATCATAAGTCAAAAGTGCAGGGGCGTGTGCTTGCGATTGATCCAGCGAGAGTGAGGGCGGGGCCTTGATTTTGCGGCTTTACTTCCTGCTCACTACTGCGCAGGTCTGGTCCCGAAATCGTAACTGCGCAGACTCAAGTCCCAAGATGTCAGCGCCATATCGGGACACTGGAGGCTTCAGTTCTCACCAATGGAAAAGAGTGAAAGGGCATCGTCCATCTTTTTTTACAGTCTATGACCTGGACACACACATGTAGCAGATGTGCCACCTGGCCCAATCAGACACAGGTGACTGCAGGTTAGGAAATGGTCATTGCAAGGATTCTCACCTAAGGAAACATAAAAAAAGAAACATTCAAACAACTATAATTGAACTTTCTGTTGTAAGTTGAAATTAATATAGTCTTACTGCATGGCTGTCTGTAAGGATAGTAGATGTGGATGTCATTTGGGCAGTGTGTGTTGTTGCCCATGACAGCACGGTCAGCACCGGTGTACTTGTGGGCCCACTCTATAGTGTGGGTGTTCCAGTCAGTCCAGAATACAGATTCTTCAAACAGGGTCAAAGCGTAAGCATGAGGCATGGAGCAAGCTATAGCCCTGTGTCTGTTCTGTCCATCCATATGAACATAGCTGTTGGGATCAGGAAATAGCCATTAGAAGGAAGTTTTGGTGTCATATGTTTCAAAATACAAGACTTATGGCAGATAACTAGTTGAGGGATTGGGTAGTACATGATTCGTGTTATCCAATCAAATGCGAGACAAGAGGGGGAGCCAATGATGGTGCAAATTAAGTTTGATTGGCCCTGTTTGTCTTACTCCTATAAATAGAGCCCTGAGAAAAAGATTTAACTTTAGTTTCATGGTAAACAGAACGATCACGTTTTTTTTTCATAGACAGGTTAAATACTACAGTACTTTGAAACAGCTGTAAACCCACTATACAGGAAATGGACACTGACTTAACCTCTTTTACCACTCAAATTTAAAAGCTCCGTTCACACATACAGTGGACAAATTTCATAAAAATTGTCTCATTTTACAGATAACCCCCACATATTAAGACATTATTACAATCATTAATAATAACATTGTATATGTTTACAATTTTATGATCAACATATTTTTTTCTTCTTCTAAAAGAAAATGCATGCCATTTCAGTTCTGTGTCCTCTATTTTCGAGCAACAAGTTTTATTTTATTCCACTGGATGGCAGCAAGTACTAGAACAAAATAACTTTCCCTCTATCATCCATCACGTTATACTGATCTAAAATGTAGGTTGTGCTCTAACACATTTTAGCACTCACGGTCACCCATAGACAAGTCTTATTTTTATGCTAACAGTTTTCACTCTCTTTTGCTGAATATCTTAACTTCTGAGATGTCTAGAAGCCCAATCTAGGAGTCACGGGAAAACAGAGAATCCTAGCTTTACAATGATGTGTAACATTTCATCTTTAATAGATGAGAACCTATTTTGCTAATGATTTTTTGTCATATTTTTTCTGACACAAAATTGGATTATTTAACCAAGCAAGCTCAAAAACAAGTTAAAAAGCTAACAAACCGAGGTAAGATTTGATATTAAGTTTGAAGTTATTTGGGGCTTACAGATCAGTGATCAGAACAGAAAAGTGACGTTTGCATTTAATGCCTTATCAAAATAAAATGACACTTTGTGATATTTCTGAAAATAATTAAAACTGTGGCATGGCAACAAAATTGAGAAATATAAGAGGTTGTGAAAAATAAAACCTAAAAGAATGCAAACTTAAAATACTTTGTATGTTAGAATAACATTCTAGTGACCTCATTACGTGATGACGTAAAATAAATGCTAAAATTAATTGAACCGGTTCATTGAAATGAATTGTCCAAAAGAACCTGTTTGTGGAAATGAATCAGACTTCCCATCACTAAGTTAAATGTATTGTAAACAACACAAATTATGACAGCCAATCTCATCTGAGTGATCCCTGCAGTCATAAACTCCATCACAGCAGTAGCTCTGACTCGTACACTGGTCTCCACTGGTACAGGCAAATTCGTACATTCCACAGTAGTATTCTACCAAAAGCACACAACATTCATGTTATTTGTGTTAATTAAATAGATCTTTAGAGTGGATACTGACACCTAAAATGTGCGATCGACTGTGTCTTACCACAGTCTTTATCATCAGAGCCATCCAAAAAGTCCTGGTCTCCATCACAGACATATGAGCCATGAATACAGCGGTGATCTGGACATAGGAAATAGCCCGGCCTGCAGGTGATGATAGTGGAATCTAGAAACTGATAAAATAGGGAAACAATGGTTGTTCATTTAAAATTATAAACTTAAAATATGTTAAAGGGATAATGGTTCACAAGATCTTCAATACTTACTTCACTCTCTCTCATCAGAACCATCATCACAGTCATTGATGGCATCGCACATCCATGATTTTGGGATATAGTTTCCATTGGTGCAAGGGAAGAGGTTTGACGTTCAGGTGGTTGGACTACGAGTGTGGCCATTATCCTCATCAGTCCCATCACAAAGCCATCTAGCAGGGATGCAGTGCTTGTTGCCACAAGTGAAGGCATATGGAGAGCAGGCTGTCCCTGATAAAAATGTGAAAGGGGAGTAACAGAGTTTTCATAGAAGTTCATAGACTCATACGTACTTGTCTCAGTTTTAGACAACACACCCACAGACAAACCGTTTGCTGACTGTCTGATGCATATTGCACACAACACTGTAAAGCTACTTTCTCGATCTAGCAATATTAATTTGATTGGAAATAAGGGCACACAGACATTTCTTAACAGTCCGCTTGGAAATGAAGTGTCTTTACAAAATACAGAGTTGATACAACGAGATCTTTTGAGGGTAAAATTATCATTGATTTGGCTAAGTTTGTCAGGTTGGTGGCATCAAATCTTTGAAAGATATTCAGAATTTTGTTTGAGGCAGGTTATAGCAAGTTAAATCCACAAGCAGGTGCATAAACCTCAACCACATGTACAAACCTGCCTCTAAACTGCATGTACTGTAAAAACTGAACAAACTGTGGCTGGTCACTTTACAGGTTTGGTGAGTGGTTCTAGGACATAATTAGATGCACTATAGACCAGAACTTATGACTAAAGTTAAGCTATAAAACTCTATGTGGGGCAAGCTGATAGGTTCTTTGAATTTGCTATCTTTCAGCCAATTGGCTTGTTCACATGTGATATGTTAAGCCAATTGGTTTGCATGGTGTAAGCTTATTATTCCTTTGACATATAATGGGTAGCCAATCAATTTGCGTCTCTCTTTATCTTATATATAAATTGCTCAGTTTTGCAGATAAGACGGTATCACTGCAGCACACTGTTTGGTCATTATGCAGAGCTTTTCACACAGAAGTGCATCTTTAATAAGGCAAGCCTTAACTAAATTTGTCTTGGCACACATCGCTATCCCAAAATATACTTCAGTTTGACGTGAACGCTTAGTGTCTTTGGACAGCCTGTCAAAGTATAAATAAATTCACTGTGGGCACATATACAGGTGGTTGGTGGATACACGATATGACTGCTGAGAGGTTCTGGACTATTTTTCTTCAGGAGTTTAGACACATAAAGATGTCTTTATATTCCTTCAAACTCAAGTTATACAAATGCAGGCATCTCCTGACCTTCTCACACAGGACTTCTTCGCATGCACATCCACTGTTGTTGTTTCCACATTCGTCCCCTGTTTTTTATCATGATTGCATCTTCTTCTAGTGCTTCTTCGTGACAGCAATGACTTAACAATGAGTGCTGCCACCTTGTGGACTCACTAATTAGTGCAAATAATTCCAGGCGCATGCGCATTCTGCACATTCAAAGATGCAGTTAGAAAAATGGTGCTGCTTGCGTTCAGTCCTAGAGCACTTTGCTGATGTTGAAAGTTGCGTCACGTGTCCTGTACACAGATATCTTAGGCTTTAAGTCACAAGATTAAATGTTCCACATATAGCTAGTCTACGTCATCAATTAAATTAACCCTGGGATTTCCTGGCCCAGGTACGTATAAGAGCCAGGTCACAAGCCATTTAAAATATTCTGCCAACAGGCTCAGGCACACATAGACATTTTATTTCATAAGTTTTACGCCATTTGGCCAGTGGCCAAAGCACATCTAGCTAGCATACACGGTGCACATGGCTCTTCGGAGCGGCAGCAATACACAAGTCTTGGCGATAGATCTGCTTAGTTGAGGAGTTGTATTTTGTCTTTACGAGTTATGCATTTGGTGCAGCTTCCCTGATTTGTTGAGGTTTTGTTTATATGTGGTTGTTGGCAGCAGCAGCATATCCACATGTTATACTCAGTATGTGTATTTTCAAGCAGAAGCAAGTCTCAGTGCTTCCTCTTGAGCAGCAGCAGCATAGCAGATCTAGTCCGCTAAGGCCAATATCATATAAATATGTCATACCCACATTAACATGCCAAATCTTGAGTTGTCATGGCTGAAATGCTGTTTAGTCAGAGGCCTGGCTACATGAGACTACAAACCAGGGTCTGTGCAGTTGGCTTCATCTGTCTTGTCAATGCAGTTGCTCACACATCACAGCGGAAAGAATTCGATACACAGCGGCCCTTATCACATGGAAAGGCATAGTCTTCACAGCTATTATCTGGTGGGGCTCAGAGTCATCCTTCACACGGTCCCTCTGGTCCTCCTGCAGCTTCCTGCCATAGGGACAGCCGAACACATGGTTGGACGCAGGTGTAGGGAAACAGAAGTGACTGCAGCAGCTGTTTGTAATCAGGTTGCATCCGCTTTTGAATACTGATGCATTGAACAGAGGTAAACAACATTTAAATTATAGTACATGTATCTGAGCATGATCATTCTTACATTAACCTGTCATTAACTCTATACCATGTCTTTTTAAGACTAAGTGCAGTAAATCTGATTCATTTAAAAGACTAGAATAAATAATCAATAATATTTGCAATTGTTTAGATCAAGCAGTAGCTTGTTCAATAGTTTTGTATGCAGAAGCATTTTTGTATCACTCACAGTCCTGAATATCAGATGAATAGGTCTTGACATTCATTATGCTCAAGATTCCCTTTCGGAGTGTTATATTTTCTCCACCATACTCTTCCTCATCTGAAACACAGCATATATTACATTAAAAGCATTTTGAGTCGACACAGCTGCAATGATGTGTGCCTGGTCGACCCACACAGAAATGATCACAGATTCCCCAAATCTTACAAATCTTAGTCTGCAGATAGACCACATACCTGCAAAATTAGTCACAATGTTCTAATCTAATAAATTAAGGGTAATGCTGACAAACATTTTTGGTATTGTAAGATGGAACAAAATGTTTAAAGTTTCACAAGAACCTTTACTGATTTTAAATTAAAAATGCAATAAAATTTCTCCTTGCACTAACCCACACAGGACCAGCTGTCATTGGCCACAGTGAAGCCATCAGGCCAGTAGCAGGCTCTGCCCTAAGGACTGGAAAGACAGTGGTATTCACAGCTGAGAGCAGAACACTGGTGTAAACCTACAGGTGAGCCAGTAAAGAGAGACAATTAGGTTATTGGTGCACATACAAATGTTCTTAACTGAGCATAGCTGGTCTGTCATGTGCATAATGTGATATCAAGAGTTTCATCAGACACCATCTAGACATAATTGGTGCTGTAAGAAAATGGAACTTGCACCCACAATTATTTGGTTAGAATTAAACTCAATAAAATACATGAAATTGTTCCTGTAATGCTGAGGATATGAAGGATTACCAGTTAATTGTGGGCATACAGGCATCTACTTTGTGACTGCTGTTTTGATTGATGATACCATATGATGATCATCATTAAAATTGACATGATCACCATCCTCAAAGTTTACAAGTACTGTGTTCCTGCAGCTCAACTGGTAGAGCATGGCACTAGCAGGCCAAGGGGTGGCATTGAATGCCCTGTAAGTTGCTTTGGATAAAAGCGTCTTCAAAAAGTGTTCATTTTTTATTTTTATTTAATTGAATTCTATTCAAAGTAACCTTTGTTCAAACGATTTACTGCAGGTTAGCTCTGCTGTAGTGTTGGTCTCATCTGTTCCACTAGGGCAGTCAGGATGTTCAATTGAGATATAATAAGCAAATAAACACCTTTTTTTAAAAAAGGAAAAAAAATGCTAATTAAAATGATTAGTTATTGGAATATTTGTTCAAATAATCATCAAAAGAATTTCAAACTGAAATGATGAATAAAAAAAAAGTTAATAATAAAATGTAAAAAACAATCTCATGTCTGCTCCGATCACTGATTCTGTGAGCCCCAAATAGCCACAAACTCTATATCATATCTTACCTTAGGTTGTTTTCTACAAAATGTTCTACTTTTTAGTTTCTCTTAGCGCGACTGGGTAAATAATCCACATATAGATATATGAATGCAGTTCAGCAATAAAAGAGTTGTAAACAAATCATCATTTGAATATGTTCCTGACTTTTAATGATAACATGTTTTCCATCATTAGCTTTCAAATTACACTAAGATCATGTGACCCTGTAGGTTCAAAGTTGGGACTTGATTCTTAAGACCATGGAAGGGTTATTTTGCAAGGCATGGAAAAATACTTTTTTTTTTGGGTAGTCCCTATTTATACATGGCACTTTGAAATGAACATGGCAAGGAAAGGTAATAAAAGCAATCTGTTCTGTAAAAAACTTTGTTCCTTGGATGTTGTAAATTAAATAATTAGTCTAATATTACAAAAATATAGAATGTATGCAAAATTGTGTGTTTGTTTGCAGGGGTGTAAAGTAATGAATTACAAATACTCACGTTATTGTAATTAAGTAGTTTTTCTCAGGAATTGTACTTTTTTAAGTAGTTTAAAAATGGTATACTTTTATATATCCCACCGTCTGTGTTCTCTACTTCCCTATCCTGATTTTATTTTTATCTATCAACATGATTGGCTAGGGAGCGTCTTGTGAATCCCATCCAATCAAATCACACACTTGAACAGCAGCTGCAGATCTGGCGCCAACTGTGGAGGATGCCTCAAGTAAAGTTCAACACCTGAAAGGGCTTTTCGCAGGGAAAAAGTTGCTTGACTGTGTCATGTGAGTTTAACTTGCTCAAGCCTGATATCAGCATTAATCCTGCCTCTTATTTGAAGAAACATATTGAGGTCAATTTCATATTTTTGCTTACTAGATTCTGTGTGTCTATAATGTAGCCTGTAATTTAACTATCGATCACTGAGATTATTGGTAGATGTGAGAGATTAAGGCAATGTTATCAATAGGGCTGGGAGATAAAACAATATTTATGTTTATCTGAAAACAAAAAAAAGAGAGATCGATATTGACGATATCGACACTTGACTTGACTTGACTTGACTTGAGTAGTTTTATATATGTAGCCCATGTTATACATCTATAACAGGGGTGTTCATTACATTGATCGCGATAGCAAGACAACCACTGGTTGGTTGATCTAGATAAAATATAAAAGATTGACTTTTTATTTCCTGACGTCAGTAGCTTCTGTTAGATTGACAGGCAGCTGATGTTTGAGCGCTACTGCGGGTTCACGCATAAATGATCAAATACACTATAATTCCACCAATGCCGTCTTGATGAGGCATTAATGTAAACGAAGTTGGTTTGGTCTAAAGTGAGCGTAAACAGTGGGACAAAAAGCATATTGGCATCAAAATGTTGGACTTGAAGTGTACATGTAAATGAATTGTAAAACATTTTTTTTTTAGATATATAATACTGACCCCTGATGTAGAGAGTGTGTTAATTGGTATAATAAATTTCCTGGAAAGTAGAGATGATAAAATAATGTATAATTATGCTTAGCCTTTATAAATATAGAAAAGTATCAACATTTCACAAACTTCAGAAAATTGTGCATCATGCATTAGAATGAGAACACAACTATTTCTGGGCTTAAAAGATACAAGAACTAAATCAATGTGGAACATTGTATCTCAACAGGAGGACAATGTGGCCCCCATGTGCTACTTAAAGAAATAGTTCACTCAAAAATGAACATTCTCTCATAATTTACTCACCCTCATGGCATCTGTCTATGACTTTCTTTCTTCAGAACACAAATTAAGATTTTTAGAAGAATATTTCAGCTCTGTAGGTCCTCACAATGCAATGGAATTTAAATGGAATTTAAAGTACAAAAGGCACATAAATGTAGCATTAAAGAATATGACTCCAGTGGTTTAATCCAATCTTCAGATGATATATTTTAGGAGTGGGTGAGAACAGATCAATATTTAAGTAATTTTTTATATGAAAATTCCTCCCTGCCCAATAGGTGGTGAAATGCACAAAGAATGTGAATTCACCAAAACAAGGGAAGACAAATATGAACGTGAAAGTGGAGATTGATAATAAAAAAAGTACTTAAATATTTATCTGTTTCTCAACCACACCCGCCATATCACTCCTGAAGACATGGATTCAACCACTGGAGTCATATGGATTACTTTATGCCACTAATGTGCTTATTGATCACCATTCACTTGCATTGAATGTACAAACACAACTGAGATATTCTTCTAAATACCTTTGTTTGTGTTCAACAGAAGAAAGTCCAACACATCTGGGATGGCATGGTGGTGAGCAAATTAGAGAATTTGTATTTTTGGGTGAACAATCCCTTTAAGCATCACTTTTCTTTTTACTCTGTAATTATTGATTTTGAGAATATTTAATTGTGCAAATAAATAAAATGGAAATTGGAAACTGTTAATATACATTCTGACAGATTATTTCTATGCATTTAGGAAGAGGAGCTTGACATAGCACAGAAAGGCACAGATGCCATCAACACTTTGGAGCAGGAAGAGCAAAATTTGTCTTTCAACCCACTGGATGTTGATTGTCCTTGAAAATGAGCTGGGGACATTTGTCAAAACACTGACTTTTTGGGCTACTTTATTTCCTTCACATCAGCTACCCAAAGAAGCTGACGCTTTCGCTTCTTTTTTTGAGCTGATACAGTAAATGGTGTGGCATCTTGATGATGGCAATGTCTAGATATGTTGAAAAGATCTTTTGAATGAATAGTTTCATTTATAAATACAAACTGTTTCTGGTGTTTTTATTACAGTATTAGTTCAGAGTTTTCTCCTGCATACATATATTTCTGCAGTGTGCAGTCTGTTAAAATGCATTTTGAATTGTGTTTATTTAGATTTACTGAAATTCTTCGAGTCATTTTTTTTGTCTATCGTCATGATTTTGTTACTATTTTTGTATTTGAGAACGTATTTTGGTTCTAGGAGAGCATGAATATCAATGTTTGTAAATGTATAAACAACAATAAAAACTAAACTAAAAAACTAAAATAAAACAACCTGAAGAAATAACTGACAACTGGTGAATGTCAAAGTTAATTGAATGTAAATTAACAGAACCTAGAACTAATTGAGCTTAGATTTTTGAACTAATTAGCTTAAAATGCATAGTTGGGTAAACTGGGACTCTTAGGGTTAAAAAACCTAAAATGTATTAGTTGGGTGGCACAGTATTTTAAGTAAACATTTTTTAATGGAAGCTCATTCATTTGGCCATAGCCATTTACATTATTTTAGGTAACGTTGCTTAAAATTCCTAGTGGAATTTGCTTAAAAAATGGGATGCAGAAATGATTCACTGTATTTTTAACCGTTTTTAACCCTTCAACCGAACAATCCCAGTTGTTGATTTTACAAAATGTAATATTTAAAAGTCTGGTTTACCACCGTAGAACGTTTCATCTGAAGTTGTATATGGTGTAACACCGCTGCTGCCGTTTATCTGACTCGGCAAGTGTAAAATGCTTATTGTTTTTCAACCTGCCCCTAATTGACTGGCAGTATTAAAATAGTCAGCATTTGACTGAAACAAAATAGTTCTACTGATGTTAATTTAGATATTTATTTTATTTGAATTTATTCTTTATTTAAATGGTCAGCAACTGACCGATACTGAACATACAGTACCGATTTTTATTTATTTTCTGTGTTCATTTCTAGAATTTGTTTAAAATGTATAATACTAATAATGTCAATTATTAGTTATAATTACATAACAAAAATATTTGTTTAAGAAAGCAGCTTTCTGAGTACCTTTGCAGTCATATCGGTGCCAAGTCCTCATAGAAAACACTTGTTTTCATTCCAGCTCAAAAATTAACTATATCGTCCACCATATCGGTAATCAGTCAATTTTCCTTCTCTAATATCGGTCAGGCTCTTGACCAAAGTTAAACAATTTAAAGGCAATGCTACCAAATACTAACAAATTGTATGTAAACTTCTGACCCTCTGGGAATGTGATGAAAGAAATAAAACCTGAAAGAAATAATTCTCTCTACTGTTATTCTGACATTTCACATTTTTCAAATCAAGTAACCTAACCTAAGAGTAATTCGACAGGAATTGTTTTCTACGATTAAATGTCAGGAATTTTAAATGTATTTGGCTAAGGTGTATGTAAACGTCTGACTTCAACTGTATGTAAATGTGTGTATATATATATATATATCTATGTATGCCCTGCAAACAGCTTCAGGGGAAATAAAAATAAAATGTTTAGATCTACTTCTCCAGTTTTAATTTCTATTCCTTTATTGCATAATTTACTGTTGGGTTAATATAGAGACACTATATAAACCTTATTGATATATTACAGACTTTCATACCTCAAACATTAATTTTAAAGCAATATTTAATTGCATACTTTAAAAAATAAAAATCACACGGCAGCTTCAAAATTCACATTTGCAGTATGAAAGCTTGTGATATACAGTATCTCACAAAAGTGAGTACACACCTCACATTTTTGTAAATATTTGAATATATCTTTTCATGTGACAACACTGAAGAAATGACACTTAGCTACAATCTAAAGTAGTGAGTGTACAGCTTGTATAACAGTGTAAATTTGCTGTCCCCTCAAAATAACTCAACACACAGCCATTAATCTCTAAACCGCTGGCAACAAAAGTGACTACATCCCTAAGTGAAAATGTCCATATTGGGCCCAAAGTGTCAATATTTTGTGTGGCTACCATTATTTTCCAGCACTGCTTTAACCCTCTTGGGCAGGGAGTTCACCAGAGCTTCACAGGTTGCCACTGGGTCCTCTTCCACTCCTCCATGACGACATCACTGAGCTGGCGGATGGTTAGGGACCATGTGCTCCTCCACCTTCCGTTTGAGGATGCCCCGCAGATTCTCAACAGGGTTTAGGTCTGGAGACATGCTTGGCCAGTCCATCACCCTCAGCTTCTTTAGCAAGGCAGTGGTCATCTTGGAGGTGTGTTTGGGGTCGTTATCATGCTGGAATACGACCCTGCGGCCCAGTCTCCGAAGGGAGGGGATCATGCTCTGCTTCAGTATACAGTACATGTTGGCATTCATGGTTCCCTCAATGAACTGTAGCTCCCCAGTGCCGGCAACACTCATGCAGCCCCAGACCATGACATTCCCACCACCATGTTTGACTGCAGGCAAGACACACTTGTCTTTGTACTCCTCACCTGGTTTCCGCCACACACGCTTGACACCATCTGAAACAAATAAGTTTACCTTGGTCTCATCAGACCACAGGACACGGTTCCAGTAATCCATGTCCTTAGTCTGCTTGTTTTCAGCAAACTGTTTGCAGGCTTTCTTGTGCATCATATTTAGAAGAGGTTTCCTTCTATGAAAGCCATGCAGACCAATTTGATGCAGTGTGCGGCTTATGGTCTGAGCACTGACAGGCTGACCCCTCACCCCTTCAACATCTGCAGCAATGCTGGCAGCACTCATATGTCTATTTCCCAAAGACAACCTCTGGATATGACGCTGAGCACATGCACCTAACTTCTTTCGCTCTATGGTCATGGCCAACATGCTGCAGCTCAGTGTCTTGGCAATCTTTATGTAGAGCAACAATTCTTTTTTTCAGATCCTCTGAGTTCTTTGCCATGAGGTGCCATGTTGAACTTCCAGCGACCAGTATGAGGGAGTGTGAGAGCGATGACACCAAATTTAACACACCTGCTCCCCATTCACACCTGAAACCTTGTAACACTAATGAGTCACATGACACCGGGGAGGGAAAATGGCTAATTTGGCCCAATTTGGACATTTTCACTTAGGGGTGTACTCACTTTTGTTGCCAGCGGTTTAGACATTAATGGCTGTTATACAAGCTGTACACTCACTACTTTGCATTGTAGCAAAGTGTCACTTCTTCAGTGTTGTCACATGAAAAGATAAAATCAAATATTTACAAAAATGTGAGGGGTGTACTCACTTTTGTGAGATACTGCTTGTGAAAAACAAAATGTCCACATATCGTGAAGTAATGTTTACCATAGACCTTGTGAGTAAATAAAAAAAACACACTATAAAACCCCATAACAATCCATGGTGAATTAGACTTCTGCCGGAAAAAATTGACATCATGGTTGAACATTCCTATTGATGCTATTCTTTCCCTGTAAAATCTAAAATTGATATCAACTGTCCTAAAAACTTGCGTTGAACATTTATAACAAAAGGTTTTTATTGGCTTACCTAATCATTTATAAATTCATCTGACATGTACAGCCCTGTCACATAAAAGAGGCTGAAGTCGGGGATGCATATGCTACAAACATTTGGTGCAATGGTGATGATCAGAGGAAAGCCATAAACGAAGAAAAAATCAAATAAAATCATGCATATCAGAAACAAAGAAAACAAACAAATTTTTAGTGTTTTTGTACATTATTGTAAACAAAGTTTTTATAGAAATCATATCAAAACACATGGCAAATAACAAAAACAAGGGGAAAACGGGAGACAAAAATCCTTATATTCTAGGTATCATTCTACAATTAAACACTGCTTGGCATCACCGCTTAAAAAAAAAAAAAAAGACATTTGTATTCCAACAAATCAGCTTGAACTGTAAACACAGGTGGCATTATATGATTATACAATAAGCTGATGTATACTACAATATTTCCACTACATGAACACAAGTCCCTGGTTTTTTCATTTTACAATGATATGAGGTATTTAAAGGTCAATCCTTTTCTCCACTTTTCTTTTTTTATATCCAGCATTTTTTTTTTCCTTTCTATAAAAGCATGGAACGAGTTTGGAGTGCAGCATTCAAACTTTGTTCATCACAGCTATGGCATTTCTCTGTGACAGGACTCTCTAAAAGGCAGGAAAAAAACAGGACAGGACCTCTGACAGGTCTCACACTGGACAGAGCAAAGTCTCAAAAACAGTGGAAGACAATGCTACCCACCACCCTATCCAAGGGCATTGCATTGGGAAGGAAACACATTATCCCAAAGTTTTTTCAGTAATCAGCTTCAATCCTGATTTAATGCTCAAAAACAAATAATATTTTAAAAGAAAAACACCACAGGTTTAGGTCCTTTCCTCCCGATTCATGCATTACAAAATAGTAATTGAGTTGGGTTCTTCTCTCTGCAACAAAAAGGTACACTTGCAATTTTGCCAGGCATTAAATTCATCACAAGGTAGGAGGTAGAATTCCAATTGGTGCTACTCATCCCAAGTCAAATGGTTGTGATACCTGAACATGTTCAGAGCCTGTTTTTAGCCTGAGGGCTAACAAGGACACATAAAAGTGGCATTTGTGTAATTCAATAACAGCATTTTCAATTAGAGTAACAAAATAATATCACCAATACCGGCAATGGTTATACAAATATTCAAATGCCCTTTATGGCTGCAAAGCTGCCGTTCCCTCCCCCACTTTTAAAATCACAGCTTTCTTTATAAAAAATAATAGTTTTATGAGTCCTGAATCTGAATTCTTGCTTTCAATGGTTTATAAAAGTGCTTATATGATTCCTTGAGAGATAAAAGGGTTGTCAGCTGACAAAAAGTAAAGTTTAAAGAAGGGGATTAGAATTACTGCTCACCCTGAGACAATAGTAATGTAGTTTCACGTAGCTACAAATAAATATCTACATACGATTGAATGATTCTCTCTAACTACTTGTCTACCTGTATGTGTTTAATATGGCCCTTAGTGATGAAAGTATGCAAGTGTTTTCACATTGATATTAGAAGTACCATAAAGTAGTGAAAAGAGTCACCAGTGTCAACACACAGATTCCAAATTAACCTGTTTTTCCTCTTCAAAGAAATTTCGAAATCAAAGCTTCACTGACATTTCAAAGTAAACCGGTTAAAAAAGGGTGCCTGTGCACCTCATTAAAAAAAGTTCCTGCTTTTTCCTGAGTAATACTTTAGATTATTGTAACAGACAATACATTTTTTTGCTGTTGAATACTGGGCCACTCCCTGACATCTGTTTTTATTGTAAATCATTGTCCATTACTTAATCTTACATCTGGACTATGATTGCTAAGACATACACGTTTTTGAAAAACCAAGCAAGTCCTTCGCTACCCTCTAATTTTGTTGAAAATTCATTTAAATCTATTCTTACATCCACTACACTAATAAAACAAATGACTAGAACACATTAAAAAGAAGAACATGAAAATTGCATCTGAGGTCTTGTAGACCTTCTCTGGTAAAGTCTTCTATGGACATTTAATGGCAGTGTAATAATTAAAGTTTTAATCAGCGAGAAGAGGGAAGCACTGGAGAAAGCCCTCATCCACACAACAGGGTTAGGTGAGCAACCTAAACCCTTACCTGTAGCTTTGGCTTGTGGGGGTTTTGGATCCTGAGCTAGCTGGCTCATTGACGTCTGCTAACAGACTAGTATACCCTGAGAATTCTGACACTGGAGTCCGCTGTATTCTGTGGTCGACTTCCACTATGCCTACCCGCGGGTCACCACCATAACCTAGCGGGGTACGGCGACCAGACTTGAACTGGGAGCCGAAGGCTTGGGCAAAGTTCTCTATCTGGTAGGTGGAACGCATGTCCACCACTTCCTTGGAGGGCTCCAGTGTAGCAAGGTCAGGAGGTGGGGGCAGAGGGTAGACTGAGCCATTAGAGGAGCAACCATTGGTGCCATTGGCCGAAGAGCTGCCATTCTTGGTCTGCTGGTCTTTCTGGCTGCTGCCGTTGGTCAGCTCCTGAGTTGTAAGAGGGTACGACTGTGATTGCTGCTTGTCTAGCTGGTCGGTGAGCTCTTGAGATGGGGTAAGCTGCTGGTGTGTGGCAGGCTCCAGGCCACCGAGATGAAAGCCATGCTGGGAGGAGGGTGAGGCATGAGAGGGTGATGGAGACCCAACCAGCATTCCAAAATGGGACTTGGTTAGGGAAGAGGAGGAGAGAGGAGCAAGAGGGGAAGAAACGGGCTGTCCGAATGCACACTCCAATGGGGAGGTGGTGTAGATGTTCTTGTCCGAGAAGAGTGTGCTAGCAGTGCTGCTACTTGATGACAGGAGGCCTGGGAAGGGCCCGGATGGGCCTAAAATGAAGCTGCTGTTGAGGCTGGTTCTCTCCAGTGTCTGTAGCAAGAACTTTGAGTACTCGTTCATCAACCCACTCTTGTCTCCAGAGCCATTGGGGGATCCCTCATCCTGGCCCAGATCAGAGGCGGCGGAGGCCTGTTGCAATTGCACATGGTGTGGATCTTGCAGATCAAATGTCACATCACGATGAGAGCCATCAGATTTGTGGCTGTAGTGGTCCAGAAGGCTCTGTAGCACATCATCTGGGATTCCTGACTTGTCATGCTTGTCAACACTTACCAGAGGTGAGGTGTCAAGTAAGGCCAGTGTGGGTTCTCCAATGCCACCCTGGATGACAGTCGGCTGAGGAAGGTGGACTGAGCTGAAGTCATTGCTGTTAACGGCCTGCAGGTATCGTCTCTTTTTCAAAAACTGCATTGCATCATCGTAGTTGCTGCTGGTACTACCCTGTTTGGGGCCACTGGAGGTTTGGAGGATGCCTAGACTGTCCATACTTGCAGCTCCAGACATGTCCATACTTCCTGGCTTCTGAGTCAGCAGCTTCGGCTCATGATGACCTGAGGCTTGGTTGGCCTCCTCCATAGAAACTGGACCCTTATTAATTCCCTTGCGACCGCCTTTCTTAAAAGCAAGCTTGGGTGTGCATACATGCTGGTTGTCCATGCTTGTCTCAGCGAGACCCCCTGAAGAAGTTGCCCCTGATCCACTGGGGATGTTCATGGTATAGTCCTGTGGGCCGAGTCCTCCTCCTCCCGCAGCCGCACCTTTCTTCCTCCGTCGCTCTCCTCCCTCATTGCCACTTTTGGATTTGCCCTTCTTGCGTGGTGGGGCGCAGGTGTTTCCCTGAGTGAGTAGGTAGCTGCCTTGTCCCATGTCCTCATCTCCAAGGTCCAGCATTCCTGGGTCCAGTCCTTTCTTTATGGCTTCTCCACATGTCCTCTTGTGCTTCAGTAATCGATCTGTTCGTGAGAAATACTGCCGGGCAAGAAAGAAAGGTTTCAATTCAGATTCTGGAGTAGAAATATTGGTTAAAGCATTTCTTCAGCATAACTTCTACATTCACAGGTAACAGAACAAGCATACTACATTTGAGCATTCAGACCAATGCATAAGTTTGTTAAAAACTCACTAGGCACAGCACAACGAAAGTAACAGAATGCAGGTGTCCAGACATGCATTTTTAAAAGTTGAATTTCTTTTAATTAGACACAGCATCTTCAAAATGCTGCACCTCTGCACTCAACACTTAAAACAGCAAGGCGTAATGATCAAAGACGTCTTCAAAAACCTGATCTGTGTGGATTCACCAAAGTGTAGATAATATCATCTGACCGGACTTACCTGTAGACAGGTGTCGCATTTATATGGCTTTTCTCCACTGTGTGTCCTTTTGTGTCTCTCCATGTGGTACTTCTGAATAAAGCGCATGTTGCACTGGTCACAGCTGAATGGTTTCTCCCCTATGAAGCAAGAATAACAGTCTCAGCAACATCTTTATTTTTGAAGCCAATGACAAGACAGCTTTGCCTCTGCTATAAGACTATAAATAGACATCTATAAATGTATGTTTACCAGAAAAGCAAGCTCAGACTCACCGCTGTGGATTTTCTCATGCCGTTGCAGCAAATACTTCTGTATGAAGCTCATATTACACTGACTGCACCTGAAAGGCCTCTCACCTGTAATAAAAAATAAAAACCCATGTAAATTTTAGTCCCCAAAAACATTCCTTGAATGTAAAATCTGACCACTGTAGTGCAGTTGGCAAAGAAAGCTTGTCACCTGTGTGAATGAGCACATGTCTGCGCAGGTGATAGGAACTGCGGAAGGCTGCATTGCAATGCTCACATATGTGTGGTTTAGAGTTAGGAGAGAAAGGCCCAACATCCCCATCAAGCATGACTGACTGAAAACAACAAAGTAAAGCACATAGACATTAAAACTTGGGATCCACCGTTACCATTTATTCTCTCCCAATCCAAATTAGACTAAATTAAATACATCAAAAAAACATTACATAAAACATGTGTAGCCTATTTATTTATTTTTAAATAGTCTACTAGATAAAATAGCAGCAAAATTAACAGTAATAACAGTGAAAGTTTTCAGAAGAAAAGTCAGTTCTTTTTACACATTTTATCAACTTGTATCTGGACTCTGTCACCTTGGTTGTAATAGGATATCAGTCCACTTTTCAAACACAGTTATTTTTTGAAACCCTGTCAGTTAACCCTCTGGGGTCGCCGGCACGGCAGGCTCGATTTTTTTCGTCATTACAGCGGAAACAAAAAATTCTCCATAATTTTTGGGCATACAGATAAGTTTAAGACATTATTAGAGACTATAAAGGGTCTACTTTTTTACACTCACAATAACAACAAAATCTTGTGCTTTTGTAAACTAAAGTTCGTTCATTTTTCTGCGCGTTTGAAAGACAGCACGATTCACAAGTGAGAAAACTCCCGGATAGTGAGGAAGAGTTCACATTTTCCTCAGAAGAAGAGCGGGACTCCGATGAACGTTTGTATTTTGAAGAGAGACTTGATCCAGCCAAGGATACAATTTCAGACGAGTAAGTAATTTAGTTTTAATTAGTTGACATGCTATTTTATATTAACATATATAATATAACAATATATATTTTACTAGTGGGACTGTTTCCAGACTTGCCAGCCAGGATTCAGAGTATTGACATTTGAAATATGTCCTAATAAGCAAGTTTTAGTTACATGTAAATGTTGTTTTAGCAAAAGCAGGTATTTAAATTGTATGCTGTATTATATATATATGATATTAAAATAACATTAATGTTTAGATTATATTTTAGCTAGTGTTTATGCTGCCTCATTATCATCAACAAAGCTTGTGCTTGCAAATATGTGTTCAGGTGTAAATGAGTAAAATGCATTTTAAATATGCCTATATTAGAAAATCAGCATATTATTTTTGAATGATCATGTGACACTGATGACTGCAGTAATGATGCTGAAAATTCAGCTTTGATCACAAATTGCATTTTACAATATATTCAAATAGAAAACTGTTTTTTTTTTTTTTATTGTAAAAATTGTTCATAATATCACTGTTTTTACTGTATTTTGGATTAAATAAATGCAGGTTTGGTGAGCAGAAGAGACTTCTTTTAAATGGTAGTGTAGGTCTAAAATTAAGTAGTCTTTATGTAAAGAGTATATATAGTCAGATTACTTCTTTTAATTAAAACTTGATTTTGATCATCAAGTCTCCTAACATTCCTCAGTGATAGGCCCAGGGGAGGGGTCTTTGTGTCCTCAGGTGTGAATTACAATCCATATTCATGATAGTTCACGGCTCCTCGCATATGACATTTCTAACACTAAAAGTGTCTTACAAAAGTTAAATTACTCTATTGTTTTGTATGAATGAGTGATCATGATGGTTTTCACATCATTTTATGGCAAAAACTCTAGGTTACAAAATCCAGTTCTCAAAAGGTCTTGTGGACAAATGTCTATGTGTTATATGGCCTTATTTCAATGACTTAATTTTTTTAGTTTTTTCAAAAACCATGCATAAATGTTATTTTTTCAAAAATACAAACATGTACACACATGTTGCTCACATATTATTGTAGCCCAGTTTGTGGTGAATACAGTTATCAAACTTTAGCCATTAATGTGTTTTTAAGCAACTGAAAAAGCACAAATGTCAAGGCATGTCAAAACTTCTCCAAGGCCCAAAACACCCTCAGACCCCAGAGGGTTAAAGGGATAGTTCGCCCAAAAATGAAAATTCTCTCATGTTTTACTCACCCTCATGATATCCCAGGTGTGTATGAATTAAGAAAAATATTTTAGCTCAATAGGTCCTTAAAATGCAAGTGAATGGTGATAGATTTTTGAGGCTCCACAAATCACAGACAGCCAGCATAAAAGTCATCTTTAGGACACCAGCTGTTAAATGAATGTCTTCTAAAGTGATACAATTGCTTTTGGTGCAAAAAAGATAAATATTTAATTTTTTATTTTTAACTCAATCATGCTTCTGATCAGGAGCGGTTTGCGCATGTGAAGTAATCGCATTGGCATTTGAAACGAGAGACGTGCGACAGTCGAAAGAGCAGCGCTGTTTACAACTGAGAAGAAATGCTGTACAGCAGCTTGGTTGATTTTGATTTAGATCTGTATTTATCGGATTCTTTACTTAGAATGGTGCGATTACGTCTGTATCACGGCAACGTGAATACGTCACACAAGACACCGTGAACTCCACCCTACTGTGAAGTTTACCGGAAGTGTTATAGTTAAAATGTACTTCTATATTGATCTTTTTTCGCACCAAAAATTGTTGTATCAGTTTAAAAGACATTAATTTAACAGCTGGAGTCATCTCGATGATGTTTATTCTGATTTTTGGAGCTTCAAAAGAGAAATCGCCATTCACTTGCATTAAGGACCTACTGAGCTAAAATATTTTTCTTGAACTAAGCCATCTTTTGTCTTCAAGAGACTTTAAATAAAATGCACAAGTCATACGGACTACTTTAAATGGTGCTTTTATGCTATACTTGGGAGTTTGACAGTAACGAGTCACTAACACGCAGTATTGGATTTGGATCGTGCTTGTCGGACCGATACCCGATCCAGTTAAAAATGTCAGTATTAGAGTCAATTCCGATCCAGGTATAGGATCGGTGCATTCCTAATTAAAACATCAAGGCTATACCAATCAACTCTTCTCTAATGTCCTTTTTTGTTTGTTCTCTAAATTGTCAGCTTTTTGGCGATCTTCAACATATATGTGTTGCTCTGAAACAGACAGTTTATAGAATTGATTTGGAGAAATCAATTGAACATCTCAAATCTATATCCATTTTAATGAGGTTTACCACTGCCATAGTATTTTGGAAACTTAATGGCCAAATTAAAAAAAATAAAAACATTAAAATCATTGCAATATTTATGATTTTATATTGCAACCAAATAATTAAATAAATCTTGTAAATATTCAATATACAAGTCAATTCCAAATGTTTGAGACATACCCGGTGGAAAGGATATGCGAGGTTCATCACGATTCATGTACAAAAGATGATAAAAATACATTTAACCATTTTTCTTTTTCATAGTTCATTACATTTGTGCTTCGGCCAGTAGCCATCGTAATAAAGTGTCTGACAGGAAATTTTGAGTGATAAAAATGAGAGTGGCTTATAAAAAGATATATGCACCTTTGCAGCATCCCCTTGTTTCCTTCTATCTCTGCCCTCTGGTCCTTCTCCATTTGCTCTCCTCCCTCTTCTAGGTCCAGATTCTTTTGGGTCTTTCCCCAGCCTGCCAGAGAACTGCTAATGAATCATAAAAATGGCTTGAAATGAAACTAGGAAGGCAGATTGTAGGCAGAATAGTCAAAAATCATTTAATAACATGTAATGATATGTCAAGAGCCATTATATGCAGTAGGAATTAACTTTAGATTGACATTATTGCCATCTTCAAACATGTAATCTGGAAACTAAAAAAATAACAAAATAATACTGCTACACGGTTTCAAGAGATTTAGTAAAGTAGACTATACAGGACAAACCATAAAATAAGACATTCCTCAATCCATTAGACTTACATTACTAAGGCTTAGATCATGCAGAAGCATATTCTGGTGGTTGCTGAGAGACATGTCCAGCATATCAGAGCTTTTTCCTCCTGCTGTGCCGGTTCCTGTTGCATACATTGGGAGGCGATAGTCCAACTCGTTGAACTTCTCTTGTTTGATACCCATACTGTGGAGAAAACCACCACCATGGTCAGGAGAGTCACGCTCTTTCTTTAGGATCATCTCCTGAGGCATATCCGCCATGCTGGTTTGCGAAGTCAGCCGTGTGAAACTGGTGACTGGAGGTAAATGGCTGAACATAATCATGCTGGGGGTGAAGTTGGGGTCCATGCCTCCATTCCGTAAAAACTCATTGCCAAGCTTGTCCTGGATAATACTCATGTTTGGGTCTTCAAAAGGCCAAAGTTCATTCAGCACAGATGATTAAATATGCTATGAAGACACAAGAAATTAGGGACGAGCATTAATATAAAGTAATTTTGCAGTCAAGCACTCTATCACATAAAAAAACAGAGTAATCAATTACTCGTAAATTAAAAACATCAGGTATGAAATGTACATGAAATTTGTATTTTGTTTTATTAACATTTTTTTTTTTACCAAGTATGGTTTTCAAATTAAGCTAACTTCAACAAACATTGTTTCTTTAGCAAAAAATGTATTAACATACTGCATTTAATTTATTTATCATTACATTTCATTACAGTTCTCAATGCATTAATGATTCAATTGTAACTGAGATTTGGTGAGATATTCAGGGGGAAAGTACAGTATAATTCAGCGTTGCCTACGGCAGGCAAATGCTGAAAGGAAAATCAATTTGTGATTTTCGAGAATTATGTTTAATAGACGATTAGCTGGTGCCTAAGGAGTACTCAGCTAGTCCATTTCTCTACAAGAAATATGATTATTCTGAACAAATAAAGCCATTATTTCTCTTCAGATTAGTTAAAGATAGTGTACAACGATTCATTCTCTTAATGAGGCCTACCTGATTAATTATTATCAAGATTACTACACTGGCTAATCAGAAATGTTAGGAATTTCTAATTTTTTTTTTGCACCCACCAGACATAAAACCATACAAAAGCACTAATAATATCAATAATTTCAAATAACCACCATTGTGCCTGTGGGTTTAAAAACAGGAGCAAATGAAGATATGTGCATAAATCAGATTTAACAAATTATCTTGGCATGCTTAGTCATGATAATTATTAATTTGACAAACATATCTACAATATAGCTTTAGCTACAAAGGAATCAATTATTTCCTAACAAAAAACTTTTGTTTTTTTTAATCAGTCTTTTGAGGGTTGTTTCAAATAAAGCAGAATTAAAAATCAATTGATGGTGATCAATTCCTTGGAAATGAAGAACAATTCAACCAAATTCTGATCAAAGAGAGAATACGGAGCACAAACAGTAGTTTTATTTAAGGGATCCGTATAATTAAAAGGAACTAAATGTATAAAACATTGAGACCAGCGAACCAGACCATTTCGATTAACGTTTAGCTAGCCTTAGCATCAATAGATTGGTGATACTCGCTAAAAAGAAAAGATTTTCTCTTTCAATTGTTTACATTAAGTAATTTAAAAAATATCGTTTAAAATATCGTTTAAATACTCTTCATTGAGGGGGGAAAACGGAGTCCTGGCTTTGTGAGCGCCGCAGCATTGTTCTCTATTGTGATTGGAAAGCTGTTGTTGATATGATCATACACACGTTTTTGTTAATTAAAAATCTAGTTTGGGCACACTGATACATCGGTTTCACATTGGTTGGTATGTCTGCCTCTCATTCCGAGCAAAACTTGGTATAATTTTAACCCGTTTTATCAAATCGAGTTAATCTAGTCGTTAATCACAATTACCAAACACATCTCCGTCTAAATGACTCCATTAGCAGCTAACGGCTAACTAACAAGAATGAGTGGGGCAGGAAAACTTAAGCGCGAATTTAAACAAACCTATCGTGATAAATGCGAAAATATCTGCTTACGCATACACTACATACACAAGATACAACTAAAACGCACAAGCAAAGTGAAGTGTTTTATTGAAGTGAGTGATAAACGAGGCTAACAAACAGTAGCATGCAGATGAAAGAGCTACAGCTAACAGCCCTTCTACACTGCACGCGACAACCCTGAACGCCCCCATTGCAACAAGCCAAATTTAATCGCGAGTACAGTTTATTTGATTTGGACGCCAGTGGTGTAGTTTTGTCGCGTCTCGTGCTTGTGCACTGTACATAGGGCTGATACATTTTGACCATTCACAGCGCACACATCATTAATTTTAGCCCGCACACAGTAATACAATCCGTCGAGATTCTGTTGTAAATGTATACGACGATAAAAGCGACGTAAAGAGCACGCGGAGGCTGCTTTAACTGTAAGGGTAATTAAATAAACATGCATCGTTTTAAATTAAAGCGACTCTTGTGGCCTCAGTGTTATGGAATGGTCCGTGCGGGAGAAACAATGATGCTCGCCGCTGAATCTGTCGCTTGAGCGGCTGTGATTTCATTTGGAGCTTTCATTCGTGCGCAATCCCTCATCTTCGCAACCGCAGACAAATTTAAATGGTAAAATGCAGTCACACTTACTTGTACATGACGATCACGGCCACCTCGTAGCAAATGAATCCCGCCGCTCGCTCCTTCGAGTTATTTCACAGCCAAAACATTGTTCTCTTGCAGCTGTTGGCCTCCTCTATGTTTTGTCGTCGCTGGGAATTATGGGTTGAGCGGACGGGTCGTGAGAGGAGACAGACGGATACAGGCAGGACTAGTCAAGCAGGGGGCCACTATGCAAATGCACATTGTGTTTGAGCATCTGTGATTTTTTTTTTTTTTCTGCGTGTAAACCGGGTCTTGAAATAATTGTTGGCACATAATTTTATGTATTAGTTATTCCTCTAACCGGGATATATACATTTATATAATACAATACATGTTTATGAATTTGATTAAATTATAAAAAAAATAGTATCTGTCTGTCTATCGTTCTTTATGTCTGTCTTCTGTCTGTCTATCTATCTGTCTGTCTTCTATTTGTCTGTCTGTCTTCTATCTATCTTTCTTTATATCTATCTATCTTTCTTTATTTATGTCCATCTATCTATCTATCTATCTATCTATCTATCTATCTATCTATCTATCTATCTATCTATCTATCTATCTATCTATCTATCTATCTTTATGTCCATCTATCTATCTATCTATCTTTATTTATGTCCATCTATCTATCTATCTATCTATCTATCTATCTATCTATCTATCTATCTATCTATCTATCTATCTATCTTTATTTATGTCTATCTATCTATCTATCTATCTATCTATCTATCTATCTATCTATCTATCTATATGTCCATCTATCTATCTATCTATCTTTATTTATGTCTATCTATCTATCTATCTATCTATCTATCTATCTATCTATCTATCTATCTATCTATCTTTATGTCCATCTATCTATCTATCTATCTATCTATCTATCTATCTATCTATCTATCTATCTATCTATCTATCTTTATGTCCATCTATCTATCTATCTATCTATCTATCTATCTATCTATCTATCTATCTTTATGTCCATCTATCTATCTATCTTTATTTATATCTATCTATCTATCTATCTATCTATCTATCTATCTATCTATCTATCTATCTATCTATCTATCTTTATTTATATCTATCTATCTTTCTTTATGTCCATCTATCTATCTATCTATCTATCTTTATTTATGTCTATCTATCTATCTATCTATCTATCTATCTATCTTTATTTATGTCTATCTATCTATCTATCTATCTATCTATCTATCTATCTATCTATCTATCTATCTATCTATCTTTATTTATATCTATCTATCTTTCTTTATGTCCATCTATCTATCTATCTATCTTTATTTATATCTATCTATCTATCTATCTATCTATCTATCTATCTATCTATCTATCTATCTATCTATCTATCTATCTATCTATCTATCTATCTATCTATCTATCTATCTTTATGTCCATCTATCTATCTATCTTTATTTATATCTATCTATCTATCTATCTATCTATCTATCTATCTATCTATCTATCTATCTATCTATCTATCTTTATTTATATCTATCTATCTTTCTTTATGTCCATCTATCTATCTATCTATCTTTCTTTATTTATGTCTATCTATCTATCTATCTATCTATCTATCTTTCTTTATTTATGTCTGTCTATCTATCTATCTATCTATCTATCTATCTATCTATCTATCTATCTATCTATCTATCTATCTATCTTTATTTATATCTATCTATCTTTCTTTATGTCCATCTATCTATCTATCTATCTTTCTTTATTTATGTCTATCTATCTATCTATCTATCTATCTATCTTTCTTTATTTATGTCTGTCTATCTATCTATCTATCTATCTATCTATCTATCTATCTATCTATCTATCTTTATTTATATCTATCTATCTTTCTTTATGTCCATCTATCTATCTATCTATCTTTATTTATATCTATCTATCTATCTATCTATCTATCTATCTATCTATCTATCTATCTATCTATCTATCTATCTATCTATCTATCTATCTTTATGTCCATCTATCTATCTATCTTTATTTATATCTATCTATCTATCTATCTATCTATCTATCTATCTATCTATCTATCTATCTATCTATCTATCTATCTATCTATCTATCTATCTTTATTTATATCTATCTATCTTTCTTTATGTCCATCTATCTATCTATCTATCTTTCTTTATTTATGTCTATCTATCTATCTATCTATCTATCTTTCTTTATTTATGTCTGTCTATCTATCTATCTATCTATCTATCTATCTATCTATCTATCTATCTATCTATCTATCTATCTTTATTTATATCTATCTATCTTTCTTTATGTCCATCTATCTATCTATCTATCTTTATTTATGTCTATCTATCTATCTATCTATCTATCTATCTATCTATCTATCTATCTATCTATCTATCTATCTATCTATCTATCTATCTATCTATCTTTATGTCCATCTATCTATCTATCTATCTATCTATCTATCTATCTATCTATCTATCTATCTATCTATCTATCTATCTATCTATCTATCTATCTATCTATCTTTATGTCCATCTATCTATCTATCTTTATTTATATCTATCTATCTATCTATCTATCTATCTATCTATCTATCTATCTATCTATCTATCTATCTATCTATCTTTATTTATATCTATCTATCTTTCTTTATGTCCATCTATCTATCTATCTATCTTTATTTATGTCTATCTATCTATCTATCTATCTATCTATCTATCTATCTTTATGTCCATCTATCTATCTATCTATCTATCTATCTATCTATCTATCTATCTATCTATCTATCTATCTATCTATCTATCTTTATTTATGTCTATCTATCTATCTATCTATCTATCTATCTATCTATCTATCTATCTATCTATCTATCTATCTATCTATCTATCTATCTTTATGTCCATCTATCTATCTATCTGTCTATCTATCTATCTATCTATCTATCTATCTATCTATCTATCTATCTATCTATCTATCTATCTATCTATCTTTATGTCCATCTATCTATCTATCTTTATTTATATCTATCTATCTATCTATCTATCTATCTATCTATCTATCTATCTATCTATCTATCTATCTATCTATCTATCTATCTTTATGTCCATCTATCTATCTATCTTTATTTATATCTATCTATCTATCTATCTATCTATCTATCTATCTATCTATCTATCTATCTATCTATCTATCTATCTATCTATCTATCTATCTATCTATCTATCTATCTTTATTTATATCTATCTATCTTTCTTTATGTCCATCTATCTATCTATCTTTCTTTATTTATGTCTATCTATCTATCTATCTTTCTTTATTTATGTCTGTCTATCTATCTATCTATCTATCTATCTATCTATCTATCTATCTATCTATCTATCTTTATGTCCATCTATCTATCTATCTATCTATCTATCTATCTATCTATCTATCTATCTATCTATCTATCTATCTTTATGTCCATCTATCTATCTATCTATCTATCTATCTATCTATCTATCTATCTATCTATCTATCTATCTATCTATCTATCTTTCTTTATTTATGTCTGTCTATCTATCTATCTATCTATCTATCTATCTATCTATCTATCTATCTATCTTTATATCTATCTATCTTTCTTTATGTCCATCTATCTATCTATCTATCTTTATTTATGTCTATCTATCTATCTATCTATCTATCTATCTATCTATCTATCTATCTATCTATCTATCTATCTATCTATCTTTATGTCCATCTATCTATCTATCTATCTATCTATCTATCTATCTATCTATCTTTATTTATGTCTATCTATCTATCTATCTATCTATCTATCTATCTATCTATCTATCTATCTATCTATCTATCTATCTATCTATCTTTATTTATGTCTATCTATCTATCTATCTATCTATCTATCTATCTATCTATCTATCTATCTATCTATCTATCTATCTATCTATCTTTATGTCCATCTATCTATCTATCTGTCTATCTATCTATCTATCTATCTATCTATCTATCTATCTATCTATCTTTATGTCCATCTATCTATCTATCTATCTATCTATCTATCTATCTATCTATCTATCTATCTATCTTTATGTCCATCTATCTATCTATCTATCTCATCTATCTATCTATCTATCTATCTATCTATCTATCTTTATGTCCATCTATCTATCTATCTATCTATCTATCTATCTATCTATCTATCTATCTTTATGTCCATCTATCTATCTATCTATCTATCTATCTATCTATCTATCTATCTATCTATCTATCTATCTATCTATCTATCTATCTATCTATCTTTATGTCCATCTATCTATCTATCTGTCTGTCTGTCTATCTATCT
Source organism: Xyrauchen texanus (assembly GCF_025860055.1). Taxonomy (NCBI): domain Eukaryota; kingdom Metazoa; phylum Chordata; class Actinopteri; order Cypriniformes; family Catostomidae; genus Xyrauchen; species Xyrauchen texanus. The sequence continues at coordinate 21,382,638 of NC_068315.1, forward strand.
ATCTATCTATCTATCTATCTATCTATCTATCTATCTATCTATCTATCTATCTATCTATCTTTATGTCCATCTATCTATCTATCTTTATTTATATCTATCTATCTATCTATCTATCTATCTATCTATCTATCTATCTATCTTTATTTATATCTATCTATCTATCTATCTATCTATCTATCTATCTATCTATCTATCTATCTATCTTTCTTTATTTATGTCTGTCTATGTATCTATCTATCTATCTATCTATCTATCTATCTATCTATCTATCTATCTATCTATCTATCTATCTTTATGTCCATCTATCTATCTATCTTTATTTATATCTATCTATCTTTCTTTATGTTCATCTATCTATCTATCTATCTATCTATCTATCTATCTATCTATCTATCTATCTATCTATCTATCTATCTATCTATCTATCTTTATGTCCATCTATCTTTATATCTATCTATCTATCTATCTATCTATCTATCTATCTATCTATCTATCTTTATGTCCATCTATCTATCTATCTATCTATCTATCTATCTATCTATCTATCTATCTATCTATCTATCTATCTATCTATCTTTATTTATATCTATCTATCTTTCTTTATGTCCATCTATCTATCTATCTATCTATCTTTATTTATGTCTATCTATCTATCTATCTATCTATCTATCTATCTATCTATCTATCTATCTATCTATCTATCTTTATGTCCATCTATCTATCTATCTATCTATCTATCTATCTATCTATCTATCTATCTATCTATCTATCTATCTATCTATCTTTATTTATGTCTATCTATCTATCTATCTATCTATCTATCTATCTATCTATCTATCTATCTATCTATCTATCTATCTTTATTTATGTCTATCTATCTATCTATCTATCTATCTATCTATCTATCTATCTATCTATCTATCTATCTATCTATCTTTATGTCCATCTATCTATCTATCTTTATTTATATCTATCTATCTATCTATCTATCTATCTATCTATCTATCTATCTATCTTTATGTCCATCTATCTATCTATCTTTATTTATATCTATCTATCTATCTATCTATCTATCTATCTATCTATCTATCTATCTATCTATCTTTATTTATATCTATCTATCTTTCTTTATGTCCATCTATCTATCTATCTATCTTTCTTTATTTATATCTATCTATCTATCTATCTATCTATCTATCTATCTATCTATCTATCTATCTATCTATCTTTCTTTATTTATGTCTATCTATCTATCTATCTATCTATCTATCTATCTATCTATCTATCTATCTATCTTTATGTCCATCTATCTATCTATCTTTATTTATATCTATCTATCTATCTATCTATCTATCTATCTATCTATCTATCTATCTATCTATCTATCTATCTATCTATCTATCTATCTATCTTTATTTATGTCTATCTATCTATCTATCTATCTATCTATCTATCTATCTATCTATCTATCTATCTATCTATCTATCTTTATTTATATCTATCTATCTTTCTTTATGTCCATCTATCTATCTATCTATCTTTCTTTATTTATGTCTATCTATCTATCTATCTATCTATCTATCTATCTATCTATCTATCTATCTATCTTTCTTTATTTATGTCTGTCTATCTATCTATCTATCTATCTATCTATCTATCTATCTATCTATCTATCTATCTATCTATCTATCTTTATGTCCATCTATCTATCTATCTATCTATCTATCTATCTATCTATCTATCTATCTATCTATCTATCTATCTATCTATCTTTATGTCCATCTATCTATCTATCTTTATTTATATCTATCTATCTATCTATCTATCTATCTATCTATCTATCTATCTATCTATCTATCTATCTTTATTTATGTCTGTCTATGTATCTATCTATCTATCTATCTATCTATCTATCTATCTATCTATCTATCTATCTATCTTTATGTCCATCTATCTATCTATCTATCTATCTATCTATCTATCTATCTATCTATCTATCTATCTATCTATCTTTATTTATATCTATCTATCTTTCTTTATGTCCATCTATCTATCTATCTATCTTTATTTATTTATGTCTATCTATCTATCTATCTATCTATCTATCTATCTATCTATCTATCTATCTATCTTTCTTTATTTATGTCTGTCTATTTATCTATCTATCTATCTATCTATCTATCTATCTATCTATCTATCTATCTATCTATCTATCTATCTATCTATCTATCTATCTATCTTTATGTCCATCTATCTATCTATCTATCTATCTATCTATCTATCTATCTATCTATCTATCTATCTATCTATCTATCTATCTATCTTTATGTCCATCTATCTATCTATCTTTATTTATATCTATCTATCTATCTATCTATCTATCTATCTATCTATCTATCTATCTATCTATCTATCTATCTATCTTTATGTCCATCTATCTATCTATCTATCTTTCTTTATGTCCATCTATCTATCTATCTATCTATCTATCTATCTATCTATCTATCTATCTATCTATCTATCTATCTTTATTTATGTCTATCTGTCTATCTTTCTTTATTTATGTTCATCTATCTATCTATCTATCTATCTATCTATCTATCTATCTATCTATCTATCTATCTATCTATCTATCTATCTATCTTTCTTTGTCCATCTATCTATCTATCTATCTATCTATCTATCTATCTATCTATCTATCTATCTATCTATCTATCTTTATGTCTATCTATCTATCTATCTATCTATCTATCTATCTATCTATCTTTCTTTATTTATGTCTATCTATCTATCTATCTATCTATCTATCTATCTATCTATCTATCTATCTATCTGTCTTTCTTTATGTCCATCTATCTATCTATCTATCTATCTATCTATCTATCTATCTATCTATCTATCTATCTTTCTTTATGTCCATCTATCTATCTATCTATCTATCTATCTATCTATCTATCTATCTATCTATCTATCTATCTATCTATCTATCTATCTATCTATCTATCTTTATGTCTATCTATCTATCTATCTATCTATCTATCTTTCTTTTATTTATGTCTATCTATTCTATCTATCTATCTATCTATCTATCTATCTGTCTTTCTTTATGTCCATCTATCTATCTATCTATCTATCTATCTATCTATCTATCTATCTATCTATCTATCTATCTATCTATCTATCTATCTTTCTTTATGTCCATCTATCTATCTATCTATCTATCTATCTATCTATCTATCTATCTATCTTTATTTATGTCTATCTGTCTATCTTTATTTATGTTCATCTATCTATCTATCTTTATTTATATCTATCTATCTATCTATCTATCTATCTATCTATCTATCTTTATTTATATTTATCTATCTTTCTTTATGTCCATCTATCTATCTATCTATCTTTATTTATATCTATCTATCTATCTATCTATCTATCTATCTATCTATCTATCTGTCTGTCTGTCTGTCTGTCTGTCTATCTATCTGTCTATCTTTCTTTGTCCATCTATCTATCTATCTGTCTATCTATCTATCTATCTATCTATCTATCTATCTATCTATCTATCTATCTATCTATCTATCTATCTTTCTTTGTCCATCTATCTATCTATCTATCTATCTTTATGTCCATCTATCTATCTATCTTTATTTATATCTATCTATCTATTTATCTATCTATCTATCTATCTATCTATCTATCTATCTATCTATCTATCTATCTATCTATCTATCTTTCTTTGTCCATCTATCTATCTATCTATCTATCTATCTATCTATCTATCTATCTTTATGTCCATCTATCTATCTATCTATCTATCTTTATGTCCATCTATCTATCTATCTTTATTTATATCTATCTATCTATCTATCTATCTATCTATCTATCTATCTATCTATCTATCTATCTATCTATCTTTATTTATATCTATCTATCTATCTATCTATCTATCTATCTATCTATCTATCTATCTATCTATCTATCTATCTATCTATCTATCTATCTATCTATCTATCTATCTTTATGTCCATCTATCTATCTATCTTTATGTCCATCTATCTATCTATCTTTATTTATATCTATCTATCTATCTATCTATCTATCTATCTATCTATCTATCTATCTATCTATCTATCTATCTATCTATCTATCTATCTATCTATCTATCTTTATGTCCATCTATCTATCTATCTTTATTTATATCTATCTATCTATCTATCTATCTATCTATCTATCTATCTATCTATCTATCTATCTGTCCATCTATCTATCTATCTATCCATCTATCTATCTAAAATCGGACATTGTACATTTACACCTGACAGACATAAAACCCACTGTTTGTCTCAATTTCACTGGCATGATCCGATTTACATGACATTTTACACACAAACAATACACACAGCAATAGCAGTGACAAAAAACGAAAAGAATACAATAATGTTAATAATAACAAAAACAATATAAAATAAGGTGCCAAAAATTGCAATAAAACAAAAATAATATCAACAATAAACACTAAAATAAATATTCAACAAGAAATCTATCAATTGTAATTTAAATTGACATTATTATTTTACATATAATTACATATAACACATATAAAATTGCCAAAGCATCAGTACATTCAACAAAAATCTTTCTGATGAGTGTAACATGATTATCTTAATGATCTTTCATAAATTGGGACACTGTTGCATTTTAGGTCTGTCAGTTATTTATTTATTTATATATATTATTCTTGTTTTGTTTTTGCATGTATTTTTACTTGAGATTTCATTCTCATTATCAGCCTCTATTTTTCATTGTATAGTCAATAAAATGGACATGTGATCGTGCAGCCATCTTATATGGACTGATTTGCCTGAAACCTGCAAGATATTAAAAGATAAAAATGAATAATTTAGATTCATTAGCACTTTGTTTGTATAGTCTTAATGTTTTAATCAATATAGGCTAATTTTTATTGGTGTGCTCAACTGTCAACCACATCATTAAGTGTGTCCTGTTCTCAGCCAATATTAGATCACGTCGAGGTGACTTTATGATCAATCAACCTTCAACAGATGGCACTCTAATGCTAGTATTCCACACCAGACAAACGCGCTCGTGAACTAAACACACACACACACACACACATACACACATTTGCCCACCCTCTGACTCTCACAGCTTAAAGTCAGCACAAGTGAGGTATACAGTGCCGCAGTTATCTACACTGGAGTCTAGTGCTCAATAGAGATCTTACCGCATACATGGAGAGGCTGACGCACAGCACAGAGAAGTTGCGGAAAAGGCACTGGAACACTTATTCTAATAAGATTTATATAATTTTTTTAACTTAGCCTAAACTACTTTCTTTGCACGTATATGTCTAGCTAAATTAGAAAAAGCAACTACAAAAAGAATGCTGCAAGTGAAGTTATTGATCAAGGAGGAACGCATAATTTTAGGCGAAGATTATATATGGACGTGAATGTGTGGATCTTTCAGTGCCGCGCGTAAACAGACTCGCGTGAAACTTGGAGACTCGTTTATCTACCGATTGTCATGTCTGCTATCCGAAGGAAATTCGGTGAAGACTATCAAGTGGTGAACACCAACCGGGGCATGTCCTTTTCTGCCCCGGCCAAAAGAAAGCGCCAGCGGTTCGTGGAGAAAAACGGCCGCTGCAACGTCCAGCACGGTAACCTTGGCGGGGAGACCAGCAGGTACATCTCCGACCTCTTCACCACGCTCGTGGACCTGAAGTGGCGCTGGAACCTGCTCATTTTTCTCTTGACGTACACCGTCGCGTGGCTCATTATGGCATCTATGTGGTGGATCATCGCGTATATACGCGGAGACCTCGGCCAGGGCCACGACGAGTCGTACACCCCGTGCGTCGCAAACGTTTACAACTTTCCCTCCGCTTTCCTGTTCTTCATTGAGACCGAGGCGACTATAGGTTACGGGTTCCGATACATCACGGAGAAGTGCCCAGAGGGCATCATACTTTTCCTATTCCAGTCCCTCTTAGGCTCGATTGTGGACGCGTTTCTCATCGGCTGTATGTTCATTAAGATGTCCCAGCCCAAGAAACGCGCAGAGACGCTCATGTTCAGCCAGGACGCAGTCATCTCTCAACGGGACGGGAAGCTGTGCCTCATGTTTAGGGTCGGGAATCTCAGGAATAGCCACATGGTTTCTGCACAAATCAGGTGCAAGCTTATCAAGGTAGATCATAACACAATAACACATCATAAATCCCAATGAAGAGCTCATATGGATGATAATGTGGGTGTATTTGCGCACAGGTATAAAGGGTTTGTGTGTGTGAGAATGTGAGAAAACAGGCGCATTTACACCTCACAGCAATGCTGTAGGAATCGGGGACGCTGTTGGAAGTTGGAATAGATCCTGTATAAATTGCCTTGGCTTTGTTTAAAATCTGATTAACTGATCCTCTTCTCTGGGAAGAGCAATATTAGGGCAGCTATCGTTGATTTTAAACAAAGCTTGCAATGCTGTAAAACAGACAATTGGCCAATGCATGTTTGCACCCCTATAATGTAATGCAATTCAATATCTCCTCAGCAATCTCTGATTTGCATATAGATCTTATCTGCTCTTAGAACAAAGACCAAGGAACTGCATAAATGAATTGGACACATTTCCATTCAGATTTTTACAGATTCCCATGGGAAGCCTTGCAGTAAATTGAATGCTTCTTGTACCCAAAGCAGATTTTCCTCTGCTCCATGTAAATGGTCAGAAAGTAGTGGACTGTTAAACCTCTATAATGTAGCTCGGAGAGAACAGAATGGGAGTGTAGGAGAGTTACGTAGCACTTTCTAAGATCCAAGGACACATTGTCAGAATGTAACATTTGTATGAACATATGTCACGCAAGATCTCATAGTAGCACAAAGAATCATGAACACGCTGGATATATTTGTATTTTAATCTGAAACAGGCCTTAAAGGAATAGTTTTCCAAAACATTTCTCCCATAATTTTCTCACTCTCATGCCATCCCAGATGTGTATGACTTTCTTTCTTCTGCTGAACGCAAACAAAGATTTTTAGAAGAATATCTCAGCTCTGTAGATCCATACAATTCAAGTGAATGATGATCAGACCTTTGTAGCTAAAACACACATATGACTCCAGTGGTTAAATCCATGTCTACAGAAGCAATATGATAGGTGTGGGTGAGAAACAGATCAACATTTCAGTACTTTTTTACTATAAATTGTCTTCCATGGCCAGTAGGTGGCGGTATGCATGAATAATGTGATTCGCCAAAAACAAAAGAAGAATGTGAAAGTGGAGATTAATAGTAAAAAATTACTTAAACACTGATCTGTTTCTCACCCACACCTATGAACCCTTTTCACCTATCCGGGTATGCAGAGCAGAAATAGAATCATAGCGGGGTAAACTTGAATGGCGTTGAATGAGAGACCACAGCAAATTAAAGTTTACCTTAAACGTTTGCTCCAAAAGCAAAAGAAAAAATCAATGGTTATGCTTTCGTGGCTTTTCAAAGAAAGTTTAAAATAAAGAGCGCTGGATAACTGCAGTAATAAGAGAAAAATAGGCCAAATTTTCTGTCACTCCCTCAGCAGCTGTGTAGAAGCTGCAATGCAGCTGTGGCAATTCCTTTTTTAAAACTTATTCCAGGATAATATAATCCAAAGTTCAGTGTTATAAATTTACACTAAATATTTTTAAAAGTGGAAATATAAAAAAGTTTGCTGCATTTATGTGGTTAACTAAGGCGGAAATGCGCAATAACTGGCCTGTGAAAAGGGTCCATTATATTGCTTCTGAAGTCATGGATTTAACCACTGGAGTCGTATAGATTACTTTTATGCTGCCTTTATGTGCTTTCTGGTGCTTCAAAGTTTTGGTCACCATTCACTTGCATTGTATGGACCTACAGAGCTGAAACATTCTTCTAAAAATCTTCCTTTGTGTTCTGCAGAAGAAAGAATGTCAGACACATTTGGGATGGGTATAAACACATTAGGTGAGTAAATGATGAGAGAATTAAAATTTTTGGGTGAATTATTCCATTAATATAATTCAAGAGAGTAACACATTTATGTACCATTTAGAAGTTTTAAAATTGATAATTGCATTAAAGTTATGTGGTGGAAAGCCACTGCTCCAATTATACGTTTAGCAGTATTTCACGATTAATTTAATGTAAAATTAGAGTTGAAAAAAATCCATACTTGGACAAATTCAGCTCAGATGAAACTGGAGGGAACAGAGCAGAAAAGGGGTACAGCACAGAAGGGAGGCTGTTGGTGTGGGCAGCTGTGTTCTGATTAAAGGAGAGCATTATTGACACATGGTTCTCACCATCCACTATTGACAGCAGTGGATCTCAGCAAGCGCATTGCAGCGAGCGCAGGATAACTTCAGAAGCACCTTCCTCCCCTCCGCTCTGCCCTTTATCCATTACTGTTTTCTATCGCTCTACACAATACACAGCGATAGAAAAAAGCATTGGAGAAACTGCAGCCCATCTATCGCCTCTCAGAGTGTCCTGCAATGTAAGCACTCTGTCCTGCCTCTGAAATTTACAGTCATTGTTACTGTCTTTTATTGTTTAATGTGGCTAATGTGTGAGAAAAGGAGTTTAAGGTGAAGTGGATAGTGTTATGATTGGCCCAAAGTGTCTCAAGCATTTGCTCACAACTAGATCATATCATAATTATGGAAACTACTGTAAATTGGTGTCAAAAGTTAAAAGCTCTCCCCATGGTTGTTAGATAAAAAGTTCATTTGAAGTACATGCAATGGCTGGACAAGCCTTAGGACAAACACAAAAAACATGATCTTCACTCATCAGTATGTCTTAAAAGGATACTGTGTGCTGTGCACTGTGAGTCTTGAAATTCGTGTCTATTTCTATTCATACAAATGCAACTGAGAAAGGGAGAACAATCATTTTGATTAAACTATGCTTTGCTGTTTAGTAGTCGTGCAACATCATACCTCAATTTCAGTTTCAGTGTTATCAATTGTGCAGCTTTCATGGATGTCTCAGAGGTAAAAGTGTGCCGATTTTAAAGTGTTTAAAATGGTTTTCCCTCATCATGTACGTGTATGTAATACAATGAACAACGATGTGACTTTTCATAATGTTGAATATAACGTATAATAAGGGTCCTGATATTTGATAGTCCAGATAGTGGCAAATACTATGGCTGGTTCACCAGCAAATTTATACTATGACAAATGATATTTTACTGGATAAGCATACAAATGCCATAGTTTAAAAACACGTTATTAGTGACAATACTATTTTAAAACTTACAATATTAATTTTAAATACTTAAAATGTATGCAATCTGTGACAGTGAACAAGCATATGTATATTTTCAATAATTTTGTAATTTCTGGTGTCACCATTGCCTCCTGCTGGGATGATTTCTAGTGCCACTTAGGGGCGAAAATTTCATCAAAATTTTTGGGGGGGACAATAAACATAACAATTCTCAAGAGCAATTTTTGAAGGGGACACCAAGGGTTTTTTTTGTTGTTTCCCCGTTTGCATTTGTATTATTTTATTTCTTAAACAATTATTTTAAGAATATATCATTATATTATTTACAATACACATATTTTAATGATATTTTAGGGGGGACAACCCTCAGATAGGGATTAAACCTATGGTGCCACTCCATCACTGATGGATCATTTCTCACTTAATGAACAGTCCTTTTTGTAATGTTTTGAAAGTAAAGGAAAGGAACTGTTTTGCATATGTCCTAAAATATAATAAAACAATTTTTTAACTTAACTTTTCATGATCCAGGCATTGTTTAAAGTTTTGGGAGAGAAGCTTCTGAGAGCTTCAGACGAAAATCGAAACAAATCCTTATACCCTTTTTCATTTCTGTTTTTTTTTTTAATCTAATTTTAATAAAATATTGGAATTAAATGTTTATTTTTTATATGATTATTTTGAAGAAATAATAAAAGATTAATCAATAAACAAAGTAATCATTAGTTGCAGCCCTACTGCCTATAGTCTTTTGTGTTCTATGGAAGAAAGTCATAGCGGTTTTAAACATGAGGGTGAATAAATAATAACATCATTTTTAATTGTTGGTGAACTATCCCCATAAACTCAAGTCAGTAGCTGTCCACACATGCCTCATCACAACCTTTATAACACTGGCAGCTGTCACAAACTGTGTTTTCATTTAAAGATTTTGCACTTATATTTTACAATTCCTTTAAGAACATTTGTGTGTGTGTGTGTGTGTGTGTGTGTGTGTGTAATGGTGGCACTGTGTGATCCTTGCATCTATACTGTGAAAATTCTCATTCTTACTGGAACACCACTGAGACAGGAGCTCTCAGTCTGTTCACCATCTGTGGCCTTCGGCACAAGCAGACAACCTCGCTGACTTTACTGCCAACCTCTAATGTTAAGATGAAAACACAAAGCTATGTGTTATGTTAGATGAACAAACTTGTCTTGGTCAGTGATTATAGATATTCTCTAAAATATTCTGCCAGTGGAATATGTTGTGTCCTTTTGCACAGATGACCCTGACTCCGTCTGTGGCTGAGTAGTCGGCGTGACATACTGTATGCCATGTCAAGTAGTCATAGCAGTGTTCTGCTGTGTGACATACTATACTCTGTTCAAATGTATTTTAAACTGTGTTGACAATTTTGAACGCGCACAGTGAATGGCAGGCAGAACGTATTTCTAATTGGCTAAACAAAGGATCTGCTTGCTGTGTGCTGACATCTTTTTCCCTGTTATTTACCCAGTCCATAGGGCTGTCACAGAGACATGTGTGCTATTTCATGGCACCTATATCAAGTATCTGACAGGTAATTTTCTGCATGTCATTTCATAAAAGATCACTTACAGCACCTTAAATACATAAATACACGCAGGACTAATGCAGTATAACTGCTAAATGTGGTTTAAAATTTTGTAAAACTGGCGTGTAATTTAATCAAGTCTCCTACCTCAACTTGAGACAACTAGACAATTATAATGGACCCACTTTATATTAGGTGGTTTTAGCTACTATGTACTTAACCATTTGATACAATGAAAATACATGTTGTTGCATTGTAATTACATTTAAAGTACTTGCATTTAATTACATTTGTAGTTACCCTGTTAGTGTTACCCCTAACCCTAACCTTACTCCTAAACTTACCCGGACCTCAAGTTACACAGTAAGTTCAGTCTTGTATGTATTTAATGTTAGTACATATTAGTTAAGGCCACCTAATATAAAGTGTGGCCACTATAATTAAGCCATTCCTTGGTTGATTCCCCCTAAAATGTTTAAATAATGTGTCTCTGTGGTGCTATCAAAACATTGCTGTTTTTGTTTGAGTATACCATCCAGCCTGACACAGCAATAATGGCTTAACCAATGGCGTGAGTTTGGGGTGGGACTATTTGTTTATTCTTACCAATGGCAGACGGGGAGAGTGTTTCGGGAAACCTGTTTAAAAACAGTTATTACTGTTGGAATTCCATTTGGTGACACTAGTGGCGCAGAAATTACAAACTTCATCTCTACATCTTCTACACACTTGCACATACCATTACACCAAGACATTAATATGAGTTTTAACCTAAAATTGTGATGCTGAAAAAAGTTTTTTTTACTTTATTTATCAAATTTAAAGAGTATTTACCAAGTATCATAGGCTGATGTGTTATATGCAATGGCTTAATTCAAGCAGTATTAATTCTAGTAGATTCCTGAAATGGTTATTCTTACTGTGATTATGTCCTTTATAGCCTCTCTCACCCTGTTTGCTTTAGTCCCGTCAAACCCCTGAGGGTGAGTTTCTCCCACTGGATCAGCGGGAATTGGATGTTGGATTTGGAACAGGCGCTGACCAGCTCTTCCTTGTCTCACCACTCACAATATGCCATGAGATCAATTCCAAGAGTCCATTTTTCGACCTGTCCCAGCGCTCCCTCATGAATGAGCAGTTTGAGATTGTTGTCATCCTGGAAGGCATAGTGGAAACCACAGGTCAGTAATACAGAGATTATGTCATGTTTGTTTGAGTACTGTACTCACAGACATATTAGATATGCATGTTCAATCCCCTATCGCTTCCCAAAACAATCGACAGTTTCAGTACATTTTGACATATTTTGATAATACTGTACTGGGGTTGTATTCCTTAACAGTCATTTAATAAATTAGTTGGCATAAACTAACAATGAGCAAAGATTTGTTTCCTTTCTTAATCTTGGTTAATGTCGATTTCTGCATAAACTAATACATTTGTAAAATTAAACATTGTATATATGAACATTAGTTAATGCATTATGAACAACCATGAACTAACTATGAACAATTCTATTTTGAACAAATTAATATTAACCAAGATTAAAAAATGCTGTTAAAAATATTATTCGTTGTTTGTTAAAGAGATAGTTCACCCAAAAATTAAAATAATTTACTCGCCCTAATGCCATCCCAGATGTGTATGACATTCTTTCTTCTGCAGAACACACAGATTTGTAGAAGAATATTTCAGCTCTGTAGGTCCATACAATGCAAGTGAATGGGTACAACATTTTGAAGCTCAAAAAGCATAAAGGCAGCATATTTATAAGTAACTCATAAGACTCCAGTGGTTAAATCTATATCTTCAGAAGTGATATGATAGGTGTGGGTGAGAAACAGATAAAAATGCAAGTCCTTATTAACTATCAATCTCCACATTCACTTTCACATTCTTCTTCTTTTGTTTTTGGTTATTCTTATTATTTGTGCATATCGCCACATAATAAAATAATAAATATTTAAATATTGATCTGTTTCACACCCACATCTATCCTATCGCTTCAGTAGACATGGATTTAAACACTTGATTTATATGGATTACTTTTATGATGCCTTAATGTGCTTTTTCGAGCTTCAAAGTGTTTGTCATCATTTACTTGCATTGTATGGACCTACAGAGCCGAAATATTCTTCTAAAAGTCTTAATTTGTGTTCTACAGAAGAATGAAAGTCATACACTTCTGTGATGGCTTGAGGGTGAGTAAATGATGAGAGATTATTTGGTTGTAATGTAGTATTGCATTTACAATAAATAAAAATAATTATAATTGTATTAATTGTTGTAATAATCCATTTAAGAATTTAATTTAATTCTTTGTAATAATATTAAAACTATTTGGCGTAGCACCTTTCAAGCAGGATAGCATGATGTGCTTCACAGTACACTTAAAACAGTCATTTAAAAAATAAAAAGTAATACAACAAATTAAAATATAATAAAAAAGAGAAACATAGAAAAAAACATACAACATGAGTAAATAAAAAGGTGGAGATGTAGTTCCAGGGAATGTTCTGCTGAAATTGGCACATGGAGAATCCCAGCATAGTTTTTCTATCAGGAAGATTCGCAGACTTGAGAGAAATTTAAGATTAAATTTTTTGATGAATATAAAACAGAAATGTAATGTCACTCTTTGGCGTAAACCCCGTCTGGCGGTCCGAAGAAGTTGTACTGGGAACCGTCATATCCTGCCGGAGATAGGAGGCAGGGGCGAGGAGCCTACCCCGTGCAGGACGGGACCCAGCTGTGGTTGTGGGGTGGTTGTTTGTTCATGTTAACTAAAACTGACCATGTAAACAAATACAACCTGTTACCAAAAAGTTACAATTATCCCTGGCCTTTCCTGAATCTATGCCTTCCTTTCAGGCATGACGTGTCAGGCACGAACATCTTACACAGAGGACGAGGTGCTGTGGGGTCACCGTTTCCTACCCGTCATGTCGCTTGAGGAGGGATTCTTTAGGGTCGATTACTCACAGTTCCACAATACGTTTGAGGTCCCCACTCCTCCATACAGTGTGAAGGAACAGGATGAGAAGTCCTCCTTACCCTCCCCTGGTCCTCTTCTCTCCCCAACAATGCTTGATATACGTAGTCGCAGAGGACGGATCTTCTCCTTAGATGGGGTTCCCCAGGCAGAAGAACTCATGTCCAAATTACCCAGCAAGCTCCAGCGTATGAGCTCCAAGAATGGAAAAGATGTCCTCAAAACTGGAAGTTCTCAGCCAACAGAAAAGTCCTTCAGCACGGGTGACTTGCCCCTCAGAGTGCAAAGGTTAGGATCGCTGGTTGGTCAGGGGGAGGCTGAAAACCAGCTCCTTCTCAAAGCGCTAAAGATGGGTCCAGAAGCCCACGCACAGTCGACCGGGGAACTGGAGTATCACAGACTGCTTCCAGTACCCGCTCCAGTTCCCGGGCCCAACCTGAACCCATTACCTGTGACCAGTGGACGGCCAGAGGACAACCTCCCCCCTAAATTACGCAGAATGAATGCCGACCACTGAATGACTGTCCCATTGTAAACTCTTTGTCACACAGAGATCAACACTGAGGTATAGGAGGTTCTAGATAAGGCTCTCAAAATCATTTAATAATTTAAATCATGTTTATTTAAAAGGCACTATACTGCGATTATTTTTCTCTCAAAGCCTATGAAAGAGCTAGCCTTTGCAGATTTTGCCCTCAACCACACTACCAGTCAAGTTTGGACACACTTCACATAATTTAAGTTTGTCATGGTCTTAAAAACTTTTAATTTAAAGCTTAATGCTGAAATTCTTAAAATTTGTTTTGTAGACAAACCTACATTGTGCATATGTACAAATTTCTTTAAATTTTCTTAACAACTTAATTTTGATTTATTTATTTATTGGTCATTTATATTTAGAATTGAATTGAATTAGTTTTATGGATATGTTGTAGTGCCCTGCATACATGGGAACTTCAACTTCTACTGTTTAATAAGCATCCTAGGTAGATACCTCATGAAGTTAGTTAAGAAAATGCCATAATCTAGTGTGCAGATCAGAAATCTTGACAAAAAGACCACAAAAAGCCAAAATATTTTGTTTAACATTTCTAGGTCACTACATAATTCCCATACTTTATTCTGTGTTATTCAATAGTTTTAATGACTAAACTACTATTCTAAAAAAAGCTGTAATAGTGGCTAATATTAATAGTTGAGACTGTCTCCAAAATTTGACTGGTAGTGTACATGAGCATTAGCAGATATTCTGAATTCAATTTGAATTCCAATAAATATACTGTATAATCTATATATTTAAATAATTTATATAAATTAAGCACCTTTATGGCATTATGAACACACATTATTCACATATATTTCTTTGCTTATTTATACAAGATATTTATCAAGTATTTATTTAGAGGAATGTTTACTGATATACAGTATACAGGCGTTACATTTTAAGGCTTTTTTGTCACATGTTTCACAGATTATTTTTGTTTTCAAATGTCTCTGGGATTGTTACAGTGGCCAACAATGTGGGCACAAGATTACAACTACTGTGCAGTTCATCAACATGGGACAATTTTTAAAAAGTCTTAATAATTTCATTATTTATTTCTAAACTACAATACAATAAAATCACTTAGATAACATACTTTTGGTGTCCCTATCTGGCATCTTAGTACGGTTAAAGGAAAAGTTAATATGTCAGCATTCACTCAAACTCATGTCTTTCCAGACCCGTATGACTTACGTCATTCTTTGGAACACAAAAGTAGTTGTGAGGGACATACCACCTCAGTCGCCATTCACTTTCAATGTAAGGGGAAAAAAGATGCAATGGAAGAGAATGATGATTGAGGATGTAACTACATCTCCTTTTGAGTTCCATAAACATACGGAAGTTATACAGGCTTAGGACAACATGAGGGTAAATAAATGATGACAGAATTTTCCTTTTTGGGTGAACTATCCCTTTGAAATCAAGTCTGTTATGGTGCTCAGACGTGCAAACTAATGCATGTTACATTTGGCATGTAACTGAACCTGGTTATTTGCATTAGGTACCATCTGCATTTAGGGCCCAGAGACCTGCGCATGCACAACAGCTACCACTAATTATCATCTCCTTGGAAACCTCCTGGCCCTTACCTCAGGCTGTGGGCGGTAGTGAATGTAATTCAATTTGCCTTCAAGAAGGAATAACTCGCATTGAGTGCACGAACATGCCATAAAACGTCATTACTCTTAATTGTGAACGCACAGAGGTTCTGTCACGTTGTTCATTAGACATGCAATTAATTTTAAGGACACAGCAGTGACCAGAAGGGATGTGAAATATTAGTACAGCTTATGCTGGGGGGCATGCAGCGAGGTGATGCATTAATACACACACTAAGCAATCACAAAGAAAAAAAAAACAATTTGACTTCTCCAAAGATTTTCACTCAATTTAGTGTTCTTGTATATCAGTGTATCTGCTACAGTGAATATATTTATACTGATTAGAAAAATCATAGTCCAATGCATTTCTTCGGAAACATACATTAAAAAGGGCAACAAAAGGTAAGTTCTCAATGACATAGGACTCTTATTATTTCTGCAGAATAAAGATATGGCAGAATAGTTTCAGTAGAATGATTAAATCCAACTCTTCATTTAATCCAGGAAAGGTTGTGGCCTTTCAATGAAAAAGTATATCTACTATATCAGGTTAAGCTTGCAGTCAAATTGTGACTAAATGTATTTAATTATTAAAGAAATGCTTCTCTTATTGAATTTTTTATTCAACAAACCATTTCATAAATTGAATAACGCTGAGGTCAGTTTTAAATTCTTCAATTGCTTGTCCAGTGTCGTGAAGCAGGAGATGGAGAAAGTGCCTTTCTATCATGAAGGAGTGTAGCTGACCCTCACTCACAGGGAAAGGTTATTTTCCTCCTTTTGACCGAGTGTCAAGAGACACTGCAGTCCTGACTGAGATGACACATCGATCACCAGGCACTGTTACATAAGCCCGGGCAAATGTTACATCTGAATAATCTGTACTCCAGAGATCAAGTCACACAGAAGCATAGAAATGTGCTCAGAAAGAAACGAGTCGGAGGCAGAGAGGAATCAAGACCACAGAAGTTTGATTACCTGAGTCTGGATATTAGCTCTAACAGTAGTTGGTATTGATGGAACAATTTCAATAAATCTTTAAACTAAATCGTCTTTAGTACAAGCCTTTTAGTGTACAATCAAGGTTGGTTCAATCATACCTATTTTGTGTTGAATTTACACATCATCTGTGCAGTTGTTGCCTTAAATGGATTGCTCACTCAAAAAATGGAAATTATGCCATCATTTGCTCATCCTCATGTTGCTCCAGACCCATGTTACTTTCTTACTTGCATGAAATGCAAAATCAGTTGTTAGGCATGCAGTATTAGTCTCAGTCAGCATGGATTTAGTTTCATCGCATCTTTTTTTATACAATGAAAATGTGAATGGTGACTAAAACTGTCATGCTGCCTAACATCTCCTTTTGTGTCATACATGTGTAACATAAGGGTGAGTGAATGATGTCAACATTTTTATATTTGGGTCAACTATTCATTTAAAGTAACTCTTCACAAATTCTTCACATTTATGTGAAGTATGACTGACTTTCATCTGCAAAACACAAACGATGTGTGACCAAAATGACCAAAATGTTGATGCTCCAAAAAGCACATAAAAGGCAATAAAAAGTTATCCATATCTTCAGAAGCTAAATGATAGGTGTGGGTGAGAAACAGATCAAAATGTAAGTCCAACCAGTAGGTGTCAATATGCATGAAGAATGTGAATCACAAAAAACAAAAGAAGAAGAATTTGAAAGTGAAAATAGAGATTGAAAGAAAAAAAAAAGACTTAAATATTGACCTGTTTCTTACCCACACTTATCATATCACTTCTGAAAACATGAATTTAACCACTGGTGTCTTGGTAAAACATGGATTACTTTTATGCTGCCTTTATGTGCTTTTTAAGCTTCAAAATGTTGGTCAACATTCACTTGCATTGTGTGGACCTACAGAGCTGAAATATTCTTCTAAACATCTTTGTGATCATCAAAACAAAGAAAGTCATACACATCATGGATAAATGGTGAGAGTATTTTCATTTTTGGGTGAACTATTTCTGCCTGATCTGACCCCAAAATTACTTTTGTTTGTAAAACCTAATTTTGTCAGGTAAATTTGGTCACATTTAACAATATCACATGAGAATTAGTGCTGTTGTACTGAATATCAGCATTGCTGTGGTTTATCAGCTGTGCTTAAATTCAGTACAATAGGTGTCTCACTATTATGATTTTGTTTTATACAACAGATCTTTAAACAAGAAGTTTATTATGAGTAACTGACAATTTAGATCAAATATGGACAGCTAATTTATTTATTTATTTATGGTGTTTTTTGTTGTTGTTTTTGTTTGCCTATTTTGCTTCACTGACAAACAACAGTTCCATACAATACCGGACACAGACAGTGTGATACAAACAGTGAAGCGTCCCAGTACTGTTTTATTCAATATCAGCAGTTTTGGAATATTGTATGTCCAATCAGATAAGAAGACTTGATTGAAAACAGTTAATCTAATAGTTCCCACAAAAATGTAAATCTCTCATCAATTACTATACATATCCTATATGTGTATGACTTTTTTTCTTCTACAGAACACAAACAAAGATTTTTAGAAGAGTATCTCAGGGTCCAAACAATGCAATTGGATGGGTGACCAAAACTTTGAAGCTCCAAAAAGCACATAAAGGCAGCATAATCTTCCGACTCATCAAGTAGTTCGCTCCATAAAGTGGATTAATCTATTTCTTATAAAGCAATCGAATTGGTTTTGAGTAAGAACAGATCAAAACATAACTCCTTTTTTACTGTACATTTCACCATTGCAGTCTAACTGCACGATCCTGATTTCAAGCGTGATTATGGCTTGATGCATGCGCAGAGGGCTAGATGGTGCTAGGAAGTGTAATCGAATTTGAAATCATGATAACATATAAATATTTGGGATGGCATGAAGGTGAGTAATTAATGATAGTATTTTCATTTTTGGTGAACTATTCCTTTCATGTACGTAGATGAAAAATATGAGGTACATTTTTTTAAGTTACTTGGCAAAGTATTTTTTTAATGTGGGCAACAATTCC
Source organism: Xyrauchen texanus (assembly GCF_025860055.1). NCBI lineage: Eukaryota > Metazoa > Chordata > Actinopteri > Cypriniformes > Catostomidae > Xyrauchen > Xyrauchen texanus. Next base: position 21,401,647 of record NC_068315.1, read on the forward strand.
CCTGGCCAGACAGTACCCTATTTTCTAATTGAACTCATATTATTCCAATCTGTTTTTATTTGTCAGACAGTGATCTTCATGTTTCGGTGCACTCCACTATTTAAAGCATACATAAACCATCTTTTCATTGACTTTGATATGCCAAGAACAGTAGTTGTGGTCACAGCTAACCATGTTCCCATTTCTAATGCAGGAACAGTGTTTTTCATTGTGGCACAATATCCACAGTCATGTTTACCATGCTCTCAAGTGCACAGTTCCAGATGCTCATTAATACCAAATGAGCACAGAAAATTCAGTGTCAGACCCAACCACAAAAACAGTGCATTAGCGACTCAGCATGTGAATTAGCAATGGTGAGCGGCAGAGGAAGGAATGGAGAGGGAAAGAAAAATTAGAAGAGTATTCATGTTTACCTGCACACTCTTTGCCACCCCTCAAGGCATGACAGATGCTAAATGGAATGAGTCATACAAGGCAAAAAAAATTTTTATTTGTTTTATTTCAATGACAACAGCCTTTGAGCAACAACTATTATTTTAACAGTTTTTTTTTTTTTTTTTTTTTTTAGTATTTCTAGTGAACTGTTTGAAATGCATTCTCTGATGGCCCTTCAAGTTGACTTAGAAAATATTGTATGAATTGTCTGCAAGTCTGTCATATACATTTATTTTCTCATATTTGTTATTTTTTAGTTTGTCAATACATTTTACAAGCAATAACTGAAACAGACTCATAACATAATTATCCCAAAAAGAAAAAAAAATGAGAAAAACAAAGATAATACAAAACTAAATTAATAGAAAATAATAAGAAATGGTCCAGTTCTAATCTGTTCGATAAACAACCATACATATACATATACGCATGTGTCTTTACACATCACTAAATGCAGTATATACATATAAAATCATTTTACTCAAAATTACCCATACTTTCATATTTTCCTTGTTTTTAAATAGTTTTGTATAGGCCTACATAGTTTATGCACTCTTTTATAAATGATTTATCTATAATATACGTAATTTAACATAGTTTATACACATACATATATTTTTCATTTTACATTTCCAATTTCTTCTGTCACATTAAAGAAATAGTTCCCTTAAATATTTCCTGTTTACTCACCTTCATGTTTTTCCAAACCCATATGACTTTCTTTCATATGCTGAATGCAAAAGAGATGTTATATTGAAGAGGTGGAAGAAGTGGATTGAGTCTTTGCAATAAAATGGCAGTTTGTGCCTCATTTTAAAGTTTAAAAAAGGACCCAAAAGTATCATAAAAGTAGTTAATGTGTCTTGTGCATCATCATCATCCAAGTCTTTTGTTTAATGCTTAAAAAAACCTCACGGACATCAGGGTTTTCACCGATAAATGACTCCCATTTTGTTTCTCATCAAAACCTATCATATGGCTTCAGAAGACTTGGAATATGATGCTGTGGTTTTATGGACTACCTTTATGATAGTTTTGGATACTTTTTTTAAAGTAAGGCACCATCCACTGCCATTATATTGCAAAGATCCAAGTAATCTACTTTCATGCTCTGCATAAGAAAGAAAGTCATACAGTTTGGTATAATATAAGGGTGAGTAAATAATGACAACATTTTCATTTCAGGTGAAATAGTCCTTTGAGCTTTCTCAAACGCCCTTCCAAAAAGAAAATAAAAAATAACCCTGAGCTGTCTGTGGCATATTTACAATGCAGACTTGGCCTTTGGCAGTCCAGAGAAAGTACATGGTCAGATGTGGCCCTGAATGTAAAACAATAAAAACTGCTTTGCTCTAGGTTACAACTTCAGTTGACTTTTTTGCTGCCATCCCACAGAAAAGCAGGAATATTTAGCACTTGTATTGTGGATCTTTCTGTCAGTTCAGGAGACAGCCTGACTACTTTGTTAATATTATGATTTAATAAAAAGCTTTAATCGCATTAACTTAAGGAAGTCTATAATTCTTAAGGTTCTGCTGAACTGCAATGACAGGTCTAACACTAATGCAAGACCTCATTATAATATGGATATTTCCGACACTAATTACTGATTGAATGATCCACCTTCAAAGCTGTTGTAACATTTTGATAAATGCACACCTGTGAACCCAAAATCTATATTAAAGGTACAGTTCACCCAAAAATGAAAATTCTGTCATCATTTACTTATCCATCCTCATGCTGTTCAAAACCTGAGTAACTTGCTTTCCACTGAGGACACAAAAAAAGAGAACACAAAGAAATTTGACCTCATTCACCATTCACGCTCATTGTATGGAGAAAAAAAAAATATGCAATGAAAGTGAATGGTGACTGAGATTGTGATTCTGACTAACATTTATGTTTTGTGTTCCATGAAAGGAAGAAAGTCATACAGGTTGGGAACAACATAAGGGTGTGTAAATGATGACAGAATTTAAATTTTGGGTAAAATATCCCTTTAATCCATAATTGCCATCAGCAAACAGCCAGTTAGGATAATGAACTAAATCACTTCTCATGTTATTATTATTAATAATAAATATAACTGTGTATTGAAGAGCAGTGTTTTATATCACAGTGCTGCTGTCACCATTTTATAGAAGCAATAAGCCACTGAAGTCCTTGCATTAAAAGTATTGTACCATGGGTAAGGGGGTAAATAGGAAACTAGGAAATTACTGTAACAGCCTGTTAATGAGACAACTATTATAAAAAGAAATGCTTGTTGTCACATGCGCTTTATAAACTCATATTTGAGATTAACGAGGGAAAACCCATTGTTGTTTATTGGATGAAAACACATCTGCATTGAGTATATTGTCAAAAAACATATTTCAATGAATGAATGAATCATACACAAAAAGTGTCAGGCAGCTAAAAGGGAACAAAAGTAGCTAAGGATTATGGTGGTGGATTGTACCTCTTAGTCACTTCTCATGACAGGTTTGTTGGATGGGCCCCATGGAGAAGCATTACAGTGAAAGGTACTTGTGCCAAAGTCCTTAAAACCCACTATATTTGTCTTGTTATTTCTCTTCAGTCCACTCTAGCGGTGTAATTAGCTTTCTTAAGTCGATACTTTCCTAGAACAGAGGTTAAAACCAGACTTCTTTCTCATGCTCGGTCAGGAACTGATGTACAAAGGTGAAATGTATCCGAGAGCTCATGCTGTGAGAGGTATGTCCGAAGTATTATTGTCTTCAGAAAGAGCAAGTGTAAGCAAACTATACATTAAATACAGGTTGTTATTTATGTGTACAGCCATCACATAAAAGATACAAATTTATTGTATCATCTGTACAGTACATTATATTAAGAGCCTCTCCGGAAACATCAATATACTTGGCAGCTCTTTATAATTTTCACTGCACATTTTCTGGTATCTAATAATATGTTGATGTATAATTAAACTGTAATGTATTGTTCAAGGGCAGAGCACAGTCTGAAATGCTTGAGTGCTTGTTTGCTTATTTATTTATTTATTATTTTAAATTTTTAATGGTGATAAATAATACAGTTGACATAATATTCAGATGCTTTCCCCAACTCCTTTCCTTTCTATCAATGCTCCTGTAAATTGTGTCCATAAAACACAGTGCGCACTTAATAGGTAATAAGGTAATAAACAGGGTTTTGATATCCAAAACATACTGGCATGCCATTTCCTTGACCGACTAATGTGCAGAACACACACTTTAATCTTCAGCACTTAAGTGCATAACCCTCTCCAAAGCATTTTGAATGGAAGTAAACGAATGCAGCCACTTTCTGTGGAAGAGACCCTTTTGAATCTTCAGTATTATTTCCGTTAATGAAATCTTCATCTCTGACATACAGAAAAACCAAGGACGGATATTTCGTCATGTTTTAGAAAGACAACAGCTGTTCAGGATATCAGAAAGACATATTGACCTTATAATGTCCTATACTGGAATGGCAAATGCGACAGGGGAAAAGGTATAAATAGCCATTAGGATTTTGACCAAGCTGTATCAACACAACCACACTTGGGTGTCTGTGCCAACTCTCAGCCAGTAGAAAAACTTGGCCCAGGGCGTCCCACTGGCCTGAGGAATGGCAGGACAGCAGGCTGGTCCTCTGGATAGGTTTCAGCAGTTTTCACTGTCCCTCTAATATCCTGCCAGCCACCACACTAGACTTGAAAGACAATCTGGCCAGAGACAATGACAACAGACACGTCATGAAGAATCCTGCACAAAATCAGTTTAAGTAGGTTTACCTTCTGGAGGCTAGTAACTAACAGACTGCACATACTTTTAAATCAGCAACTGTAGGTTGAAAGTTGAAATTGGTCTGTGCTTAGCGAAATCCGAATCACTGCCCCCAGTGGCCGAAGCTGGAACAGCTGATGAACGTATGGGCATGTGTAAAAGCAAATTTTAGATATTATTGTAAATAATGTCATAGGGTCAAAAGGAATGCATCTTGTATTAACTCTACACCCTAACCTAAACCCCAACCCTAAACCTAACCTTTTTTGTGAGCACAATTACTTCCTGGTTCCCTTGGGACCAGACCCCCTGTCTCAGAGATTGCTTACATAACATGCTATCAGTAGTACTAGAGAGAAATGTGTTTACATTTAAATTGATGCAAAAATGTTGAATGGGGGATGGCACTTGTCAATAATTCAGTTATTTGAGTTTATTTCAGGGTACATGAAATAAGTTATTCTGTGATCATTTTGGTAAGTACATGCGGACCAGGACCACCCCTGGTAGCACTCACAGCCACCCCATCACATTATTTCATTTTGAACAAAATTATATTTAACAGTGAGTTCCGTTAGTTTGTAAAACCGAATAACCACGTTTTTATGACAGATGGTTATCTAACCATTAAAAACTCACATGTGACATCCTTATCTAGGACACTTTACAGCTATGCTGATATTCAGTACAACAGCACTCTTGCTTGTGTGATATTGCTTTAATATCACTTAGGCGCACACAAAACCTAGCTGCAACCTAACCTCTTTGTCTAGTTTCTGATAATAGTATAAACTTCAAAAGAAATGGTGTAAACAAAAGACATTATCAGAATTGCCATTTAATCTCCAACCTGAGCCAGAAGATATTTGTATAATCACAAACTAGTATCAACCATTCAGAGCATCATTAAATCCAATGAGGGTCTCTGAGAGATACTGGCTCCATGCATTTTCTGTTGCTCAAGTGGTAGAGCATATGATTGAAATGCCAGGGTCATGAGTTTAAAATCAGTTTACAAACAAACTGTTAAAATGTAACTTTAAGTTGCTTTGGATAAAAGTGTCTGCCAAATGTATAAATATAAATGTTAAAGTCTCTGCAAACTTGTTCTGTTTCCATATTATTGTCTGTTACAAAAGCTGAATTAGCATTATGACTGCCAGTCTGGCTGCCATTTGAACTGATCAATCATGGAACAGGAGATTTAGGAACAATGTAACATGGAGCAGGCCCACTGCAGATATTGCAAGTATGAGGACAGCGACAACATCGTCTGTTCTGACTCAGAATCCAATCAGTGAGCGGAAGGCTGAAGTGTGTTCTGAGCTATGTGCTTGTCACCAGAGAGAAAGATAGCGAGAGAGAGAGCATCGGAGGAACAAGGACGAATGCAAGTTCCTCCGTCGCTCATCTGTATTCATGAAAGACATCAGAGAGCTTTGTGTTGCTTATGGATGGGAACAGAGTGGCAAACTTTCCCATCAAGCTACAGCTGGGATATGTGGGCCAAGTGTTGTATTATCATAAATGTGCATATTCAAATAAAGTGGAATGGCTTATTCAACAAGCAGATAACATTCCCTACTGGGGGAAAAACAGCTTAAACCAGCCAAGACTAGCAAACCAGCTTAGTCTGGTTTCAGCAGGGTTTTCAGTAAATCTTTAAAAATGATTCTTGGGATCCTGTATTCCAAAGATCTGATGTTAATAACAGTAAGGCAAAGACAATTACAAATTAAAAAAGATGTACGATAAAAGAAAAATAGTCAAGAAAGTGCCAGAAACCCTCATTTTACAGAAGTCCTAATTATAAAAATCTGTCTACAACAATTTATCTGAAATCCTAATTAGGTCTTGAATAATCTTTTAATTATTGCTCCAAGCCATGTCCCTTTTTTTAACCTCCATACAATAAAATAAAAAGTTTATATCAAGGACATGCATTTTCTGATCTGATAGTTTAATGAAAGTTCTGATAGCTGATTAGACAGCCCTCATTACAGACAGAGAGAATTATGTAAATAATTAATACGTCTATTAGCCAAAATAGACGCAGAATTCATGCCCTCATGCAAATCGCACTTCAGGCCATTTTGAGAAAATGAAATTATATTTTTGTCACACTCAGTCATAAACATAATAGCAATGCATACTTGATAAGTCAGGCATATCTGGCAGATACAGTTTGATAAAAGGATTACAGATAAAATATTGAGTTAATATGTTGCTGGTTTATTAAAGTGGCTGCAAGATATTCCAACCATACTGCAAGGGATATTTCCCCAAAAATAAGAATTCAGATCATTCGCCTTTGTTCCAAATCCTTATGATTATGAGTTTGTCCATATGCAGCTTTCAGTGAGAAAATAAATTACATTCAATAAAAACAGACTTTTGTGCCTTCGATTTCATTTTAATGTGGAAAAACGCTTGGTGTCAGAATCTCTATCGATTACAATCAGTATTTGTCATGATATGCAGCAGAGTGCTATCACAGGTGAAACATTTAGGTCCTCACGATGTAAGTAAATGGTGATCAAAATTTTGAGGCTCCAAAAGCACATAAAAGCAGCATAAATGTAATAAAAACAACTCCAGTGGTTAAATCCATGTTCTCAGAAGCAATATGATGAAACAGTTAACACAGCAGTTTTCAGTGTGAAATATCCACTGTGAGGAGAGGCATGACAACAGCAAAGCAGCTGCAGCATTTTCATTTACATTAAACCAAAGTTTAAAACCAAAGATCACCAAAGACTTTCAAACTGTTCCACTACTGTTCTGCAATCACTGCTACAGTATATCCTTCAGGAAATGCCAATCTAGTTCAAATTGCTGTGTCGGTCGTGAACAAAACCAAACAAAGGTTAATCAACTTACACTGCTGATTAGGAGCCTAGCATTAAAAATGTCATCACAGTAAATAAGAGATCTGCTTATTACTGATTCACTGATTAGAACTGTGCACTAATTTGAATATAAAATTGTGCTCTGATGAGATGAACTATTGTTCTTCTGGGTAATGGTGTATCAAATCTTAAAACCACTCAGTTACAATACAAACCTTTTGAGGCCTCATTAAGGCACATGCTGGTGGCCCATCTAAATGAACCAATTATGCATTTTGTTTTTTAAAGAAAATTTGATCTATTACAGCGTGGGAGGAACAGGTTTTTGGGCCTGTTATGAATCATCTAAGGAGGACATGACCATTATTCATTGATTTATTCTTGTAAATCAATTGCAGACAGAAAGGTTTCAAATTAAAATTGTTGTTTTGCATACAGCTTCTTTTAGCCTATGCATTTTTTCATTTCAGAAAGAATTATTTATTTTTCTACAGGTTTATTTAATTGTTCACATATAATACAGTATGCTTTTAAAGCCTTTAAATCCCCTATTATAAAGTTATTTCTAATATTCTGAACCGAGTCAATCTGTTTAACCGGCTCTAAAAAATCCATCAAATCTCTGTGAATGCTCATCTCTGAACTAGTCCTCCTAATTTAGTCTTAATTCAACTCGTGTTGAATTTCACTCTGTCCACGTTTTGAGTCTCAAATGAAGGAACACTGACATCATGTTTTCTAATGAAAAGCAAGCATAGCAACCAGTGACACAGACAAACACCATCTGCTCAGAATCAGCCTGAATGAATAAAGATCCACACAGTGAGCAAACCTAACGGAAAGTCCAGCATAGGAACAACTCATACAAGCCAGGATTTCAATTCAATCTTGGTTTTATTTTATGTTTCCTAAAGTATTCAATGCATGCTCTAAAATTATATATTCTTTTGGTGCAAAAAAATCACATTTTAAACTTTTCTCACTGTGTCAAGTTGAAGGACGCCATGGAGTGACCCTGGGGTTTGGTGCAATGCTTAATGGCATTTGCATTCAGTCCATGGATCGCAGTAACCTAGTACCTCAAAATGTATATTATATTAGTCCAAAACCTTACCGACCACCATCCAGAAAATATGCAGGAAAAAATGCTAAAACAACATGAATTGCTTCTTTACAGCTGAAGCCAAAGTGCTTTTTAAGGGAATGTGTAATGTAATGGGGTTTTAAAGTCTCAGTGAAGAAGTACACATCACTTAACCCACTTTTTTACACATTCACAGTGTAATACATCTGGTTGTTTTCCATTATTGTTCAGAGTGAATGGTAAGTGCATGGTTCATTGTTACACCATACCATAATGTCTAAATGCCATAGCATTAGATAACAAAATATCAAACCAAACTTTCCTTAGAACAAACTTCACTTTTCTTAGCTTTTTCCACAATTACATTTAAGCACCTGGTCTCAAGGTGATTTTTAGTTGATGTATGAAGTCAATTCCCCTCAAGCAAGTAAACATAGTTGTAGTTAGGCACATAAACTATGGACCTGTTCCACTAAATGTGACAACAAAAAGGTGTCCAAAAATGTATTTTCTTCATTTTCAATGGCACTTTTTATGAAATGTTTGCTTAAAAAGTATGCTTGTGCTATATAAAACAATCCATATGAATTACAAATACAAACTGAAGATAACATAATGCATATATTTGTGACATATATCAATGATGCATAATTAATCAACATGTATAACAAACCAGCATTATGTTTTGGAACATTACAAGATAAGACCAACTGTGCTCCACCGCAATCCATATTAGGAGTGCCATAGAATCAAAGACTGTGAGAACCAAACGTCTTAATAGTGAATCAGTATTCTAGAACTGCTCTCTCTCAATTGTTCCACTTCTCCTCCTGTTAGCCTTTGGACAAAATGGCACTCTGGTGCATGAATGATCAAATCAGCGCTAATGACTCTTTCTGCTCAAGTGTCATTAGACAGGCCAGAGCAGAGAAGCAGCTCAGAGGAGACACAAATGTCATGCAGGAAATTGAATGGGACAAAGAGGACAAATGCATAAAGTAATTCAATTGGCCTTGAACACTTGACCTTTGCTATAAGCATCGTAAAACGATTGCATGTGAAACACGGACCGGAAAATGACCCTCCGCATTGTCCTGCAGTTTTATGTAGTGTACAGAATGGTTTGTTGTAGTGACTCTGAAGTTCACCTCAGTCTCAAACATGTGGTGCACATTTCGATTGAAGTTTACAATCAATGCAACTTGACTTAAATAAATATTAGAACAATGACTGATGTCTGGCTCATTCTCTCTCTCTCTGATAGTGAGAGAGAGAGAGAGATGAGAGAGAGAGAGAGAGACATTATTAGAGAGTTTATTAGGTTGAACAATATTTGGCAATCATATCAGTTGGGTAACATCCTACACTTTTCCAAGTGTCACAAGACAAAGACACTGATGGTTTTGCACTTCAGGGATTCACACAATTCTTTGCCAGTCAAAATCAACCACCAATGCACCATCATTCAACACTGTAACTGTGACGCTCTTGTTCTACCCGCTCCGTACGGGACTCGAACCTCGGTCTTCGGCATGGGAGGCGGGTGCTCTAACAAGGAGGCTAAAGGCTACAGCCTCTAGCACACCTCTTGAGGTCAGGAGAGTGAGGTTTACACATTGCACAGCAATCTACCAGCTGTCTCCTGTTACACTCACCCCCCTAAACCTCACTCCCATCCGGGTCACGGCACCAATGTGAAACTCTTGTTCTACCCGCTCCATACAGGACTCGAACCTAGGTCTCCAGCATGGGAGGCGGGTGCTCTAACAAGGAGGCTAAAGGCTATAGCCTCTAGCGTCAGTCGCTAGTGCACCTCTTGAGGTCAGGAGAGTGAGGTTTACACATTGCACAGCTATCTACCAGCTGGCTCCCGTTACATAACGTTACATATTATTACAAGCATGTGTACACAGGCACAACATTAAAACCACCTGCCTGGTAAGAATATCATCTCAGAATGCTATTCTGAGATGCGAATTGATGCTGTATTGGTGGCACGAGGGGGACCTACACAATATTTGGCAGGTGGTTTTAATGTTGTGGCTGATCGGTTTATATTCACATTAATTCTTGACTCGTAGTGCATGTGTTGAAGGTGAAAGAATGCAATGAAAAATTCCTTGTTTATTTAAAACATTATTTCTATGGCTCAGAGTTCACTACAGAAACATGTTTATAGGATTGCACTTTGAAATAAGTACTGAGATAAAATCTTAAATGATACAACTTTGGCAGAAACAAACTCGCTGTAGAGTCAAGAATCAACCACAGTTAGATAAACTCAGGATGCCATAAGTCAGTGATGCAGAAAAACATTCAACAATACAGAAAAGTAAAGATCAGAAAAAGATCTGTTGCCCCTATTGAGAATAATGCCAAATCAATTATACCAGCTGAGTAACAGTGCTAAACCTCATGGACCCTAGAAGCAACCCTGGCAGGTGGATCACGCACTGACCTTACAGATATTCAAAACTGTTATATACACTCAACCAGGCACACACTCAAACGATCTAAAGTAATCTGAGTCTTAATTGAGGGAGCGTTTGCATTGAGTAATGCCTTTAAAAACACATGGGATCAATGTGTGAGACGATAACCTCAGAGCACTCACATCTAATGACGAATCAAGGGCTCGACATAATATTAAAGAGATGGCTCACCCATAAATAAAAATTCTGTTATCATTTACATACGCATATGAATTTCCTTCATGTGTGGAACAAAAAAGGAGATGTTAGGCCCAATGACAGCCTCAGTCCTCAATTACTATCATTGTATGGAAAAAGATGACTGAGACTATTCTGCCTAACATCTCCTTGTTCCACAGAGAAAATAAAGTACTATGGGTTTGCAGTGACATGAGGGTGGGTAAATGATGACAGAACGTCATGGTTACTCCGTTCCCCGAGGGAGGGAACGATACATTGTGTCGAATGAAGTAGGTCTTCAAGGGGTCTTCCTTGGACCGAATCTTACCTCTAAACCTGAGAAAAGGCCAATATAAAGTTGGCAGACAGAATTTGCATGCCCCGCCCCGGAAATACGGGTATAAAGGGAAGCTGGGCAGAGAATGCCAGTCAGGATTTTGCACTGAGGAGCTGAAAATGAAGCACGGTCATTTACAGTGCTAGGTCTAGTGCTGTGACAGGAGGTTATGACAGTAACCATGATGTTCCCCTTCTGTCACTCACTCGACGTTGTGTCGAATGAAGTGACACAAGGGGTCCATAGAAAAGCGCCACGCACTGACCGTGTTAAGTGACTGTCGAAACAGGTGCACAGCAGGCTATTGCCCCCAACTCTTTTTTTTTTTTTGCATACAAACCTTAGGTTGTATCCTGACCTGACAAATCACGGGACGATACCGACTCAACTCTCAGATTGTAAAACCTTCTGACTTGAGTCACGGCTGGCTCCAAAGGAGGAGATGGCGGGCGAGTTGTGACATATGACGAGAGCGCATGCCACCCTGGCGATTTATGTACGCTACCGTCGCGGTGCTGTCTGAACGGATCAAGATGTGCTTGCCTCGGATTAGTGGGAGAAACTTCCGTAGGGCAAGAATTACAGCCATCAGCTCTGGGCAATTGATGTGCCAACGCTGCCGGGGTCCTTTCCAGGGGCCGGTGGCAGCGCGCCCATTGCACACGGCACCCCAACCCTGTCAAGAGGCGTCTGTGATTACCATCTGGACACCTGCTGCAGGGGGACTCTGATCCGCAGAAAGCAGAGGTCTGTCCAAGTCTGATGGCAGGAAGGGGTGATTGTCACACCGTGTGCCGTGGCGCCATACCCATCTCGGGACTCGCGTCTGTAGCCAGTGTTGTAGCGGTCTCATATGCATCAACCCGAGCAGCGACCACAGCTGAGGATGCCATAGGAGCCTCTGGAATTGTTTTAGAGGAACCACTCGTTTAGAGGAACCGTTCATTCCACACAATGTCGAGTGAGTGACAGAAGGGGAACGTTCATTTTTGGGTGAGCTATCCCTTTAAAATTGAAAAACCTGGCACTTACAGCCCTGTTTCAGTCTCCCCCAATGAATAATGTAAAAAGTGAGAGTAATACAACCCTGCACATCCTTGTTTCTTGCCCAAATAAACTCTTGTAGTCCATCCCAGAACAAAAACCCAGAGGAAATCTGTTGTATTTCAGCTAAGTCAGCATTTGTTACAGAATGTCAATTTTCTGTGAAGAACAGCTATGTGAAGTTCTCATTTTAATTAAATAACAGAAGAAAGCATACCAGAAGAGAAGTTTAAACACTATAATGGATAATATGGAAATTTATGATCCAAAAATACAGTATATGTTGTAATACAGAGGTTCTTCCAGCACCAGTGCCAGAACATGTGCCAGATAAAGAAGGGAAGAGGGAGGGAAAAAAGAGAGAACCAAATTCAAAACTCTTTGAATAATGGCAAATTCATTATATTGTTCAGTTTTGTTCAATTCTCTGCAGTAAGCAGAAGTTTGATAATTTATCTCCCAAACAGCTCACTATACAACTGACATTTCTCAACAAAAATGCAATAGATCATTGAAGTTGTCCCTACACAGCACACACAGAAATAACCATCAATATTTCCACTTATCTTAGACAGACACTTTCTGTACAGGCATAAAGAAAGATAACCTTATTCCAATGTCACATCTTATCACAGAGGAGACACTTACCAGCCTACTGAAATTACTGTATGCCTGAATCCAAATCAATGTCACATATACGTTTCCTTCCAAATGTTCTAAACTGCAGTGAATAATTCCCTCTGGTGCAAAACACAATAAACTACAACACTATAGATGTGAAGGAAAAGCTGACAAAGGCAGATGTTTAAAAAATATTTATTTTCCACACACAATGCTGCTTTAATATGCATAAAAATGTTCATCGAACTGTTAACAACATCATTCTCACATTTTATAAATATATAACTGTATTTTACGTCTTGCTGAGCAGCAATCCACTAGGACGCAGAGCTCAGGCATAAAATCGCTCACCGTCATAAAGTGAATTTGCCACTGGGGTGTTAATAAATCTTGCAGCAAGGTTTCACTTCACATGCATCAAGTTTTTCAAATTAATAATAAAAAATTGCCTGACAAATGAGAACCACCAACATTTGCTTGATGGACTTTCTTGTTACATCCATCAAAACAGGCCAAAAAGGCATAGAGCAGTGATCATCAATTATCCCTCACTTCCAAATACTCCCTTCTAGCAAACAATTCCAATCAAACATAAAACAAGAGCAAAGCTACTCCCTGTAAGTGCAATTGTTTGTCCCATGTTGTGCCCCTCCTGAAAGAACCCATCCAATTAATAATGATGCCGTCTTTCAGCTCTCTAACAATTTTAAAGTGCACTCAGTTATATTCTTGTTTATGGCGTGCTGACACCTTGCAGCGTAAATGCAGCATAAAGCAAAAACATAAGTTTTTGCTTACCAATGCCATTGTAGAAATATGCTATTCACAATAGAGATAGATGTGATTTACACCCCTAATTATATAGTAAAATACTGTACAGTATAGGGGCATCACTGCAGTGTGTTTATTGTGTTTATTTGGAGTCCCACAGACACCCTACCAACCCCTAACCCTTACAAAAATGAACCATGGTTTTACTACATTAACCATAGTATCACCATGGTATTATGCAGAAAAATAAATCACAGAAACACACAATTAAATCGTGTTAACTATATTAAAAACAATATTTCTGTAGACACACCACGGTTAATTGCATTAAAACTATGGCTTTCGCCAAAAACAAAGTTACTACAATATTACATACATAATTTGACCCAGATCACACCTTTCTCTAAACTCACCGACCTTCACCGTGAACAAATCACTGCAAGGAAATCAACCTTTATATTAATTTTTATTTATTATTATAAGTAGAATTAAATGAATTAAAGGGGAACAGGAAACAGAATGGGAAAACTGAGAAAAACACATCCACAGCATCCGTACACACCACATTTAGAGGTACAGTTTGTCTTTAATTTGAGTGTTTCCACAAGCGTCCAATTACAAGGGATTAGTGCATTAAACAAGGCTGGTCGTGTAATCTCAACAGTTTTTTCTCAAAGACAGATATATGTTTGTGTGAACAATGTGTGTAGTATTTTTGCACAACTAGTGTCACCAAACAGAACTGCAAAAATAATGCCTGTTTTTCCAATAATGTTTTTCCAACAACATTATCACAGGGGAACTCAACATGTTGCAACCAAATGTTCCAGTACCCTGATATTGACCACATTCCACTGAGTAACTGACAAGCACCATCTCACACCAGACATCTTTGCATCAATTCATTCGTATTTACCTTTTCTTGTGATGCGACTGATAGCGAGTAGCCTCAGAGACAGAGGTTCCTATCCCACTGATACCAGGAAGTAATCGCGTTCACAATTCATATAATCAAAACAACAAGCATGATTTTGACGTTGCATTTTCCCCTTTAAGATTACATTTTACTCCTCTGCTCTCCTTTGGTAAAGTTTAAAGTTGATGTTCATTTAGAGTGTATGGTTAATAAAATATGCTTTCCTTTTGACACTATTACATCGTTTACAACTGAAAATTCAACTCATCTTTTGAACTGCTTTGGATATTTCACTCAGAAACTGAAGTTCACATGTGCTCAAGCGTTCAACAAAACATCCAGCTTTGGCCACTGGGGGCCGTGATTCAAATTTCGGTCAGCATAAAAAGATTTCAGCTCAACAACTTTCAACCTACTGTCGCCGACATATTAAACAGGGATAGAAGAAAGTATTTTAACATTGAAAATTATACACTTCAGCTTTAAAGATGTTGCAAATGAACTAGTCTCTAGCTCATCGTAATACCAAGCATCAATCACTATGACAATATCCTTAGTGACAGGCTATGTTCAATAATTAATCAGGTACTTTGTCTATTATTTTCTAAATGGCTCCACTGCTTTCATCTCCTGAGCTCCCAACCTTTTTTCCTTTCTCTTGGTTTAATTCTGCTTTTTATTGTTTACTTATTACTGAATGTACATCATGAGGGACTTTGATGTTCATTCAATATTGTAGATATAGTGTCTACTGTATTTATACAGTACTGCTGTCAATATGTCAGATAAAACATTTGTATACACACATATATGTGTTGGAACAAAAAGGAACTATTCTTTTACAATTCTGAGGAGATGAAAGACTTTGAAATTCAGAATGGTTGGCTACTTGCAACATTTGTATCTGAAAACCTTATGTGCGCTAGCTGTTACTGGGAAAAGCTAATATTGGTTGATATTACATAAGCAGACAGGTCTCTATTGCATTACATGACCAGACAGCTGTTCAGAGGGAATGAGCAATTATGACTACAAGCCAAAGAGCCACATCTGCAGGTAAGCTGTGCCACAAAACCACATACAAACACATGATTTGCTCAATAGATCAGCAATGAGTCTACAAACAATTTTGACCTTTGTTTGGAACTATATAGAAGAGAAGAGAAGAGAAGAGAAGAGAAGAGAAGAGAAGAGAAGAGAAGAGAAGAGAAGAGAGGAGAAGAGAATGTTTGTGTGGGTAGATAAAAGGAAATAAAATATATTTTGTGAATAAAATGCACACATGTTTATACACATGTACACCTTGTCTCAACACAGCTGCTTACTTTGTTTCTGAATGGGGGTTAAACAAAGATTACATTCAGAACAAGACACAGCTAAAAATTCATGTATTATTCTCTAGAAGAACATATATGAACAGGGAATTGTATCTATCTCTTTACTTATTCAAGAAAAACTCTTCACTCTGCTTGTATGAAGGATTTAATCACTACTAAAGTGGTGGAGCAGAAGCAGTGGATTTGATTGTCCACTTCTTTAGGACACAACAAACTAAAGCAGAGGAACAAAACACTTATGGTCTACCTGGACCAACATACAAGGTTATTTCACAATGCACCTTTCTCTCATCAGTGTAGGGGGAAGCTACTTTAAAAGTGTAGTTTGCCAAGCTACAATCTACTCAAAATGTGCACGCAGTAATTTGTTTGTTTATGTCATGCTGGTCAATATGGCAGTTGTCTTGTACTTACACTGACACATAGGTGCATGGACACAGCATCATCCAAAGCATAGTTTTTGGTTACCAATGCCATTATAAAAATGCACTGCTTATAGTCAGTGGTGGATTTTGCCATTGGCAGTATAGGCAGTTGCTATCCTATTAACATTAATTATTGTAAAGGTGGTTAATGGAAAGGTGGAGGCGAGAACCGGCTTGACAATATAAATAATATTTTAATAAGAAACTTAACCAAAAAGACAAACACACAGCTGTCCATAAATCTCTCTCTCTCTCTCTCTCTCTCTCTCTCTTTCTCTTTCTCTTTCTCTCTCTCTCTTGCACTGCCATCTTCGGTCGGCCTTTATCCCTCTCGAGAGCTAATTAACCTGATTAGGGGCCAGGTGTGCGGAATCACAACCCGGCCCTGCCCTCTGCCCTGCCACATTCCTCCCTCGTTCTCTCAGGTCGGGGAGCCCCCAGCATGACGTACATCCCCCTTCTTTCCCTGGGGAGGTGCGTGCTTCCTCCACAGGGAAAAAACCTACATGCCATAACAAAATTAACAAAACATTAAAAAAAATTTGAGGAAAAGGCCAACACGGGGTGGCAGTGGGAGAGAGAGAAAAATAACACTTACTCACCGGTTCTCCAATACGCCGTAGCTTGGTCTTTGGCCACTCCTCCACCCTATAATGGATGACATCAGTGTCTCCCCATGCCCCCCGCGTTGCTCCTTCTTCCCACGGGATTGAGGATGACCCAGCTGGCGATGGAGGCGATTTTGGGATGATCCCCACGAACCACCCGCCCCCCGGCATGCTCGTTGACTTCCGTAAGGTCTTGAGGTGAGAGCGGCTCACCTCACGGCCAGTCTGTTTACTCCCTCGAGCCCCCCCCCCCCGAGCTGGATGACTGTTTACTCCCTCGAGCCCCCCCGGACCCTTTTTCCCGGAGGTGCATGATGAGCTGACGAGATCGCGGAGGGCACCTTTCACTGCCCGCAACCGACCTCCTCGCTCGTCCGCTCTCACTACCCTCGGCGGCGGGGCGGCCCACGGGTACTCGGAGGTCCCCCAGGTGGACAGAGCAGTTGCAATCCACCTTTATCCAGAAAACGCTGCCACCTGCCACTCTTCCAGTGCTCCACTCCAAGGCCTGTAGGATGATGTCATCACTGACCGCCAAAGCCTACAGCACCACCGGACATGCCACCTCCACCCTGCATGCCATGGCCCTCCTGCAGGTTCACCAGGCCAAGGCACTGAAACATCTGCACTTGGGTAGTCCTGACCCCGACGTGTTGCAGGAACTGTGCTCTGCGACCGACCTCGCCCTCCAGGCCATGAAGGTCACAGCGCGGACATGCGCTGTCACAGCGATGGCCACCCTTATGGTCCAGGTACGTCACTTATGGCTGAACCTGGTCGAGATGCGGGAGGTACACACAGCCGCTTTCTCAATGCCCCCATCTCCCAGATCGGCCTATTCGGCGACACCATCGGCGACTTCGCCCAGCAGTTCTCGGCGGTGAAGAAACAGACGGCGGCCATTTCCCACATCATGCCCCGCTGCCACTGGGTTGTTGACACCATCGCTTTGGCCTATCACACCCAGGCCGTGCCCGCCCCCTTGCGGGTTCGAGTACATTCGACGAGAAGTGTGGCATCCTGGCCATCGGTACCTCCCTAGCAGACATTTGCAGAGCAGCGGGCTGGGAAACACATTTTACAATCTCAGGGTTGAGTCGGTCTCGTTCTCTTAGGTCCAAGCACGTAGAACTCGGGAATGCGGAACGTCTGACCGGGTGTTCCGCTTGCACATAGTGCCTTTCCCCTCCACTGAGGTGATCACGTGTGCTCTTTTCACCCAGGAGAGTCCACTAAACTCACGCTCCCTGGTTGTTCTTCCTCACTAGCCCTCTGGTCCGTGAATTCAGTGGAGGAATTCCCCGGCCAGACCCACTAAGGGTACTAAAATTACTCTGTACTGGAATAGGTGCTCCACAGGATGGGCCTTTGTGGATTAATCTCCCTGTGTGAATTTTCCGCAGTACGGTCCACCTACTGGCGGACCCACGTCTCCCTTGGGCAGTCCCCGCTGCCCCCGGTCACCATGTTTGTAGCACTTTTTTATAGATCTTATTGCAAGCCGTGGGCACCCCTCATGATAAAATATTGGAAGGAGACTTTAATTTATTGATGCACTCAGTCCTTGATCATAGTGAAGCAAAAGTGGGTAAGCCCCCTAGAGCACCATTGAGGCTTCACAGGATGTGTAAAAATCTTGATCAGATAGTTGTAGACTTTTGAACCCATCTGGTAGGGACTATACATTCTTTTCACCAGTCCATATGATTTATTCTAGAATAGAAGTCCCTCGTTTCATCTGTTGATTACTCAGTCTCAGATCACACCTTGGTGAGTTCAGAGGTGTTGTCACATAAGGAGAAAAATAAATCATGTAATTAATGTATCCCTTTTGCAAAATTTAAAGGCTGAAATCATTGTTTATATGGAGACCAACTGGTCCTCAGTATCCTCTGTGGGCGTGGCTTGGGAGGCACTTAAAGTGGTTCTTTGGGGTCGGATCATACAATATGCCTCATTCATCAGAAAATCCAAAGCACAAGAACTCTTGGAGTTAGAAGGGAATATTAAAAGTGCTGAGGCAGAGCTGAAGCACCGAATGTCATCTGATGGCCTCGATTCAAATACAGATATAATACTGTTTTGTCGCAGAAGGTGGAGTTTTGGCTATTCAGGGCAAGACAGTCATACTTTGAGTCGAGGGACAAAGCAGGGAAGATTTTGGCTAGATACATAAAGCAGAGAGAGTCTTTTTCTACCATTCCCTCAGTGATATCTGATGGTGGTGAAATATTTACCTCAGCCATTGATATTAACAATGCTTTTACATTTACATTTACATTTACGCATTTGGCAGACACTTTTATCCAAAGCGACTTACAGTGCACTTATTACAGGGATTGGGGATTGAACCACCAACCTTCTGATTACCAGTTTACCAGTTATGTGCATTAGACGACTACACCACCACCACTCCATATTTTTTATGGAGTAAAATATGGATTATTTCTTAATTATTTCTTGATCACAACTTTTGTGTTCCACATCTTCACCTACCGATGAAGATATTAGAAACTTTGTGGAACCATTAGATCTTCCTAAACTGACAACTGAGCAAAAAAGTTATCTTGATTCTGAGATAAACTTGGAGGAGCTCGGCGAGGTAATTGAGGCCTTGCCTACAGGCATGGCTCCTGAACCAGATGGCTTCCCGCTGAATTTTTTAGATCTTATGCTAAAGAACTGGCTCCACATTTGTTAAAAGTTTATATGGAATCATTAAAGAATTGAAAGCTTCTGCCAACCATGACACAAGCCCGGATCAGTCTGATTCTTAAAAAGGACAAATATCCAAGCGAGTGTAAGAGTTACCGTCCAATTTCCCTGATCCAGCTAGATGTAAAAATATTGTCAAAAATTCTGGCTAACCGATAAAGTAAAGTTCTGACATGTTGTATTGTGGCAGGGCTGAGGGCGGGGCCGGGTCATGATTATACACACTAAGGCTAATTAAGCCTCCGAGAGGGATAAAGGCCGATGGCAGACGGTGGTGCGACGAGAGAGAGATAGTTTACGGACATGTCTGTCATGTGTGTGTTTGTGTTAGTTTATTATTAAAATATTATTTACATTATCAAGCCGGTTCTCATCTCCTCCTTCCCATTGAACTCCTTTACATGTATACATAAAGATCAGGTTGGGTCTATTCAGGGCTGCAGCTCTTCTGACAACATTAGGCTTTTCATCAATGGTCAGTGGTGAATGATAAGACTCTGGTCGCTGCCATCTCATTTGACGCCGAAAAGGCATTTGATGTGGTAGAATGGGATTATCTTTTTATGATTTTGGGAATATAAGGGTTCGGGAATACTTTTATTGGATGTATTAAGTTATTTTATTGACACCGGTCGGTACAAACAAATTGATTAATTTCAGATTATTTTACTCTGGATAAGGGCACCCGACAGGGTTGCACTCTTTCCCCATTATTGTTCTGTCTTGCCCTGGAACCATTAGCAGCCGTGATAAGAAGGGGAGATGATTTTCCAGGGGTGGTGGCGGGAGGTGTAGCGCATAAGCTTTTGCCTCAAGCAGAAGATATTTTATTATTCGTCTCCAACCCCATTAGATTTGTGCCTTGCCTCCTTAGAGTTATTCATTCCTTTCATAAGTTCTCGAGATACAGAGTCAATTGGTCTAAATCCGAAGCATACTGTAACCAAGCTCAATGTAAAATAATACAGCTTTCATTAGTCTACTGATATGGATCTCCTGTGAGTGTGTATTATTTAAAAAATATGTCAAAGGAAAAGCAATTTTACACATTTTAAAAGTACTATTTTTTTTTTTTTTGTGGTAGAACTTTGAATGAGGAAAACAAAACAAGGAATAGTTCAAATCTATGGGAAAAAATTCTTGATACAAAAACTTTGAACTGAAGCATTTGTGATGAACTATTATTCTATTATTTTATAATTAATATTATGTTATTTTCGATATCTCTTCAAAAAAGAAGATGCAAAATCTTGTGGATACATCTGCGTATGTAGGTCAAATGAACTGCGGTTCATCAAATGAAACATCCGGACGAACCTAAACTGAATCAAACTTACCAATATTTCTTATGAAGAGAGAGTGAAGCGAGCATGTTTGATTGTTTTCTCTGTTTGTGCAGCTGTAAACTTGCAGCACAATACAATATGATAAAAACAAAAACAGCAATGTAGCATTTTATCACACAACCACTACTTATTGGAAAAGTTACTGGAACAGCTTCTCTGTTTAGAAAACAGTGGAGGTACTGTCTTGCTACTTAAACATTTTTAGTTAAGTTAATAGCAACACTATTTTTATTTAGTTACTCTCCAACAATCTCTCTCCCCTAAAGCCTACTTATTTTCTTGTTCACCCCTTGTGTCTTTTACAAACAGTCTACAATACCATCATTTCATTTTACCTGACCATTTCAGAATCCTTTACGCTCCTCCTTTTCATGACCTGCACTATTTACCATTCCCTTCCTCTCTTTCAAATGGTACTCTTCAATGGAATTGTAAACAGTTCTTGACCAACACTCCACCTTTAAATAATTGAAAATGGAGAGTATGTTCCATACATTCCCATCAGACTGTCATAGAGAAGGAAATAATGAGGGGAAATTCATGAAAAAAAAAAAAAAAAAAACATTCTCTCAGGAACCGCATGCTTGCTGTGTTCCCTTTTGGCTAATTTTGAAGTGTACACTAAGTGTGTTCATGTCAAACATTATCTTTAAAGATTTAAATCTAAATTACGCTCATGTCAGTAGCTGAAATACCAAGGGAACCATCCACTGTACAGTTTGTACATTGCTTGTCAGTGTACTTAAGAAAACACACACGTCAGTACATTTCCTCCTCTCACACCCTCTTTCAAGAAAACATCACCAGGATTTATCAGCTGAATGTGTTGACTGAGACACTTGAATGAGTCACACACACACACACACTCCCACTCCCACAAACACACAAACACACAGACTGAGGTGTGCAGGGAGCCACGGCGATCTCGGCAGAGGTAATTATCACATAATACACAGTCCACAGAGAAAGCATTCATACAATAACATCCAGCAATTGCGTGAAAGATGAAAATGATCTCACATACACAACATATATACAGTATGCAGCCGGTCTTGTTTAACATCTTAAAAAACATGTTCATATACAATGCAAGAATTTAGCTTTTTATAAATTTGTATTAATTGGAAATATTAGCCACCTTAATTAATATTTTATATTTACTTTTTTAAAAAAAATCAGCATTTATGTCAGATACTTCATTCACATGTTGTAATTGAAATACATACTCAATCAGAACATTTATGGAAGTTACTAATAAAACCAAATCAAATATAAATGTAGCTGTAAATAATTATAAAATATTATAACAATAAATGCTCTGCTAGAAATATGTTCTAAATAATTCCCTGGTCCCTATTTTAGATGATATAGCTGTCTACTGTCTGCCTGTGGATTTAGATGTATTTATATTTATAAGGTTTGGAGTTGTTGGAAGTGTTTTCTTCACATTTATTATTTTAAGATGATTTTAATTATTACTAGGGCTGTCAATCAATTAATATTTTTAATTGAATGCATTGCATGACCCGGCAGATTCATCAATCAAATTAATCAGTTAATCATATATATTCATATTGGCTAAGAAAGCCCCACAAATGAAGATAGTTCAAAATAATAATACATAATAATTCAAATAAATGTATATATAATATGTATAAGGCCTAAAATATATATAATAATTCAGATATTCAAATTGAAATACTGCATATTGCATTACTGTGGCAGATGAGTAAAGCATTGATTCGACTAAAATAAGCAGCTTTAGAAGGAATTGAAAAAGCTTACCTTTGACAGCTTTTCATTTTGCATTTAAGTTTGTTAGTATGGCCTGTTCTTAAATGACTTGTTTTGTGCAAGACAGCTCCTGGTTTTGTTCATTGGTTGAGAATACTTTGGGTAAATATCAAATTTTACAAAAAGCACGAGGAGGCTTTGCACTATTTTCTGCGGCATCTATGTACAACTCACCACGCGCCCCACTGAGAGCGAGAACCAAATTATAGTGACCACAAAGAGGTTATCCCAACGTGACTCTACCCACCCTAGCAACCGGGCTAATTGGTTGCTTAGGAAGCCTGACTGGAGTTGCTCAGCACGCCCTAGATTCGAACTTGTGACTCCAGCAATCCCCCCATGCTTTGAGTGATTTAAGCATGTGTTAAATGTTTAAAATGCTGTGAATGTTATAAGCATGTATTAAGTATGTGTTGAAGTATATGGTTAAGCTAATGCCCTGTTTGTATTTTCTTTTGACATTAGCCTCTACCATATTTCATTTGTTGTATTTCATTGAACCATATTCCATTTTTATATTTAATTTCCATTTTCTATTTTACTATTTTATATATATATATATATATATATATATATATATATATATATATATATATATATAAAATATATTTTTGGGGTTTTATTCTGATGGCTGTATAAATAATAATGAAAAAACAGTGGTCGATGTGGCCATATTATATATAATAAGGCCACATCGACCACTGTTATCATTACTTGTTATGAGACAGAGAATACAAATATCTGACAGCTGCAGGCCACAACAGTGTCTGCAGTGGCAAAATAAAGGGCTAATAGACAGGCTTCAGTCGTTAGATAACAGATCAAAACAGTGCAAGGACACAACAGAGGCATTTTTACCCCATAATGCAATTATGCATTTTTGACTCAAGCTTTGGTTAATTTCTGACCATGGTTCATTCACATATGGACTGTCACAAACACAGCACCCAATATGGGCCGTACTCTCCAGCAATACAGACTGGCATCTCTCCCGATGAGTGAGTAAATGTGTGCAAATTTGTCACATCTGTCATCATTAGCTATCTAAATACTGGATGCACTTGTCACCACTCAGTTCAGGTAAGCAGCACTTCTAAAACACAGAACGAGTGGCATTACAGTTAGGCTAATGACTCTCAGTAAAATTAATCAGCTCACTTCCTCTCTCAGCCCACCACACGAATCTCTAGTGTTTAACTTAAAAGCAGGCCAGGTTGCAGGACATGCTGGGTTGCCATGGAGCTCTAATGATACCATACTGTTGGGTGAAAACACAGCAGTGTGGTCTCATGAGCAATAGGATTAGTCCATTGATTGTCAGATAGTAGCTTACGCCCTTCTCCATGGGTCAATCTAACATAAGGGGATGTTTGCGTGTGAGTTTTTGGATCTGAATACATGTGAATAATCAAATAAATGTTCAGGCCACTGTATGTAATACTATCTACATATAAAATGAATTATTCTATAAACGTTTTGGAGGTTGTGTCCTCCTCAAGGGCACCTTGTGTGTCAGTGGCTCTCTCCAGGCTGACAGAGTCGTTTGTCAAGCAGTGGAAAATTAAATTAGTCACCGGTATACCCCTAGTGTAATGCACCTGTTTAACCTGCACGGACCCGGTGAGCTCTTGCAGTGTCAGCCTCGATTGTAAAACAACTAAACTGTTGGGAGAGCAGAGGAATATGTTAGACACAAAAACATACTTGCACTACTGAGCAACTGACAATGGACATTTGTTGGTTGTCTTTGTGTTTAAGAATCTTAAACGAGGGGCCCTGGAGGCCTCTCAATGCGTAGCACAAACGCTAATGAATTTTTAAACATGCCACCAGTCACAGAGCATTGCAAGATCGATGGAGAACATCGGTGGATTTCGGGAGAACTACAGCTCTTTACATCGCCATACACATTTCACGGTTTGAGGCATTTCTTTTTTTTTATTTGTTTTTGTTTACTCCCCGTTGGAGCTCAAGACTGTGTATCATAATTTGAGCTGGGCTTAATGAAAGCCGAAGTTGAGCAAATGCTCAAAACGAACACCGTTGAACATCTGATCGCAAGAGTAGGTGAATCATAGGGATGGTTGATGTTATTTAGTTTTCAATCGGACTTCAGGATAGGTACTATCAAGGTCAATTTCACAGATTGGTACAGATAACAAAACCAAGACTAAAATAATTTTGTTTTATTTGTTTATTTCAATTTCTAAAGATAAAATGGGTAATTATTGAATGAAAGCCATCTTTATACATTGAACACATAGAGTGCATTCAGTAATTTGTCTCCTCTTCTAAAAATAACCCTATTATTGGACACTTTAACTCACTAAATAAATAAATCTCGCCTGACATTTCTCAGCCTGATCTCGTGAAAATTATGTGGCTGTGATAAAACTTTCACAAAATTATATTAAGTTGTTCCTTACATGTATCACGGCAGTTCCGAGGTGAAATGTAAATTGTGTGGTGCTAAAAACTAGCAACATTTTCTGCCAAGCATAGGAGGCTTTTAAAGGGCTAGTACACCCAAAAATAAAAATTCCCTCCTCATTCACTCACCCTCATGCCATCCCAGATGTGAATGACTTTCTTTCTCTAGCAAAATTCCTCTGAGATTTTTAGAAGTTTATGTCAGCTCTGTAGGTCCATACAATGCAAGTGGTGGGTCATCAGACCGTTGTAGTTCCAAAAATCACATTAAGGAAATTTAAAAGCGATCCATAAGTCACTAATGGTTAAATCTATATCTTCTGAAGCAACATAATAGGTGTGGGTGATTAACAGATTTTTAAGTCAAAATCTAAGTGCTTTTTTTACTCTAAATCTCCACTTTCACTTTTACATCTGAAAGTAATTGTCCCTGTACCACAACCATCCCACAGGACCTGAAGTGGGAGACCCACATTTAAACTATTGTGAAATGACCATTCGCCAGCTGAGGAAGTTCAACCTGCCACAGGCGCTGCTGATCCATTTCTACTCAGCAGTCATTGAGTCTGTCCACTGCACTTCTACAACTGTGTGGTTTGATTCAGGTACCAAGTCAGACATCAGAAGACATTAAAGGATAGTCCGGACTGCTGAACGGATTATCGGTTCTCCCCTTCCCACCCTCCAAGAACTGTAGACCACCAGAAGAAGGAACAGGGCTGGAAAAATCACTTTGGATCCCATTCAACCACCACACTACCTTTTTGAACTGTTGACCTCTGGCCGGCACTACAGAGCACTGAGCACAAGAACAGTGTCTTCCCTCAGGTCATTCACCTCATGAACAGTTAAAACTGCCCCCAATACAATACATTGTGGCAATACAATCATGTGCATATTCAGCTATTCATTCATATTTATTTTCTATTTCTATTAATTTGACATATCCTACCTCTTCTGCACAATGCATTTAATCACCTAGCACATAACTGTATATCTTTATATAACATATTTGAACAACATTATTGCCCTACTGTTGTTTCCTCTATATATTTATCTGTTGTATCTTATTTTTTATTCTTATTTCACTGTTTATGTATACTGTATGTTTATATGTGTATTTCAAATGTTTGTATGTATATGTTGTATATATATATATTTTTTGTATTCTCTTTGCACTGGAAGCTTCTGTCACCATGACAAATTCCTTGTGTGTAAGCATACATGGCAATAAAGCTCATTCTGATTCTGAAGTGACATGTTGTGCCTGTTTAGTTTCACATCTGAAAGTGAAAGTTAAAGTGGAGATTTAGAGTAAAAAAGGGCTTATGGGTTAATTTTATGTTTCCTTGATGTGATTTTTGGAGCTACAAAGATCTGGTCACCATTCAATTGCATTTTTGGGACCAACAGAGATTTTTTCTAAAAATATTTGTTTGTGTTCTGCTAAAGACAGAAAACATACACATCTGGAATGGCATGAGGTTGAGTAAATGATGAGAGAATTTTCGTTTTTGGGTGAAATATCCCTTTAAGCTTAATACTCCACTGTGTTTTAAATCAACAAAACTACCCCTGTACCATAAATCTTAAACCTAAACAAAGGTATCATAATATGAAAATGTGAGATGAAAAGTGCAACAGCTGAAGCAACCATGTCATTTTGTGGTGCTTTTATGACACTTTCGGCTTACGTGTTAAAGTGCATGCTCTGCAGGGCTCGTACTCCGGTCCTTTGCATTGCAACTGCCACTGTGCAAATTGAACACTGAAAACTCACTAATAACTCTGCACACTGGTGTGGTCTTATTAACTGATCTTAACTGACTGAACTGGAATTAGTTGTCATCCTCAAAGTAAGTGGAGCTCCAGGTCACACCTATCGATTACATGGACCAACAGAAGCAAGAAGGTGTTTAGGAGCCGTACAATTTTTCCTGAAAGTTCGCCCTGGGAAGCTGTTACAAACCACCAAAACAAACTCAAAAATACACTTTGGCCAGATTTTGTTCAAAATGATATCTCACCCATTCATTCTTTGATTTCGTGGGAAGTGTGCAGGGGCCTTTCCAAGTCATGCAGTATGGTAAATGTGTGAAGATGTTATAATAGAGCATTGTGTGAGGAACAGGGCAAAAAGTAAGTGTTTATTAACTGTTAATCTGCTGTTTTACTCGTGATTTGTGTGAAAGTCATTGTTGTTGTTCCCCTTTTAGTGTTCATTTCATCAGGAAAGTGCCATGACACATATAATAAGCCATGCTAAATTAATTTAGATAAAATTTAGGTATAGTAATGTGATTATATGAGACCAGGTTGACATTAGAGGTACCTGTAACCGAAAACCATTGTTTTTGCACGATACATCTTACGTCTTAGTTCAACACAACGTCATTCGGCAAGCGCAACAACAACAACAAAAACTATTGCAGCTTTAAACAAACTGCAAATTATGAGAGTTTTTTTTATAATTTATTAAAAGATGCAAAACATGATTGTAGGGGGATTGTATGCCTTACGATAAGCGGAAAGAGATACAGCTCCAATCCTAAACAATTCTAGCTATATGCAAACACAGTAAAAAAAACATTCACTTCAAAGTTATCATGAAATTTCAATTTAATGCTAAACAGATAATAAAATAATACACTTTCAATTTCATGCTAAACAAATCCCTTAAAAAACACTTCATATTAATTTTGAGGGTCAATTCTACTTTTAAAACATCAGTCTGGAAAGTATCAATACTTCACGATTGCTCTGCCCATCCGTAGTGAATCATTTGCACTGTGACAACTAATGGCTTAATAAATTCAGGTCTTTGGCAGACAGTAGTTTTAATTGCAGCAAAAAAATATATAAATAGATTTTTTAAAAATGGTTTGCAATCATCAGGTATGACTGAATTAAAGATAATTATAGGAGTAAATGACAACGTTCCCTCCCACACAGCCTCACCTGGCTTTCCTACATCTATTACAAGCCCTTTTGCTTTCTGTCATCCATCTGCTGTTTAGCGGCTGAGTACGAGTGGGTTGAGTGGTGAGGGAGGGGGGTGTAGAGGGGTCAGAGGAGCCAGGTAAGGACTGAAAACACTCACACTATCAGTGGGAGAGATGATCAACAACACTTTATGAATCACTGTTCCCAGAATGCTCTCAGTGTTTATTATTCCCATGGGGAATACACAGCGAGTGGTTCACACAGTGTCTTTCACCACACAAGCCCCTCCCCAACACCCATCCTTCACCATCCATGTCTCACTGTGATGGATCAAGCGCATTGTGTTTTGGACACAGGTATTGAACTGCAGCCCCCGACAATGCATTGTACTTATTACTGAGCACACACAACATTCATCCACAGATGTGTGCTGCCATGCCTGCGGCGCTACAGTCATCAGCAACAGGTTTCATTTACATCTAAGAGTTCAATTTGGGTTTCAAAGACAATGAAGTGCATGTCATCCACTCAAGTGCACTGCTATTAAGAATATACAGCTGTGTAAAGGCCTGTTAGAGAATAATGTATGATTACATAGGGAGTTTTTCTAAAGGTGAGTTCCTTTGAAGTTAAGTTCAGTTAATGGGCTTTTTTCTGTAGTGTGAGAGACAATGCTATTTCCATCTTCAAGGGACAGTGTACCCAAAAATGAAAACTCTGTCATAATTTACTCACCCTCATGTTGTTTCAAACTCGAATGAAGCAGAACACAAAATGCGTATGGCAGAATGTTAACCTCAGTCACCATTCACTTTCAGTGCATCTTTTTTCCATACAATGGAAGTGAATGGTAACTGAGACTGTCATTCTGCCTAAGATCTCATTTTGTGTTCTACAAAAGAAAGAAAGTTACGGGTTTTGAATGACATCGAGTGAGTAAAAGAATTTGTATTTTTGGGTTAACTTCCCCTTTAAGGGGAGGAAAAGTGGAATTTCCATTGAAATTATTTGTGTGTGACTGTGTGAATACTGCACACATGGGAATCATTAATTGACTTAATTAGCTGCTGGTCCCAGAAGATTAGTGGAGTTGGTAAGCACTTCAGTGGGGAAAATCAGTTTGTTTTATGGTGCGAGTCGTTGTAAACACAAAAAACATCTTAAAATGTTCACATGTGCTAAGCTGGTCAACCTGACTAGCCGAATTGGTGCTCAGCTTGTTTATCTATGAGGCCAGTTAAAATGTACCCAGTTAAAACCATGCCAAAAGTCCAGCTTAGATACCAGCAAACCAGCTTAGACTGGTATAAGTTGTTTTTCTCAGTGTTTGTCTCAGATGTTTTAGAGTGGAAATGATCACATATCAAACGGTCAAGAAACTTAAACACATGATGCATGTCATCAGTTGAACCGTTAATGAATGGTGTCACCAGTTTATCGTTCTCAGTCAGGGTGCATGGTATTGATCGAGTCTCTGGTTTGATTGGGTCAACTGAGCTCTCTGCTGAGTGGAAGTGATTGTCGGTCAGGTCGATCTCTCAACTCGACTACTGTATCTTTATCCTGTTGACAGCTTTTACTGTCACACTTCACCACACAGGCTTCTGAACCCCCATAGCGACCGTAACGACTGCAGCCAATCTGACGGCTGACCACCCTTTTTATCTTAACACAATACCGGTGGAAAACAACACTGCTTTTCTTCGTGGGACGAAGAACACATTCAACCTTTGAATGTACCAAAGTAAGGAGCACCAGGCATTTTTCCAGTGGGCCGCTGGGTAATTTGGGCCGGCCTGCATGTATTGGCCCATCCTACGTGCAATATGAACGGCCACCCCAGGTTCCACAATGCCTGCGTGTACCCCATTACAGAGTAAATATGAAAAATGTATTTGTAGGGTAACACCAATAGAATTACTTCTACTTTGAAAACTTTCATAAATTGAAAAATGTCTGTAAATTCCATATAGTAACATAACTCCAGTGGAGCCTCATTGTTTGACATACAAATCACAATAATGGTGACTACCAAAGACAACATATTAAGTAAAAGATGAGCGCTGAATAGTTACAAAATAACAAATAACTTAAAAAAATGGCAAAAAAAATACAATAACAGCAGCATATATCAATTCTGCAAACAGTTAAGTTATGGGCAGTACTTTGTCATTTGCATAATTTATTCATACCACAAAGATTTGTGGGAGCTGGAGTGCAGCTTGCTGAATACAGCTCATGTCTGATAAAAATTTAGAAAATAAGTCATGAAAAATATTACTTTGTGGCAATTTGAGTCTTTGAGGATTATTTTGTTTAAAGGATAGCAGGAAAAGTGCTTGTCAAAGCATTGGGCTTTTCTCTTTTTCTCAAGAGTAATCTGGGTAAGGAATTAAAACACTGCATATATAAAGATGCAACAAACTCACATAGAGTGAAATTATGAGCAATTAATCTGCAAAATATCTTGAAGAGGTATGTTTATTTTGTTTTAGATATATTTACATATTCTGGCCAACTTTGTTAAAAAAAAAATATTATTTCCACAATCTCATATTAACTAAGACAATAGTTTATTTGCACTTCTAGAAAAAAACATGAAATTAAAAACGTGATTAAGATCTTTAAAAACTTTGAAGAAATGCTGACTTGTCACAGTACCTAAAATACACACTTCCCCTTGTACCTTGTACTGTGCATTTTAACCAAACATCTGTATGTTGGAAAAAGGTTTACGGACTTGTTATTTGTCTGAGCTATAAAGAGCTTATTTTAGTGCTTTCTATAAAAAATTCTGTCATCATATTTACAGTGGTTTTATATGTTTTAAAATTATGTCAATGTTTGGAATGTGGGGCCTGTTGTCATGACTAGCAGTCAACAGAATGTTTTTTCCCAACACAAAAGTTTTAAATTGAGCCACAAAATGAAATAAATGAGCCGGTGTGTTGTGTGTTGCGGGCCGAGTTTGGTGGGCCGCTCTGGGCCAGAAAGTCCAAGGCCACTTTTTGTCTGCCCCTGACCATATGATGATCCCAAAACAACATCAGAATTTCTGCCTCAAAACTGTTTAAGATAAAAGGCTGTTTAAGAGTGGGATGTCTGTTAAATATAATTTGAACTGTTAAAAATGTACTGTATAACACAAATGCACACTTATCCAAAAAATGCATAAATGTTTTGCTGCTCAAAGGTGTGCCTTTATGTGTATATTGTTCTGATATTCTGAGCAGTCTTTTTCTTCAGTCAACACTTGGCCAAAATATATTTAACATGGTCAAAGGATTCTTAGAAATAAAAAAAATCTACTCTTTTTTATCTTATACCTATAATATGATTGGACACATCAGTGGAGTTGGATCCACCCACACGAGTTTTGTTCTTTGGGCATTTTTATGTATGAAGAACTGTTTCAGTGTCACTATTAGGTTACTATTATGGAAAGCTTTGAATTACACCTCATTTTATGTCTTCACAAGGAGAAATTTGAGCACAAGGGACACATTCAGACAGAACACGTTAATGGATTAAAAAAATGCAACAAACGCTTTTAAAAGTTTAAGGGCCGTTCACACAGAGCACGTATTTTCTTCCAACTCTACTTTTGTTTTCTGTGTAAACCTGTGCTAGATGGACAACTTTCACCATTGTGCTGCATCCTGCTGGTTTTTCACCATCCTGCGCAAGAGTGCTGCATTTTTAAAGTAATATTCTTGGTTAAATTCAAGTCAACCTCAATCAACAGCATTATAGTGATTACCACAAAATTAATTTTGACTCATCCCTCCTTTTCTTTAAAAAAGAGCAAAAATCAAGATTACAGTGAGGCACTTACAATGGAATGGAAATACACAGTTTCAGAAGTATAGCTTCAAGTCATAAACCATATGCATGTAAACATGATTTTTGTGTGATAATTAAAATTTTCTGTGTAAAGGTATAGCCAAATTAAAACTTCGTTACCATGACAATGTAATGTCAACAAAACCTAAAACTACTGTAATATTTACAGCTCAATTTTTCAGCTCAAATTATACATGAGTTTAACAGAAGAATTAATGTAGGTGCTTTTATAAAGTTATAAGCTTAAAATTTCTGTTTAAACCCTCCAAAGATTAGCCACATTCATTCCATTGTAAGTGCCTCAAGGTACATTTTTTATTATTATTATTTATATTTAAAGAAAAGCAGGGACAAGTTCAAATACATTTTTGTGGCAATCAACATTATACCACAAATGCTGTCAATTGAACTTAACTTGTATTGAACCCAGAATATTCCATTACTGTTTAAATATTGGCCCCCATTCACTTCCATTGTAAGTGCCTCACTATAACCAAGAAAAAGAGGGGTAAGTCAAAATGAATTTCTTTTTGGTAATCAATGTTATGCCACAAATGCTGTTGTTTGAGCTTAACTTGTCCTGAACCCGGAATATTCATCTAAGATGCCGTGTCAAGTCAACTTTTAAAATCTCTATAGGGATGCACTGATATTACATTTTTTGGTAGATACCTAGACAGATTTGAACAAAAAACTATAGTCCAATACTGATATTTTGCCACTCACCTTATTTATAATCAGATCACTGTATTGTTTTTATCCTTTAAAATGTACAAAGAGGTACACAAGTTTTTTACTGTTCTAACAATAGTAATATTTTTTATTGAAAATGGATAGAATATTTTAAGGTGTTTAAAATCTAATTATCTCTCAAGGCCATATTGCGATTTCAATCTTAACTGAGCCAATCATGCAGCATTAATGGATTTTACACCGATGTGTCAGAAGTCAATGTCTGCTGGTTTAAAAGCATTTTGGATGGTTTTCCTCATCATGTATCCTATAGGTAAGTGCTGCTTTCACAACTGTCACATGTCTGTTTACAATGGTCTTTCCACGTTAACGTGAAAAGGAGATAGGAGTGCCAACCCTTGTACATATTGTGGTTTGACAAATTAATTATAAATAAACCATAATTCTTTCATGCTTATAAACAATATGCCATTGGTTTTAATATGTTCAATAACTGGCAGATAAATATTGGCAGCCGATACACTGGTGAATCTCTACTCTAGACACCTGCGTTCTGTTTCATTTGTTGTGAAGCATCTAGCTGTTCGGTCTGAATGATACCTAATTTGACAGTGTCTTGATGTGGCACTCCTGCACAAGACTCTATCTGCGTCTCATATCACATACATCTGCACTATTCTACATCATTTTGTAGTGCATTCATGTTGGACACCATGTATTAAGCAGTCGGGCCTTCCCCTATGTGGCGGAAGGGGCGGAGTTACATGGCTAGCCTGACAAAACACTTGTAATTAATAGGGAATATAACAACTACCGAAACTTCTGTGAATATTGCACCACAAAACTGTGTATTGAATGCTTTATTATTACCCCACACTGTGTATTGTGTGTATGGTATTTGAGATATTTAACTACTGGACTGAAGTTGGATAAAGCATTTTAGCTAGCGGCAACACATTGCATACGTTTGAAACGTCACATCCGCCAGCTGAAAAAAAACGAATGCTTCTGTAAAGTAAAAAACTCCTAGTGTTCTATTTGAGATGATACTTCTCTTTGGAATTGAATACACTGGATAGCCAACTACATAGTGTATGTTGACAGTTTATAGTGCTTCATTTGGGACACAGCTGCCGAAAAAACTGTCACATGCGAGACTGGAGTTAGGGGCTTGAACACGATTCTTATCAACCTATCATTGATGTTTGGGTGGTTAGATTATGTTTAAAGGAACACACCATACTTGGCAAAATCACAGTGACCTCGCTACTTATACACACAGACATGCCTCTTATCACGGGCTCCATGATATTCTTGCCAGTGGCTGTCTTTGTATTATAATGATGTACTGTTAAGACTCTTAAAGAGAGGCTTAGAAATCAGAAAATGCAAATGCTTCCGTGACAATCAGGCTTAATGATTCTCTTTATATTTGCCATTCTAGATGTAATAAAAGGAATGCAAACAACCTTATAGAAGATAGTGCCTCTGGCAAAAGTAGTCAAAGTAATGAGGGGATTAATTCATTTAACTGGGAACTCTTCTCATTGTGACAGCTTCATACCAACCGAGCTGTTTCCCTTTCTCCATTTGCATGCAGAACATGAGCAGACTCTGTTGTTGGGTATCTCTGTGTATTCCCACACCATTGCATACCCATGCTGTAATACATCTGCTGCCAATGTGAGAAATCAACTCTGAATTTGCAGGACTCGAGAAGATGCACGAGATGTCTTTGCTGATTTGTCCCTGCGGAAAATGAACCAGCTTAAACAGCCTTGAATTTACTTGCTGGAAATCATAGCTGCTCCTGCTTATTTATTTTTTTACTAATTTTGGAAAATGACTACAGTCCAATAACTGAATATAAATGGTACAAGAGAAAGAAAAAGTATGAGAAGCTATTGATGAGTTAAAATGTTGAGCAGAGAGGCACTACAATGGCCTTTCACTATGTCTTAAATTGAATGTGCACCAACACATTCAGTCTACCCAACAGCATCACTTGCCAAAATGAAAAGTTCTATAGAAAGACCAGTAAATACAATCATTACTAGGGCAGATTAACCCTCCCAAACCACCTTGTGGTCCCATTAAGCACTTTAACAAAAGCCTCCGCATCGCGCTCCAACAGCCACCATTCCCAATCATGCATTTAACAGCTTGAGCCATGTGTTAAAGTGCAGAGGAAGTGGAAGAGTAGAAATGGACACATGCACTAGGACTCGCGTAATTTACTCCGAACAACATGCAGGCAATATCAAACATCAAGGAGAGGAGAAAAGCTTGAGTCTGCAGCCTCAGCATGCAAGGCTAAGTGTAGAGCCACGCTTAATGTACCAGGAAAAACAACAGAGGCATGCAGAAAAAAAGCATGGATGAAGGACAATAGATTTATCTGCAAACAAGAAAGGACAACCTTTGATTTGTGATGTTGAATGATCCATTACACAGCAGATTATACAAGCATGCACTCTGACTAGTGATGCATCCAAGAGGTAAAACAAATAAATACAATGCAAATAAATAGTGACCAGAACTTTGAGGATCCAAAAAACACATAAAGGCAGCTTAAAAGTACTCCATAAGACTCCAGTGGTTAAATTAATATATTCTTAAGCGATATGATAGATGTGGGTGAGAAACAGATCAATATTTACTGAAATTCTATACTTTCATTCCACATTCTGCTGTGGAAGTGGCTCACTTTTAGCCACGTACTGGTTGAGGCTGGCCAAAAGTGGAGACTGATTGTAAAAAAATTACTTAAATATTGATCTGTTTCTCACCCACACCTATCATATCTCTTCTGAAGACATGGATTTAACCACTGGAGTCATATGGATTACTTTTATGCCACCTTTATGTGATATTGGGACCTTCAGAGTCCTGGTAACCATTCACTTACATTGTGAGGACCAACAAAGCTGAAATATTGATCCAAAATTCTTAATTTGTGTTCTTTAGAAGAAAGTAAGTCATAAACATCTGGGATAGCATGAGGGTGAGTAAATGATAAGAGAATTTTCATTTTTGTGTGAACTATCCATTTATGTCAGATTTTAACTTAAAGGTTTAAATGTGTAGATTTTGTTTTAGTGGTCTGGAGACAGGGAAACGGGTCCCCCAACATATTCACATTAAACCTAAGCCGCTAGTTTAATGGCAGGTTCCATTGTGACAACTTTCCCCTTATTGGGGCAAGTTGTCACAAATGGTCAACACATGTTGATGAACTGTATATTTTTTTCCTGGGCAAGAACAGGGAAAATGATCAATAGCTTTTATGTAGCCAAGACTTCAATTTAAGCAAAAACTGACTTTTAAAACTACACCTACCCTGAGAAATTTTCACTTGAGACAAAAAAGTGACAACTACTCTCAGTCTCCCCTTTGTTCTCTTTGAACAAGTCTTTTTATCTAACACAATTTTGCTTCTCAAGTAAATTGATCTTGTTTTAAGAATCTTTAGTTGTACTTCTTATGCTGTGTGGATATGAAACCTCATGGAAAACGTCCTAACGACTATGAAAGTAATGTCTTCTCATGCAGGCAGCATAAGCTCTTAATTGAGTAATGTAATTTACAAAATAATTTGCAAAACTGCTAAAAAACAGTTAAGATGGCTTAAAGATTCTCCAAAGAGGAAGTAGCATTTAGTCAGCTTAATCCCTTTCCTTCTATGTAAACAGTAAACAAAGATGGCAGGAAATCCAGGGGTGCATTTTCTATCTGTGTGAACTGTGCATCAATCCTTCATTTTGTATTCCTGCCAGGATCAGAGCTCAATGTCACCAATGATGCAGCTGATTTATTGCACCTTAACACCAGATGAGAGAGTATGTGTGACACCTGACAGCATGAAAGCACTTCTTCTCAATAGTCGCACTTCAGTCTAATGGTCACGACGAGAACTGGGTTTAAATTTTCTGGTTGCCCTTGTACATAACTGTGACCTTCAACCCTGTCTGACAACTCTATATAACCCAATCCTTCTAGTCTTCGAAGAAACAACACGTCTAATGCACCTATTATTTTGAGGGAGCACAGGCACTAGTGGCAGTTCTGGTTCACTTTGTAACCTACATTGTGACCGAAGGAAAAAGTGTTTTTAATTATTAGGCCTAATTAGTTCTCAGTTTAAGTGACAGAATAGACAGGAACGTTTCATGATACAGTTTTTGGGTGATTATATAATTAGGGGTACATTTCAAGTCCTTGGGTTGTATTTATCATTTTCCCTGAATATTCACTTCAAGCAATGATCACTTTTATATTTGGGCACATTTCTCTTTATTTCATGCAGAAAAGTAAACCAGTTCCATAAGTTAATTAGGAGAAAATGCATATGTTGTACTGGAAATTGCCATTTTTGTGCTGTCCAATTTGCTAAAAGTCAAGTTTTGCCTTTCAAATTAACACTGCAATATATATTTTTATATATTATTTTCATCATTATTTGTTAAAAATAATCATTAAAACAAGGCAAATGTATATTAAAAACTAATTCACTCATTTATATCTATTAAATTATTAACTTTGTGTGTGTCCAAGAAATCTTTGTCAACTGTGTTACCCATTGACAAACCCCCTATAAATCAGCAGTGGTTTGTTCCAAAGTCACATGTCCAACATCATGTGATGTCACATCCTTCAGTGGCGGGAATTTTAAATACAGTGTGCTAAGTTTCTACTCCTCCTCTTCAATTTGTAATCATTATTATAGTCTACACATAGAGTAGATGAATTGCTCATCAACCGTGTTATCAACATGGTCTTGTGTACTTACTTTAGATATTATATTTACAAAAATGTAGAGAAAATGTATAAAAACACGAGTTGATCAAGGTAATGTGGGGACATGTTCAAGGTCTACAGTTAGCACAAGATCCTAAAATGGAAGAAATGTCAGCTGTGTTACTTGTCAACTGTGTTACCCATCAAGTGTAACACAGTTGACAGGGATTAACATGGTTGACAATGTTAGCTGGGTTTCTTGTCATAGTTTATGCCTATATTGAGTATTGTTGATAAAAACTATTGTTATTACACAGCTGAGAAGCAGCGCCAGTACAGGGCTCAGCGTGATGCTGATCCTGAGAGAAGGGCTGCGTATTTACAGAAACACAGAAGGACGTGCGTGGCATGAGGACAAAAAGCTAGGAAAGGTGAAGACAGTGAAAGATTTAAGTGAGAGGGAGAAGAGAAGGAAACAAGCATATTGGAGAAAAGCCCAACACCAGTCCAGAGAGAGAAAGCAAGTGATAGATAACCAGGTTATTCTGAGTCCTGAAGTTGATCCACAGCCTCTGATGTCAAGGTAGAGATTTTGTGAACAACATGCAGAAAATAGTTTTAACAATAGATTTGATTATGAAATTATGGTGAAAAGACTAGAGTAATTGCTGGTCATCCTAATTCTGTCCAGTGAGCATAAATGAAAACACATGATCAATGAAGTAATGCTTTGTGTATCATATCAGACAGAGAATTGCTGGAAGGAAGAAAGTCCAGAGAAGGGAGTCAAAATTGTACAGGGAGATTCATACTTATAGTCTGTTTTGTGATTGAGACTAATTAAGTATTAACAGAATTTTTTAAAGTTGTTTTCTCCATTGTTTCAAGAGAGTTAATTAGATTCCTCTGATAGGAGGGAATTTATTGTAATTGACAGTTTTATTATTATTATTATTATTCTCCTTTAGCCTCAATAGCTCAAAAAGTCACTGGTCAAAAATCTTCTAAATTGGTACATTGATACTACATGCCAACAGGAACCCACAAACCAAGAATGGCCCACATTCACCCTTAGGGGCGCTACAAACCATGCCCAAAATTCCCATTTTCTGGTCAAAAATGTTCTAATTTGGTACATTGATAATACAGGCCAGCAGAAACCCACAAACCAAGAATGGCCCACATTCAGCCCTTTAGGGGCACTACAGGCATTGCCCAAAATTCCCATTTTCTGGTTAAAAAATTTATCATTTTGTACATTGATACTACTAGCCAACAGGAATCCACAAACCAAGAATTGCCCACATTCTCCCTTTAGGGGCGCTACAGGCCACTTCCAAAAGTCTCATTTTCTGTTCAAAAATGTTCTAAATTGGTACATTGATACTACAGGCCAACAGGAACCCACAAATCAAGAATGGCCCACATACATCTTTAGGGGCGCTACAGACCACGCTCAAATGTCCAATTTTCAAACTGATGGCATTTTCACCCAATTTGTCAAATTCGTCGGAAACTTAATGTACATACCTAATTTCTCATTGGAAACAAAAAGCCTCAAGGATCCATTAGGTCCGGTATGATGGATTTTCCTGTACACTGAAAATGTTTAGCTTAGGATTCAGACAGAAATACATGTTTTTGGATTCCTCCATTGGAAGGGTTTAACCCCAACCCTCTACTGATCAATTTTAAATGATTTGCCATTTTGAGGAGGAATCGCATTGCTGCTTGCAGCTATATTTAATTACTTGTTGCTGACACTTGTCAAAATAAAAGGTTTTATTTTAAAGAAAGGTTTCTCTTTTTCTCCTAATGCATCTTGTCAACCGTGTTACTCCTGTCAACTGTGTTACTTTATCTGTCAATTGTGTTACGTGTGATTTTTGTGTCATAAATCTTTAAATGTAGGCTAAAATTTAATAAAAATGATAAAAAGGACATCTCTAGAGTGAACAGTATTACATAAAGCATTTAAAGCATTTAATAACTCTAAATTCAGTGTAATGGAGAATTATGTTGAAACAATATCCATCCTTGATGATAGTATACCAAAGAATATCCGTTATTCAGTTTAAAATTAATATTTTTTAAATCAGTTAGACAGACAACCTCAAAACCCCTGGTGAATAGACTCAAGAACTTTCAAACAAATGTTTTATCATATGTGTAGTACTTCATTTATGTCTTCTATGACATCACTTTTGTCTGTAACACAGTTGACAAAACAATGAATCGAATATTTATTTTCATTTAAATATTTAAAAAGTAATTTGAGCTTAAGCTTGCCAACTAATGAATTTAGAACAATATGGGGGTATATTATGGAAACAACTAGATTATTTTGCAGAAAATCACAATGATTTTTTCAGTTTTTTGTTGATCTGAAATGTACCCCTAATTATATAATCACCCTTTTGTTTAGTGTGAAGAGAGGCAGGTTCAAACACAACCCTATATTTTAAAGAAACCAATAGAAATTGCAACTGAATCTGACAGCCAGTGATCATGCATTTCCATTGTAGCTTTGCCATTTTGTTCCAATGGGGGGATATGATATGAAATCATATGAGTTTTGAGGGACATGAATTTGACAGACATTTTCTGTATGAAGAGAATGATCACTGCTTTTGTTGTGTATATTGATGCTTTGCCAATTATGTATAAATCAATCAAGTTGTGTTGGAGAGCTTATCACAGAATTTAAATTGAGCAACGACATATTTATGTTTTACTCACCTTTTTGAATTTATGGTAAAACCCAACTTAAATATTGATCTGTCTTGCCAACAACTATCATATCACTTTAGAAGACATAACCACTGGAGTCTTATATTAACCCCCATCAACCCTCTAAAGTCCCATCCCCCACGACTTCAGGACAAACAAGTCCTGAACATTTGTCTTCAGATAATTTTGTTCAGAAATTCACTATTCACAATCAGCAATGATTAATTTAATCCAAGAGTGAAGGTGTACAATAGCAAGATGGTTACTGTGATTAAGCGAGTAGTTTTCAGCTAATCATGTGATTCTAAAATGGCAGCCCCCATGAGGGCGCCCCTCCCCCATGTAGAATAAAACCACTTTTATAAGGTTACTGATGTGACTAGAGTCCTCATCTCATGTAGGTGGTCATGATTTTATACATATATTTCAAAATTACAATTCATTTTTTAGGATTAAATCTTTTTAAATGAGGAAAAAATGTACTGAGTTATTAACAAACATTACACTGTTTGAATGTGCAAATATTATGTTCATTTTATCCATCCTGTTTATTGTTAATAGATTCTCATTTTAACTCTTGCTCTTAATCATTATTTATGTACATATTATTTAATATAAGAATAAGGCAAGAATTCATTTTATTTAATGGTTTGTTCCAATCAATAGAGGTGGCAAAATTGTTTAAGCACCACCCACCCCAACTGCACACCCTAATGGTCAAAATGCCCCTTAGTACTGTCCCTGTGTGGAGCAATGAAGAAAATAATTTACAGTTTAAATGTAAAAATTGACTTGGCTCATAAATCTTGGATGAACATGATTCTTATTCTGGTATGAACCCACAAAAGTAAAAACATGCTGAGGTTTGGAAAATATTATGTTTGTGTGTGTGTGTGTGTGTGTGTGTGTGTGTGTGTGTGTATGCGTGTATCCACAGTCAGAAACTCATT
Source organism: Xyrauchen texanus (assembly GCF_025860055.1). Classification (NCBI taxonomy): domain Eukaryota; kingdom Metazoa; phylum Chordata; class Actinopteri; order Cypriniformes; family Catostomidae; genus Xyrauchen; species Xyrauchen texanus. The sequence continues at coordinate 21,442,682 of NC_068315.1, forward strand.
CAAGAGCTCCTGTAGTGGAGTTCTGATCACTTGCACATTATGAGAGTCCCTCAAGAAGTTTAATTGAGTCTGATCATGGTCCTTGAGGTCCAATATTCAGGGCTTATAATCAATACAGAATAAAAGTCCTGAGTTTGGAGGCAATATTGATTAGACATTGAATTGTAGGGAGCTATCCAGTCTCACATTTACTGTCTTTTCTGGAGCATACACAAGCACACTGAATGAGGCAACAGCCCTAAGGCTGTTCAGGGCTTGCTTTAATGCAGAACCCATTTTTTCCCTGAGGCCCTCCGTCCTTCTAAAAATGCCAACCTGCAATAATTAGTTAAACATTCTTAGTCAATTAGCACTTCAAGGACAGGACTGTATTTTTTAAGGCTGTATATAATACTCCTTTACCATTTTTCATATCCACTCACTCAACAGTTACAGTATATACCACATTAAGAACAAAGAATTGAAGAAATAACATCTATCATCATTTTTGGTATTCAAAGCACATGGCATGGATTGGCAAATATCGTGCTTTTTTTAATGTAGCATTGTGAAGCCATTAGTTTAGGGGAGTAATACAGTATAAATACAAACAGAAATACTTTGTCACATTCCTTGATTAATTGGCATTGTATTGTCACAAAGATCAAATGCGGCTGATGTCACAAAGATCCACAGTACTCTCTTAATTCCCCTGTGAAGATGTGCTTCTATAACGCTCTGAATTAAATAATTAAACTACGGTAATCTTGTAAGATGGCTCTCTGAGAGACAGACTCTACCATCTGTGGTGGTGATTAATTCAATGTGTGTGTGAAAAGGCTGTGACATTTTATGAGCGGAGGCCGCAAGGCAGTGCTGCTATTGACATCAATTCTTTACTTGGGCACAACATAATAACTGACATTACTCTTTACATTCTTAACCCTCACATTCTGTTGAGATAGACTAAACTGTTTTAATGGGGTCCCACAGAACCCAATGCTATACATATAGAAATAATAATAGTAATATTAGAACTTTCACCGTTAACCTCTTATTTTCCCTTTAAAATGATTGAATATGTGCCTCTGACCAAATTCAAACCATTAGGCAGATATTATTAAAGCTTTATCCCTCTGTGTTATCACAATGTAGACATGCACTTTTCAGAAATGTGACTGGCATCCATTCTAGTAACTTTGTGTCAGTTTGGGGTCAATTTGACCCCCAGTGAAACACATTGTAGAACATTTTAATAAATCTAAATAGCAGGACTGCCAGAGTTTTTTGAGCATTTTTCATGGAGGACATTTCAAGTGTGCTATCAGGTTTGAAACTTTGTTCATAATCAGTTCTCATTTGATTATGAAAAGTCATTAAGTATCAAATGGATATTTTTCAAGCTATTAAAAAAGTCTTGGGTCTCTCACATTTCAATACTCCACATATTATCTATTAACTAGGTAGAAATAATCAAATCTTCCCCTAATAAGGCTAGATTTGATCAGTACTGTCTTACATCAGCAGTGTGTGGTTATTATTTTTTCTTCTCTAATTTGTCAACCAATATTCCAGTAAAGATCCAGTGGTGATTTTACATACCTCTGATTTGCCACTTCACTTGTGCATTTCCTCCAGGTCCGCAATACTCTGCCATTGGTACAACACCCAAAAGCAAACTTATCTTAAAACACAGGAACTGGGGAGCAATGGTGGTTTTAGAGGTGCTTTTTAAAAATCAGTAGATAAAAATAAAAAAAGTTTTGAATGGTGTCCTAAAGATGCCTTTGCCTCTTCAAAATTAAAAACATCCAAAGACATGACACAAATAACACATTTGCTTTACAGAAAATGTTTTTAGAATCATTACAACGTTGTAGTTATAATAACATCTTCAAAATACATTGAGGATGAAATACTGGGTGACCCATATGAAGGACTTGTTCTGGTAAATATTTGTTGCATTATTTCACCACAGACTGCAGAAAAGACAGACTGACATCTAGTGGTTTAAGACTGAATGGCACGAATTTACTTTCAACCAAGAAATGCTAATGTTCTGGCAGCACATTACTATGGGACAAACAATACACATTCATATCTCTGAAAATACCCACGCATACATACATACACATTCATATGTTATTTGTAATATTGTTGACAGCTCTTACTGTATAGCCACACTAAAGAGATCAGAATCACATCACACTGTATATCATTTATATGATGTACTGCCAGTTACAGCAGTGCACTTTAATATGTACACAAATGATCACTTAAAGAGCAATTCACTTTCCATGGAAAATCTTGCAATAACATAGCTCTGTGGACAAAGTGAAAGGCCTCCATTTGTTTTGATAGTTTCATGAAGTTTCATAATTAGTGTTTAAAGCATTACAAGGTCATAGTTCGACAGCAACAGGGTTAAAACAATTTAAAAAAATACAGATTTATAATTCAAGCTTACCGACATACCGATTTCCTTTTTTCTTCTATATTGTTCATGTTATTCCCAAACTCAACACTTCTGCATACTTTAATCATTTGTTTATCCAAAGGCTACTAAAGTATAAAGCAGGAAATTGCTATGGCAAAAGGTAACTGTACATATTAGTGTTATAAATATGATATTGACATTGAAATATATAAAAAAAAGGTTTGTTTAAAAAGTACAGGGAAAATACACAATTCGTTAGTACATGATTACTGGAAGTGAATATACAGATTGCAGATGCAAGAGTTCTTCTTGCTTAGAAGAGGCCTTTACTCTTTTTCAGATTAAGCTGTTTCCAGTTTGGGAGAGCATGAAATTCATCCCGTGTCATCTCCAAAACACTCTGCAAAAACAAATAAATCTGTCAGCTTCAATTATTTTAGCATTATGTTAACACATAACTATGCCGACATCAGCAAACTCTTGCAGAGTCTGTTAAAATGAGCCATTTTTTCAGAAAGTGAGCCTTGGTTAATTTGGCTGGCTGACAATGAAAAGACACGGCTGGAAAACCGTTAAACCAAATTGAGAGTTTGCTGGCCTCTATATTGACAAACCGCTGGGTTGTATAGACTGAGCTCATGCAAGAGGACTCACGTTTCATGATGACCATTTCAGACTGAACTACTGACCCCTAGATTGGGTGACATGCATAAGGGATAATTACAGTCAGCCAGTCGTTATAGCGACATAAATCCTGACAGTGTGATCAGGACTCTGATGCAAAGCTTCTTATTTCTTTTTATTATGTGAGAAGAGGTCATGGACTGATTTGAGAGACAAACTAGCAAAGCCATGTAGGAAAACATATACAGTTTAACGGTCATTATACAAAATTATTTGACCGCACAATGCCGTGATTGAATCAAGTATTCTAGAGAACTGTGTAATATGTTTGTTTAGTAAAGGTCATGTATGAGCATACAGTAAAGTAGTTGATGCTGGTACCTGGAAGTCTTTATCAGACAGGTAGTACTCGAGGTGCAGAGGATCTACTCCCTCTGGCAGGGGTTTGGAGGTGAGCTCCTCTGGGGTGTACTGTTGTCTGCTGAGTTTCGACAGAGCATCTTTAACCAGGATCACTTTATTACGGGGTCCCTCTACCTATTTAATCATATACAAGGGATAGGTCAATCATCCATAGATTTAGATCATATCTAAGAATTAGAGGTAGACAGATTGCCGATACTGATATCGGTATTTAGCCGATACCGATAAATGTGGTGGATAGAAAAGGCTGACAGTTTTAAAAATCTATTTATAGAGTGTTTTTAAAAATTCTTAGCCATTCCTTACTATTGCAGGCATAGACAGAGACAACAAGGCCAAAATAATACAATTCCAGATTCAGTTAATTGTGCAAAAGAAATACAAATATTAACTAACTAGAAAAAAAAATGAAGATTTGGTGCATAAAGCAGGGCTTTTAACTATAAACGAGAAATACACTTACGTACTTATTTTTAGGAGACTTATTTTGAAATGTTAAAGACATGACTCTGTAAAAATCCTCTATATTTAAGTATTAGCCAAATGAAGCTTTCTAAAGCCTAAATATTCACCAGATGAGGTTTTGTATGATTATTCACAAGGTGTGGAGTTGGAGACATGATGTGCTAAAAGGGCACGTTTACATATAGTCACATTTTTCTTTGCATGTCCTCACTTTCATTTAGAACATTTGATTTATCTCATCAAAACAAAGTATTGAAGTGAGGGTAAAAATATAGATGAATATTGTCAATGATGACAATATTTTGATATTAGACGCAGCAAATCCCCACGAGGTGTCCGTGATTTTATTTATTTCCCCTCAAGAGTCTGCTGTTCTACTGTACAACCAAGAAGCTCTAACTGTAGAATCATACGGAGGAATTAAAAAAATATCAGGAACTATTAGCACAGAATTTTGCTGATAACAGATAGACCCAAAAAGCGACTACTGGCACCAATTAATTGGAAAAAACGATATATAGGTCTACCTCTACTAAGAGTATTTAATCATGATTAATCTTTAATTTCTGAAGTGCATATTGTTGAAATAGATCAGAGTATTCATACATGATAATTTACCTGTACTTTAATATGTGGGTCTTTCTCCCAATAAGGGAAGATGTTGGTAAAGGTGAGTGGTTCTGCTCCAGCCAGGATCAGGTAAGCCTGAGGAGGCCGTCTGGAGTTCTTCCCTGAAGCACAAACACAAAATGCTCATTATTATTCTGCAAAGTATTAAATAGGCACTTAGATAAAAAACTATGACTGAAAGTCAATCCACTATCATATAAACCCATAAAATACCTTTTAAAATGAGCAGCAATTAATGTCACAAGAACAATCGCAGTCAAGTCAAAGTTACTCTGCAGTCAAAGTCGATTTCATTGTGTTGGCTTGACAAAGCCAAAATACCTTTATTCAACGAAATTTGTTTAGGTTTTTTTGATCCCTAAACAAAGAACACAATATACTTCTAGAGCGTGGCTGGTTGGGCCATGTCTCGTTGTTGACTGAGTTTTCAACTCTGATTTGATGAATCTGCACTTCTTTATCTTCAACATAGCTGCTTTTAAATTGTGATTAGCCAATGAAAGAAGAACATGTTGTAGTCACGTGCCAAACTCTGCCCTAAAAATTCCAGTTTGTTCTTTGTAATTTACTAATATACTTTATTTTTAATTACAGCTTTTTTTCTTTGTATTAATTTGTGAGTGCCTTGGATTTGTTTTTCCTTCATGAATACTCCCAGAGCTTTCAAGCTACCTCCAACAAACTTGGCACAGACCTTCTGACTCGGTTTGCTATTTCTGATCAGACTTACAGGACCAATCCCAAATAGACTTACATTAATGGAATGTTCAAAAATGGGCCAACAGAATGCTTGTTAATTCAAACTCCACCCATCAAAAATGCAAATGTAAACAAACCCACAAAAGGCTTTGATCTTCTTTAATTTGATCTCTCTCTCTCCATGTATCTATCTTACAGTTTATCTGACTATCTATAGCAACCTTTATACTGCAAAGGTGGCACAGAAGCTGCACCTGAAGTGGCATTTACAGTAGGTGAATATACAAGACATTTTAATGCTGCTCAGAGCAGCCATATATGCATTTACACCGCATTTACAAATGTATAAATAATGTTATGAGATAAATATTTTAAATATACAATTATGAATATATGAGGTTATACCTTTAAATATGAAACTAAATTATGAAATCTATGCTCTATCGTGACAACAACAAAGTTTAAGTCTGTTCTGATGCTGCACTTCATTTACACAGAACCAAAGCAGCACCAGAACTGAATTGATATTAGGGACTGAGGTGGGTCAGAGCAGGCATCATTTAGTCTGGCTTTTGCATCTTAGAGCAGGCTTAACTCAGCTGTGTAAAGATGCTTTATTTGACAGTCTGTCTTATTATAATGTCTGTACAACTGACAAACTTAAAACTTTTAAAACTAGTTTAAACTTTCAGGTAACGCTTTGTCAAGGCCACATCACAGTTTGTCTTCACAAATTTTACCTATCTAGACTTTATTTTCTTTCAGGCCAAGAGCGAAGTTTCAAAGGAAACCTTGGTGCAAACAGTCGGTACAAAAAGTCAAAGTGGTAAATCATTTTTGCACCACTAGCGATATTACCTGGAATTAAAAAAGTTGAGAACCTTCCAGCTGGAACACTTGATGTGATTGAATATCCTTTATTAAACTATTCCTGAGCAACGAACACCATTCCTTGACCATTACCCTGCATAAAGAAGCCAATTTCTGACCTTGGCAATACTGTAGCACTGTCTCCATGGCACACTTCCTCTCACTGTCCCAGCGGATCTTGGCTGAGCCAGTACAGTCTGTATCTTCTGACTGCTGTCCTTGCCACAGGTACACTTCCATCCTGTTATCCACCAAGAACAGAGCTACAGAGAAAGACACAGAAAGCTGTAAAGAAAATACAAACAATCGGTACTGTAAGACCCCGTATATAGCGGGTATTATAATGGGATTTGTGTGATCCGATCAATGGAGGACAGCGCTATATACTGATGTAAATGGGTCCCAAATGTTTTGTTATCTGTTCACATAAAACACATACAAAGGTAGTCAAAAACACATGTTAGGTGTAAACGCTAATCCATCCAGATGGCCCTGGACAGCAGTGAAGCACCACACATAAGCACATTTGAAGCTCAGTTAATACAGGTTATGTAATAAATTAACTAAATATTCTGCTAGAAATGTCAATACATGTACATGTGTGCATGTAATATAATTTGAATTCACATTACGAGTATATGTGGTCAGTGTATATCTGTAAAAAGTCTATTTACCAGGCTGAGGGGCCAAATACAAGTTCTCCTGCAGGAACGGCATTGCCATGACAGCACCTGTCACTTGGGTGGGGCCGAACTGCTCCTCTCCCTGAAAAGTCCCACCGCTGGCACTCAGACCGAAAAGACGTGGGGTGAAATTATACTTCCCTGGATCTATAAGCACACACACATGTGGTCTTTAATCACTTGTGGATATATGCTGAATCACATCACAATCACATAAACACATGGACTTTGTTCCAAAACTTAGTGAGTTTCCTATGAAGGCAGTTTTTAAGGCAGCTCTCATTGCAAAGGCTGTTTAGCGAGAGTTCCTGCTTAAATAGAATGTTCCAAATTGGTCACGTGTGAGGTTTCATTGTGTCATTTGCGAGGCTGCTTCTTATGAAAGCAGTAGATTTTGGAACTGAGCCTTGGTGTCACTAAGAAATATATTGTCAAGTCAAGTGGTTTTTATTGTCGTTTCAACCATATACAGTTAGTACAGTACACAGCAAAACGAGACAACGTTCCTCCAGGACCATGGTGCTACATAAAAACAACAAAGGACCAACATAGGACCACATGAGACAACACAACGAAATAAAATACCTATATAAACTACCTATATATACCTATATAAAGTGCACGTGCAAACATGTGCAAAAAGTACAGGACAGTACAACAAATTACTGACAATGAACAGGACAATAGACAGTGCAGCGCCGACCAGTACTCAGTAGTGCAAAAAGATGACAGTTTCTAAAAATGTAAACATAACATACTATGAGATAATGTTCTATGCACATAGCAGTTATTGAGGTAGCAGACAGTTATAAAGTGACAGTTATTAAAGTGTAACTCAGGACACGTGTGTGTCAAACCAGTCTCTGAGTATTGAGAAGTCTGATGGCTTGGGGAAGAAGCTGTTACACAGTCTGGCCGTGAGGGCCCGAATGCTTCGGTACCTCTTGCCAGACGGGAGGAGGGTAAAGAGTTTGTGTGAGGGGTGTGTGGGGTCGTCCACAATGCTGGTTGCTTTATGGATACAGTGTTTTTTGTAAATGTCTTTGATGGAGGGAAGAGAGACCCCAATGATCTTCTCTGCTGTCCTCACTATCCTCTGCAGGGATTTGCGGTCCGAAACGGTGCAAGTCCCAAACCAGGCAGTGATGCAGCTGCTCAGGATGCTCTCAATAGTCCCTCTATAGAATGTAGTGAGGATGGGGGTTGGGAGATGTGCTTTCCTCAGCCTTCGAAGAAAGTAGAGACGCTGCTGGGCTTTCTTGGTGATAGAGCTGGTGTTGAGGGACCAGGTGAGGTTCTCCGCCAGGTGAACACCAAGGAATTTGGTGCTCTTGACGATCTCCACAGAGGAGCCGTCGATGTTCAGCGGAGTATGTTCACCTTGTGCTCTCCTAAAGTCAACAACCATCTCTTTTGTTTTGTCGACATTCAGGGACAGGTTGTTGGCTCTACACCAGTTCGTCAGCCGCTGCACCTCCTCTCTGTGTGCTGACTCGTTGTTCTTGCTGATGAGACCCACCACGGTCGTGTCATCGGCGAACTTGATGATGTGATTCGAGCTGTGCATTGCTGCACAGTCGTGAGTCAGCAGAGTGAACAGCAGTGGACTGAGCACACAGCCCTGGGGGGCCCCAGTGCTCAGTGTGGTGGTGGTGAAGATGCTGTTCCCGATCCGGACTGACTGAGGTCTCCCAGTCAGGAAGTCCAGGATCCAGTTGCAGAGGGAGGTGTCCAGGCCCAGCAGGTTCAGCTTTCCAATCAGGTGCTGGGGAATGATTGTGTTGAATGCTGAGCTGAAATCTATGAACAGCATTCGAACGTATGAGTCCTTATTGTCTAGGTGGGTGAGGGCCAGATGGAGGGTTGTGGTGATGGCATCGTCCGTTGAACGGTTTGAACGATACGCAAACTGCAGTGGGTCTAGTGAGGGGGGCAGCTGGGTCTTAATCTGCCTCATGACGAGCCTCACGAAGCACTTCATGATGATGGGTGTAAGTGCGACGGGACGGTAGTCGTTGAGGCAGGACACTGAAGACTTCTTTGGCATGGGGATGATGGTGGTGGCCTTGAAGCACGTTGGAACGACGGCGCTGCTCAGAGTGATGTTGAAGATGTTGGAAAGAACATCTGCTAGCTGGTCTGCACATCCTCTGAGCACTCTGCCAGGAATGTTGTCTGGTCCAGCAGCCTTCCGTGGGTTGACTCTACGTAGAGTTTTCCTCACATCTGCCGTGGTAAGACAGAGCACCTGGTCGTTGGGAGGAGGGGTGGACTTCCTCGCCATCACGTCGTTCTGCACTTCAAACCGAGCGTAGAAGTCGTTCAGTGCATCTGGAAGGGAGGCATCTTTGTCACAGGCAACTGATGTTGTCCTGTAGTTGGTGATGGCCTGGATGCCCTGCCACATGCGCCGCGTGTCACCGCTGTCCTGGAAGTGACTGTGGATTCTCTGGGCGTGTGCGCGCTTTGCCTCTCTGATTGCCCGTGACAGTTGTAATGACATACCCAAGTAGCAATATTATAACAAGAAAAAAACATGCATTCATAAAGGTTCTATTTGTACCTTGTAGCATGCAGTCATAGGCTTTCCTGTCTTGTTTGCCAAGAGCATCCCAGAATTCCTTTGGCTCAGTTCCCTCCTCTATCTCATGCACCTTCAAACTGCTGTTACTGTTTAAACCCAGCTCACGAGGACACCTGTAACACATATATACAATCACCACATGCTCAGCAAGCCAAATTCTTGCATACAGTTGATTAATGCAAAACTAACACATTAAATTTTTTTAATCAACATTAAGATTTTAGGTTAAAACTTATATGAATGCATTGCATTTCAGTTGCTGTGACAAGTTACCATTTCTTTTAAGTTTTTCAATATTTGAATCAACTTCTTAAAACTTGCCTTCACTAGTGCATTCAAATGGTCCTGCAGTGCCAATGAATTTCTAAAAGTCAATTAATTTGAGGTCATATAACTGTATGCATAATGATTATACAAGAATTAACAAAATGAAAATAGATTTAAAATAGATTAGGAGGGAGTATAGCACGTTACGCCACAGGCCATGTCAACTTTTCAAAAGTGTTGGATGTGACAAGCAGAATTTCATGATTGCCTTGTTTTCAGAGAAATCAAGCTAAATTTAGTCACTATGCAAGTAAATGGTGACCAGAATCCAGTGGTTAAATCCATATCTTCTGAAGCAATATGATAGGTAAAGGCAAGAAACTGATCAATATTTAAGTCCTTTTTTTACTGAAAATACACACTTTCACTTTTACATTCTGGTGTGTAAGTGACTTTTACTTTCACATTCAGCCACCTACTGGTTGGGGCAGGTCAAAGGTAGAAATTGATAGTAAAAAAGGACTTAAACATTAATCTGTTTCTCACCCACACCTATCATATACCTTCAGAAGATATGGATTTAACCACCATATAGATTACTTTTAAGCTGCCTTTGTGTCAATTTTGAACCTTCGGATTTCTGTTATCCTTCACTTTTTTCACCTTGTATGAACCAAGAGAGCAGAGATATTCTTCTAAAAACATTTTTGTGTTCTACAGAAGAAAAAGTCAAACACATCTGGGATGGCATGAGGGTAAGAAAATGATGAGAGAATTTTCATTTTTGGGTGAACTAACCATTTAATTCATAAGGATAACATGTTTAGGTTTCTCAACCCATTGGCACAATTTGTTTTCTTGTTTTAAGCATAAAGTTCACTTAATTTTGTCAGATTTCTCTGAAAACAAGACTTAATATCTTCTTGTCATTTTGCTTGTCAAGTAAATATATCTTGTTTTAAGAAAATGTAGATACTTTACTCGAAAACAAGACAAAAATTTGAAGATTTTAGTTATTTATTTTTTTGCAGTGAACTACCCATCCAGTACATAGAGAAAGTGTAGGTCTTTAAGGGTAAAACTACTCACGATTGATTTAGGTGCTCCACGGTCCTCTTGCCAACCTGTCGGGCACCGGGGTGAGACTTACAGCCATGCCACAGGTACAGCTGCCCTGCCTGTACCCCCAGCAGCACCAAACTGGCACGAGAACGCAGACTGGCACAACAGCACTCCACTTCAACCAGTGAGCCCTCCTCCGCTGCCTCTCCACGCACACAAAACAAATGCCATTCTCCTGAGGTACACAACCACCGAAACAATAACACACAGAGCATTACTGTAAATGAAAGGTGGGCCGGCAAACAAATTATTACTCAATGCTGTTCATACTACTGTATGTGTGTTACCTGCGTTGCTGGAGCTATCCTCCCTTGAGCCTCGATGGATGATTAGCCCTCCCTGGAAGAGTTGGAGGAAGCAGGGCGGCTCTTTTCCCTGCGTTACCAGCACTTGTGCCCCCCTGTGGTTGCCTAGCTCTACAGTCATCAGGGCAGATGTGCCCCGCCCACTGACACTGGAGTGACGCCCCTGCCAGAAGAAACATGCAGTGCGCTCCCTGCCAGGGCCAGCTGTGCTCACTTCACCAGGCTTTAGCCTCTTACCAACTGTACAAACACAAAATAACTTATTAAGCATCTCTTAAAGATTCTTCTAAATGATGTCGCTTTCATACTTCATACTTTAAACCTATATTTGAACTCCTTGTTTTGGAGCAATAAAACAAGACGCTGATCCTTTGATGTTGTCCAAGAAGCATCAAAAAACATCAGCTACAACTGCAAATGTGGTGTGGTAACACACGTTTCTGTGGTTTAACTGATCAGATCACAACATTTTTTGACCCAGTTTACTCCTGTATTTAGTGCTGTCCATCTGTGATTGGATCACCTGAGATGGATGTTAATACCAAATGTAACAGCACCCACGAGTGAATAGTTACAAGCACACACTTACCAACATTAGTGATGGAGTATTTCCAACGGATGACGTATGTGTCCCCCTCGTGCAGTTGCCCCACGCTCTCCTGAGGGATCTCAAAATCGTCAAACTCACGGATATGCCATGCGTCCACAGCTATTGTGGCCAGCTCAGCTTGCCGCCCGTCCTCAGAACGGACCAATCCATGACCTCTCTGCACATCCACACCCTCCAGTACCATCTTCATAGGACCTGCCCCACCCGCCAACATCTTACTCACATCACAGGGCTTCAGGTCAGAGTCACATGTGGGAAGGTGCTGAGACACTGGACTCTGGAGGAGAAAACCCAAGAAAATCAGCAAAAAAAAGTTATATTTCACCCAAAAATAATTTACTCACCCTCCTTTTGTTCCAAACCCCTGCGACTTTCTTTCTACCTTTGGTTATATCATAAGAGGTTTGCATTCAATGGTGTTTGGTCACGAGAAAAATGACAACAAATTATTTTTGATGTCACTGACAACATACCTGATCATGTGACACATCTAAAAAGACACTACATTTGATTTGAGGGCAAAAGCGGAAGGTAAGAGTTTCAGTGAATAACAACTTAAATTTCATTTTTTTTTCCCTCACACAAAGCTATCATATGTCTTCAGAAGGCTTGGAATACACTGCACATGTTGTATGGATTAGTTTTAAGATCCTTTAAGAGCATTTTTTAGAGCTTAACAGCCCCAGTGCCAGTCACTTTCATTAAATGGAAAAGAGTGACCACGATGTTCTTCAAAAATTTTATTTTCAGAGCACACTGAAAACAGACCCTCAGGTTCAAATATTTATGCTGTATTAACTTTAAAATGAAAAGCAGGGAGAAACCCAGCCTCCCTCTGTCTGTTACCTTCAGCTCCTCCACCACCGGCTCCTCTTTGATGGGTTTCCTCTCCACCCAGTCTAGAAACTTCTCTCTGAACAAGGCGGTCTCATTGTGTTCTGACAAACGTCCAAACAGGGCCCAACTCGGTCTGCCCTCACCTTGTCTACTCATCCACACACAAACACAAAGAGAAACTGAGAAATGGCAAAATGATTGGTGAAAAATTATAGATTTATAGACAGGCTTCCTTTCTTTCAGACAGACAGGCAGAGACAGACAGCACTATAAATGATGCACAAATCAAATGCAACCACTGGGGGGCAGTTTTGTGGAGATACGATACAATAAGCGGTTGAAAATAATCAAAATATATTTATTTTTGTGAGACAGTGGCATGTGTCTTCATTTTAATGTCTGTTCTGCCCCATACTATTGAGCTCAATACCTTTGGAGAGGTAAATAAAGCTCTTTCAAGGCTAAAGACATCGTCTACATAATCAGCAATGGTAGAAACGGCAAGATCTCTCCATCTTTTATGCTTAGCGCTAACAGACAGCATGATTGGTGAGCATGAATGTTCAGTGGACTGGTCACTCACTTTGGGGTGTCTTTACTGGATGAGGAGGGATCAATAGGGTTGACCCTGCAAGTGCTGTAGTCATATGCTCCACTCCAGAGCTGTTTGCCCAGCTGCACTGCCACCTTCCTGTCACTCAGAGGAACATCCTTGCCTGTCCACACGTACACCTCGCTGCCAAAGTCAAACACCAGAGCCTACCCACCGCGCACACATTGATGAGTAAAGTTCACAAGCATGGAGTCAAGCAGAGTTTACAAAGTCAAACTTTGAACAGCCACAACAATTCTGAACAGTTTAAGAGAGGCTGCAAATGTCTGACCTCCTTAGAGTTAAGCAGAGAGACGCTGGGTATAGATGCCCAGGCCTCCTCGTAAGGAAGCAGCTTATCCTCCACCAGCCTGTAGACACAGTTTGACTCCACTATACCACTCTCGTAAAGTTCATCTTCCTCCGGCTCTCCTGCTCCTGTAAAACAACACGAATGCGGAAACCGATGTAAAACTGGCATAATAAATACATATAACACAGTATGTTTACATGTATGTTAAAAGTTTGATTTCAGTCAGATGTAAAACAATAGTTTGTCTGTCATATAAAAGCTTTAGTCTGACGGAAATCTCCCTAATTATTGGACAAGTCAGACTAACAGACCTGGATAATGCAATTATTGCTTTGCTTCATCCTGCAAGCAAACATTTTTCGGACTGCAATTAGCCTCAGCTTGGTATTGGTATCGACTACTGAAATTATGGCATCATGCCAACCTCATCCTGGTTATTAAATTTTGATGAAATATTAAGAACACCATTTTTTACCTTAGAATTATATGCACCGATTCATTTTGCATACTAAGACCATAGATGTTAATTAAGAAAGTAAATAGGGTCAATTTTTATTTTATGTTGTTGTTAATAGCTATTGCTGTTTGACAATTACATGCTAATAATAAATAAAATAAACAAGTATTATGGCATGCATTATGAGTAATCTCTGCTTGATTGCTTAACATGAGTGTATTCTGGCTTGAGGTCAAGAGTGCGTCTGTGGTCTGTGTATACAAATGAATGAGTGTGTTTACTGTGTGTGAAATGTTGTGTTCATTTCAACATCTGTGCTGCATGTCCATGGCCAGGCAGTTTAAAAATGGTTCACCCAAAATATATAATTCAGTCATTATTTACTCACCCTCATATTGTTTCAAATCCATATTATTTTCATTCCATTGCCAAACACCATTGGAGATGTTAGTGTGAGTCTCAGTCACCATTTACTTTCATTGTAAAAAAAGATGCAATGAAAGTGATTGCTAACAGGCTAACATTCCACATAGCAACATCTCCTTTTGAGATCCACAGAAGAAAGTTGTACTGGTTTGGAACAACATGCTGGTAATTCTGATGACAGAATTTTCCTTTTTGGGTGAACTATCTTTTTACATGCACGTGTAGGTACCTCTGTACTCAGTCTTTCCTCCCAGCAGACTCCAGAACTCTTTGGCTGAACGGTTCTCAGTGTTGATACCTTCCTCCAGCAGCGTGACCTGAGGAGCCTTGCAGCCCAGATCTCTCTTAGTCTGGACATACTGGGCCATCTCTGAGCCCTGTCATGCACACAAACATAAATACGCACATGTACAACATCAGTAACAGACCATCCTCAAATGTAAAAAACCATACGTTATATAGTCATGTCTGAGTGAATATGTATTAAAAATGCATGATGAAATGTATTATATTTTGTATATTCAGAAGGCATACCCTGAACCATTCACAGCTCGTCTTGTGTGCATATTTAACACAATGGAAAGTGCAGTCTAAAAATGGCAAGCAACAACCTAAATGGTTGGCTTTACACATTTATTCGGTACTCGCAGTTCTCAGGTTTTTATCTGTCCACTAGGAAAATGGTATGTTATGAAAGTTATGTTTACAAGCTACTGGGTTGATACAATGAGCACTTTCAAGAGCTATTTTTTGGATGACAACATTTGTGAGGTTCAATGCATCAAGCCTTTCAAAGACATTGAGAAGTTTGTTTGAGGTATTTGATACCATGATAACTAGATATACATAAACATAATTGTATATTCTGCTTTGCTTTTGGAATATGTCTGTAGTAATAAGTACTTCTCACTTCTGGACAAACAAAATATTTTCCACTCATGCCACTGACTTAAGATATTGCTTCATTGCATGGCAGTTTATTATTATGATATTGTCAGTTTCACATTAATCTGTCACGTAAATAACGGATTATTAATTTTACATGTTGCACAGACAACTGTCTCAGCGGGTGGTTCTTGGTAATAATAAGCTTCATAATGGAATAGTCTTAATGCTGGTTGTCAAAAGTCTGGTTCTGTGATAAAACATTATGTGTAAGGAACATTGTGCATGCATTGTGAATAATTTTGCTTTTGTGGGTGTACCTTGGCTTTTTCGATGACATTGGCAAACTCCCCACTCCAGAAGAAGCAGTGTTTGGGTGTTATGAGCAGATAACAGTCTCCACTGTTCAGAGAGCGGGCTGTGGGTTCAACCAGACGCACCTGAACATGCCTGCGTCCTGTTCGAACACACAAATGTTAAAAGCAATGCACAAAAAATTAATATAACATGCAAATCATACTAACGGATTCAAGCAAATGTTCCAAACATTTATGACTTTGTTTCTCACATGGAACACAAAAGGATATTTTAGACAGAATGACAGCTTCAGTCACCATTCACTTTTATTTTTTGAAAAGAAGATGCAATGCAAGTGAATGGTGACTAAGGCTAACATACTGCTCAACGTCTCCTTTTGTGTTTCATGGTGTAATGAAAGTTATTCTGGTTTGGACAACATGAGGGTGAATAAATTATGATAATTTTTATTTTAAAGCCGTTGCCACACTAGCGATTATTCCAGTGATTTTCACTCGACCCGCTGAGTTAACGGCATCAAAAACTGAAAAATCTGACTTACTTAAAAAACAATTCTGTTGCTGGGGTGGGCACTTGTGTTGTAAGTAATTCTTTGAAAATTGTTAGAAAAATTTTTTTTTCCAACATTACACTGTTTTTAGTAAAACTAGACAAAATGATAAAAAATATTGGGGATTTTTTTTTTTTTGCATGTTTTTAATGCATCAAATTTGATACATTAGGCTTTAAAAGGTAATTATCCTCCTGGACACAGCAATTCATTTTGTGTAGGACAATTGTTATTTAAGTTTATCTTAGCCCATACATGATACAGTGGTAAATCTTGGGGTATTATCAGAGGACTCCCTGGGCTTTTCAGAGATCCCAAATGTTTGAGTTTGGCCATGACAACTTTCTCATCTTGGTCTATAAATATGGACTGAAATGTATCACAGTTCATTTCAGCACATCAAATACAATATGAGTAATATATACTTTTTTAATAAGCAGTTTATCATCATACAGTATGTATTTTATGCACCAAACACTATATTTACATTTAAAAATGGGAAAGTCTAAAACCTTTTTCGATGGGTCTCAGGAACTTACGGTAAGAGGACATCTTCATAGCTTGTAATGTAAAATAATGAGATCTTTATAATAGCAGAGCAGGCTGCATATAAGAAAACAGAAATATTAGTTAACATTTTAAATAGATCTTATAAAAGGTATAGGTCAGAATTTTCAAAGCTCTCAGATTATTTTTTTTTGCAGTGGCCATGAATGTAATGTAATGGTGATTGAGAGATATACCTCAAAAGCCTGTTGTATCATATTTTCAATAAAATAATATACACAATTTTAACCAAGCACAAGTTGCTTATGTTCAGTAAATACTAATTTTAAAATATCAGTAACAATATAATCATTACTGTCACTTTATTAAAATAAGCAAATTTTTCCCAACACAAGTCACTTTTTGCGCAAGTCTGCCGCCATTTTAAATGGATAAATATAAATATTGAAACCACTTTTTTCACAAATAACCACTATATGGTGCCATATGGTGTATATGGTGTAAATCACTCTTTTACAATTGTTTATGCTCACGCTTTACTCTTGTTATTATTTTGGCAAGCTCCACGTGACAGGGGATCAGAGAGCGAGAGTTGCGGTGAGATGGTATGTCAGTCACCCCTCCGCCATTTAGTATTGGCAAGTGTGCCATACCTCTGACAGAAGACAGCGAGATCTTAGCAAAACAGTTTGCATGTTTGACACTCTCGGCCAAAATTAAAATGTATGGAGTCTGCTAGTGTGGAGCCAGCTTTAAGGAACTATGCATTTAACCATCAAACAAAAGCCTTTATGTCTCAGACACTAAACACACACTTCTTTGTGACACAACATTACCTTTAATGAGGATGAGCATAAGCTTGTGGAAAGGCACAGCGCTGTTGTTGGTCACCACCTCTGTAGACTTCACACTCCTTAGGTTGACTTTCCTAAAGTTCTCCTTGCTAGCCAGACCTGCCAGAGCCGCGTCAGCCAGATTAGAGTGCTTTGCCACTACAGACACAGTGAGAAAGAAGACTAAATAACAGTGTTCATAACTGGAATTACAATTTAAAAAGCTACTTTAACGTAACAGGAGAAGGGAAGAATGTGCACTATATTAGGCTCTTAATCACCACATTACTTAAATCAAATAATGACTACATCTCCAGAAAGATGCATAAAAATAATGTTCTACACAAGACACTGCCATTTCCATTTTTATATTTTCTTTTAAAGGTTGTGAGTAGTAAGACATTCATAAATTGAATTTCCAAGAATAGTGTAAACACTGTGATTCTGAGACACTTCCAAAACATTGCTCTGTTTGTTTAAATATCCCAACCAGCCCAACACAGCAACCAATGATGTGTCTGTGGGACAGGACTGTCTGTTTGACTGAACAATTGAGGACAGGGGGAGAGTTCAGGGAAAATTATTTTTGGTGTCACTAGTGGCACATAAATTCTACACTTTAAACACAGAACAAAAAAATGAAATAAATAACAGTACAATCTTACTTCGCTCCATTTGTATCCTTTTGGTTTCCACGGATGCCACGTTGAGTCTCTGCTCAGTGTAAGTCTGTCTGAGGTCGTCTCGAGCTGCCAAGGCACGGAGAGGGTTCTTTGAGCCTTTCGTTTTTCTGGAAGGCCGCACTGCACGCTTGTGTTCCTCAACTGTTGATGTAAGTCTGGAATTTCAGCGGGAATCCATTCATGAGAGCAAGAACCAAGACCATAGAGAATATATCCTCATAATTCACATTTTGATATGTCATTTTACATCCACAGCAGAGATATGTCCAAGAGAGGACTGGTAAGCTGAAAATATTATTGCAGAGAGAATAACGAACTGCAGCATTTCCATGCATGTTGATATGCAGGTATACTGAAGAAGATCTATTATGTTCTTGTGCATGCAAATGTACTGTATGCAGTTTTGCACATTTTCCAATTTGACGGTTATTTCCTTTCAAAACCTCGTTAAACCGCCAAAGGTTGACAGCTGTTTTAGCACAGCGGTAAATTGACAAGTGAGTGGGTGGTGCTACACTGCTGTTCTAATGGGCTTTTTAAATAGGAAAACTTGCCAACCGTGTTAAAAACACACCATCGATGTGCAAGATGCTGATGGTGCAATGGTAAAAGATGTATGTCTAGTGCCTATTTATTTAATAATATAACTGTAAAAACAGATAAATGCACAAATATTTTCCGTATGAATGACTCCCAACACCTTCAAATGCATAAGCATTTACACATGCATTTTCGACCACCTCTGAATGTGGTTTAAGTGGACATTCTCAAAACTTTAAGAAGCCGTTTACACCTGTCTTTAGTGTCATTCCGTTTTAAATGAATTGCCCAAAATGCATGTTAATGTCAGGTGTAAACAGGGCCTTAATACCACAGTAATTAAATCAGTGTCTCACTTCGGCGTGTCTGTCTGAATAGTGCTGAAGTCCTCTTCCACGTCCAGCAGGAGACTGGAGCTCAGGATAGTTGGTGATATGCAACTGTAGAACCGCCCAAATGTCTCCTCATCATCCAGGGTCATCACCTCTTTCTCTTTCTCCTCAGTCACCTCAATCGTGGAGTTTTTAGTTCCTGGAATGCCTGCATGTTAAGTGGATTGAAGAGAGAAACATATATCACTCAACTGTATTATGTATTAACACAAATGTTATTAATATCTAGAGTAATTAAATAAATCAAATAACATTTATTATGAAGTCTGTCCAAGAAGGACTCCAATTTGTCAAGTCTTTTATCTCCCTCAGCGTCAGGACAGGTGGAGATTTCTGTCAAAGAGAAACAATTTTATACATGAGACATGGACACTCTGAAAAACACTCACAGACCTGATAAAGCAGACAACTGAACTGCTAATACATCAACTGTTGTGTATATGTAAATGATATTTTCTGTTTAAGGTCTATATTCTGTTTTTAAATCTTTAATCTAAAAAGAAGTTGAATTGCTCTAAAGCTATTGGTGTATTCATGTAAACAGCATATATATATATATATATATACAAATGAATAAATAAATAAAAACTAAGACATTCTTGTCCTTCAATTCTCTTGTGGAAATACTGAAGATCTTCTGGCTATTTATAATGCTGCATTCAAAGGGATAGCTCACACAAAAATGAAAATTCTCTCATCATTTACTCAACCTCATGCCATCCCAGATGTGTATAACTTACTTTCTTCAGCAGAACACAAACAAAGAATTTTAGAAAAATATCTCAGCTCTGTAGGTCCATACAATGCAAGTGAATGGTAATCAAAACTTTGTAGCTCCAAAAATCACAAAGGAAACATAAAAGTAATCCTTACGACTTCTAATAGGTGTGGGTGAGAAACAGATCAATATTGAAGTCATTTTTACTCTAAATCTCCACTTTAACTTTGACTTTCAGATGTGAAAGTGAAAGTGGAGATTTAGAGTAAAAAAAGGACTTCAATTGGCCTGATCATCATTCACTTGCATCGTATGTTCCAACAGAGCTGAGATATTCTTCTAAAAACACTTTGTGTCCTGCTGAAGAAAAAAAGTCATACACATCTGGGATGGCAATGAGGGTGAGTAAATGATGAGAGAATTTTCATTTTTGGGTGAACTATTCCTTTAAATGATTTTGGACAGTAAATTAACCACCTCGTCAATTCTCATGCATGTTCTTAAAATAACACAACAGAGCACAATTGCCGGGTGTCCATCCAAAATGTTTAGCATTTTTAAGCACATATCTGAAAATTCGACATAAGAAAATACAAATTGTTTTACAGGCTGAGAAATTCTTCATTGTGTTCAGCAGATGAATGTCATACACATCTGGGATAGCATGAGGGTGAGTACATGATGGGAGAATTTTCATTTTTGGGTGACCTTTAACACCCCTTGAGTATTCAAACAGGATTACAGAAGATGTGTACCTTCCAATGGTTTGACTGGTGTGCTAATGGTGGCCTTCTTGCTGAGGATGATGGGGGCATCCTCTCTGTTAGGTGACACCAAGCCTAATGGGAAACAGATGTGAAAACATTCCACAGCAGCTTTATCACTGGCAACAACCACATGATGGACAATGAAACCTGCATTTCAATAGTCTGCTTAGAACATGATTTGCAAACATTTAGCTTGGTTTGCTAGACCTATTTCCATTGTCCACTGAAATGGTTCACCTCTCTGAACAAAGTGAAAAACAAACCAAGTTTCATTAATTTAAATGAAAATAAAAACGAACATGGTAGGAAACACACATCTAAGTGACATCGGTTAACTTGTTAACTTTGGCACCCCTAGAATAATAAAACTAAAAGTACACTTACAGTGAAAAATGAAAACTCAAAAATAAAAGCCAAATTCAAAATTCTAAACTATAATAACCCTGAACCCAGTCACATCATTTCTGTCCCCACCTCTTTTAGCCATTCGTCCAGCCACAGAGAACTGGGTGGAGTCATTAGAAGCTCCTTTGCCTTTAGTCTTCCATTGTTCCTCCTTCTCCTGCAAGATCTTCATCCGCTCAACCAGCGACATCTTCAGTTCTACATCAGCAGAAGATTTCTATAGAGAGAAAGTCAAAAATAGCATGACTCTTTTGGCAGTAAGCCATTCCACTATAAAAAAGAGATTATGATACATCTCACACAAGCTCAGATCATGCTTTGTGAGTGAGGGAACTCTTTCTTCTGCTCTACTGAACATAAGTACTGTGTTTACAATTAATCAACAGTTTAAACATACTTGTAACAAACTCTGAGCGTTAAACAGATGTTACTTCCCATAGCTGAGCTTTCAACTGTGAGAAATTAATATTGCACACTTATCAAAGTCAAACTAAAAGCTCTGCATGTCAACAGAGGCTTTAGATTTATGGAAATCTTGCTCTTACAAATAAATTCATCTGAAATTAATTACCATGGATGTACGATATATATAAAAAATCTGTTCCCTGAGATTTAGCAGGAACATCTTACATTAATAATTAATAATACATATTCATATGAGTACTGGTGCACTTTACAGCCTTGGCTAAATGGACTGCAGTTCACTTGGCAAATGCAGATGCATTCATCTTTGCATCACTTATGCGGTCCCAGTCAGGTCATTGTAAATGTCAATGTGTTGACACACTACAACAAATATCTTTCCCTGGAATTTACAGGCCCTAAACTGCCTGGATATATACAACAGCAAAACAGTTATTTGACTTAGCTGACATAGTCTGGAGGGAATTTTAATTAGAGGTACTAGAGTCTGCGTGTGGATCAATTGCAATGGACATTTAAATGTAGGTTTAACACAACTAAAGTGAAATATAAAGCCATTCGTTAAACTCAAATGGGTTTAACTGCTTTAAAATCAAATGGACATATTCACATGGCACGTAGGTTTCGATTGGACCCATGGCGGGCCAGTTTTCCACTGTGGAAGCCAAGATACCCATTTTATGTGCAGTGGTACATATTTGCAAGAAATATTTATGTTTTGTGTGCAGAAAACCGAACAAAACACCAATTGCAAAAATAATGACTGGAAAATATTGCAAGGCAGAAATTGAACATGTGTTGCCTACACGTGCACCACAGCTCAACATGTCAACCATATGTGCCAGTTGCCAAGCCATGGCTGAAGATTATTTGCAAAAAGCATTGTAAGAATTAAAATGCAAAGTGAAATCAGCCGTCTGTTATCACTCATCACCAGTCAGCCACTCTCACATTATGAATCAGACACTTCATGAATGAGCCCCATATGGAGAGTAATATCCCCAGGTAATCTGTTATTGGAGCCCGTCACTCAGTCTGTGACTGTGAGAATGGACCCTCAGGACTGAACAGGAAGAGGACCAAGTAACTAAACTGAAGGTTTAAGGCCTGCACTGCTTACCATCTCCAAACATCTGGAACATGTGGTCATTGCAGATGTCCATTTCTACGGCTGATTAGAAAAGCGCTTGTAAATACCATGATTTAATGTTCAGAGCCTTGTGGATAAATAATACCTGACATGTTCCCGGTCCCTTCGACTGGATTTTGAGTGTGCACACGTACGCACACAAATGTGCCAGAAACTATAAAGCATAAGCAAGTTGTTACAGGGAAATTCCTGGTGTTGTGGGGATGAAAGAGGTACAATACTTGCCCCAAAGCCTCACAGGAAGACCATTTTTCCTAGGAACTCTGTGAACCATACAGCTACAAAGCAATATCTTATTCAGGACCATCAGTTTAGTTAAAGCTGTTAATCTTTTTATCAAATTACATGTATGCCTCACAAACATTTTTATTCATATTTGGTGAGAAAGACCCTCAAATGATAACACCATGTAACACATTTTTTGGTAGTATGTGGTATTTCCTAACTGCTTATGCCTCAAAAGTATGAGCTGAGTAAACTTGGAGTAACTTCTAGAACTTTCTAGTAATATAATTAATGCAGATAAAGGGCAGCCCAATTTATCAAGAAAAGAGCGAAAACGTCCTCCGTGGAAGCATCTGCGAAAATGTGTGAGGTCTACAAGGCATATTTCGGCATGTCTGTTGGGGATCAACACAAACCCTGGGCACCTCATTTCACCTGCGAGCACTGCAAAAAAACTCTGGAAGGTAAGATGGACAACTGTTTTTAATTTTAAAATGTTTTACAATTTTAAATGTTATTGAAAAAGTATATCATATATGACATTTTTCCGAGAATCTCTTACACTTTAGTCATGGGTGAAATAAATGTATTTTTGTAGGATGGTACATAAGGGAAAAGAGAGCCATGAAGTTCGCTATCCCAAAAATTTGGCGGGAACCCACTGACCACTCAAGCAACTGCTACTTCTGCATGGTGGACCCTTCCAAACTTCGGACTGGCAAGAATGCACCTTCTATCACATATCCGGACCAGGTAATCTGTTATTGGAGCCCGTCACTCAGTCTGTGACTGTGAGAATGGACCCTCAGGACTGAACAGGAAGAGGACCAAGTAACTAGAATGAGTGGCGCCTCTTCGTTGACAGCTCATCCAGGAGCCTCAAAGCAGTGCTGCTCCATAATGTTAACAAGTACCTGTCTCTTCCCCTGGCTCACTTGGTGCTCCTCAAAGAGGATTACAACAGCATCAAGGCTGGACACCTTGAAGTATGATGAGTACATTTGGGGCTGATTCGTGGAAGTGATTAACAGTATAATTGTAAATCCCCAAAAATGACTCACTTCTAAGTCTTTTGTAGTCATTTTTGTATAAGTAGCATATGTTGTTTTTTTCTGACTTTATGTTAACGAAAAGTCACCGTTTTCTCATTGGAAATAGGTACATTTCCAAATATCGTTGTCCTGGTAATAGCCACTTTCTATACTTTGAGGCATAAACAATATAACACTAACTAACCATGAACAAAAATTGTGTTACATAGTGTAATTCAAAGACATAATTTCTCAGATGAGTAGAATAGATTGAATAGAGATTATAAAAAGTGACTTTAGTAAATTCAATAAATGTTTAATAGCTAGTTATATTGTTAGTTTTATTTCCATATCATTGAACATAAGAACATATTGGCTTTTCAGTCCACAGCAATCCATTTTGCAATTGTGCAAATTGCAATTGCAATATGTGAATCTGTGACTTAGGGGTGTTCACACAGAACACATTCTTGTGTTTGGTCGGTTTTATTTTGTTAATTGTTAGTGCATGTGCATAGAAGTCAGACTGTCGTCTTTGGCTATTGCATCACGTTTTGCTGTTTTTAAGACAATTATATTTAACAGTTAAAAGTTAACAGTAGAACAACTTTTATAAAAACATCTTGAGTCTCCTCCACTGTTTCATACAGATGTTTTTAATGCATCTAGTGTGAAAGGCAAAAAAGCATGTGCTTTTAGGTGGTATTTCAAGCTTGATTGGTAACAAAATTCCTTATTAGGGAATTTATGTACAGATCAGGACGCATGATTAAACAAGTTATTGTTTAATTAATTGCACAAAAATAACAAATTAAATTGACAGCCTTACAAATAAGGATATACGGAAAGTCTTGGAGAGCTGCCAATTTACCATGGAACAATTGTTCTTGTAACAAACAGGAGCCAAGTTTTTAATGCATGAATTATTCAAAACAAAACTAAAGGCTGCTCTCATGGGAAATGCAAAGAGTTAGTAACAACAGGTATAAGGGGCATTCAGCAACATGCAGACAAAACAAATACCTATAACGCATCAAAAACTGAAAAACATAACCACCGAAATCAATGTGCAGTGTAACTCACCTGGGAGTGGGGGACTACATACTATGCTGAGGCAGAGAGGGAAAGCAGAGGAGATAGAGCAGGTGCCTGAGGTGAAGAAGGGAGGAAACAGAGGGTAAAGACAGAAGTCAAAAGGTCATTGTAATAAGGTTGGGTGAATTTTACAAAGAAATGTCTGGATCATATTCCAATCTAAAATCTAGAGAAAAACTTATGAAAAATGTTATTTAGCATAAAGAAATCTAAGGCTATTTTCAGGTCCATTAAGATTTATAAATTTGTTTGCAGTGTGACATTATTTTCATGACAGGACAATTAATGGAATTTCCCCTGAATTTTTTATATCTTATAACTTTTTTTTGTTTTACATAAAAATACACTGTTTAATATAAAACAGCATGAATAAAATTCAGTACAACAAATACTGTCATTATTTTTTAATGGAACACATGAAAATAGTTCCTTTTTTTTATTCCAGTTAACCCCTGTGGTAAACTTCAGGCAGATTTTACTGCAAATTATGTAAATAATAATAATAATAATAATAATAATAATAATAATAATAACATATTCCTTAAATTGTCATGAAATGAATGTCACAATGCGAACAATTTTAATGGTCATAAAATGTGCCCAATTTTCTTTAGGCAAGCTACAATTTCAATTTTATTTTATTTATTTTTTTAATTATTATTATTTATTTAGGGATGAAATATGGCCTAGACATTTCTTGACAGTTTTCGTAAGATTCACCCAGTTAGTGAGGTATATCAGGGCAGAAAAATCAGTACAGACTGTAGAAGCTGCAGCATTTCAAAACCAATCACGTCTAAAAACCTGAACACTCAAATAAAAATCCCCTAAAGCCAGCAGCTCACACTCCCCAAGCAAACCATTCATCATGTGATTCAATGATGGTCCAGCTGCTAGATTCAGAGGTTCAGAGACACATGGGCATGAAGGTGCAAAGCTATGAGCCCCACCAGGGGAATAGAACAGAGAAAGAGAGGTTGAGAGCGTGTGAAACAGAGAGACTGGGCTGATGTCATTGTTATGTATCCTAAGCTGGTTTCCCAAAGAATGGAATTACCTTTGTGTTTTTATAGAGGTCTGTTTTAGCTGAGCGGACACTTCCCAAATCCCCCTCCAGTGAGTGAAGTGTAAGAAATAAAATAAAAAAACATTGAGAGAGAGAGAGAGAGAGAGAGAGAGAGAGAGAGAGAGAGAGAGAGAGAGAGAGAAGGAAAGATAGAGGGAGATGGATGTTCTTTTCCAAAAGCGAGTGCTGCCTATGGAGACAGCATTTTAAAGACCCTATGAAATTGCTTGACAAACGCATTTTAGTTAATTTTTTTGCTTTGAGCAGAACATATCGAAGAGCTCCTTCCTTTTTTAAATAGCCAATAGGGGAGGGAGATTCTCACTGTAGAGAACAATTCATTGGATAAAAATCTGTATAGTGCATCATACGTTTTTTTATATTTTTGGTCCGTCTTTACCAAAAAGAATGACTAAATATTAAATGCTGATAAATATGCTAAAAGACCATTTTGGCAGCATATAGGAGAACACTAACATTGGATGGATGGCCTCAAACAAACACACATAGTCTATAAGCCAAAAAACTTTCATTTTGATTTAATGAGGTCTTTAAGGCATCATAAGAATGTACATGCAGTTCCAAAAGGGAAGCAACTTAATGAGGGTAAGATGAAATGGTAAGCCAAATTCTGTGACAGCAATTCATATGTCCTTCACCAAGAAGGTCATTATAGGATACACTAAGTGTATAAAATCCAGTATGGAAATATTGATTAGAATTGATTGTACATCAATTACATAAAAAAAATAGTTCAGTGTAATTAAAAATGTATTATTTTATCCAAAATTTGTTTGCTAATCCCACGTGGATCACTATTTGTGTGACACACAGAGTTGCCGCCTATACAGAGCCTTCCAAATCAGTCACTTATGAGATTTCTGCCTCTAAACCAAACACGTTCTTCAGCTAAAAAAAAGCTTGGCGTAGTGCAATGAAAAGAACAAAAGACAGTTGCTCACGATGTGTTTTTAACTCGACTGCATCTAAAAATGTGATGTAGATGCGCGAGATACTGAAATACAGTGCGACACGCCACATCGGTCAAAGATGTCCATCTAGCGCTGGGGTTTTCAAACTTTTTGATGTTACATTCAAAATTTACAATTGGCTCAATTAAAGTTCATAGGCTCAACATATAATTTCACAAAACTTTAATTGGGCCAAATGAAAATGTTCCATGCAACAAGTCACTATCCAATTTGAGTTTAGGCATCTACATTTTTTTTCAAATGTGTAAAAATGCAGATATGAAAAAAATGATGGTTATAATTATTTATGTGAATTTATTGTGTTGTATTAAATTTATAATCATTTTAAATGTAATAAATTATAATAATGGAAATCTGAATGAGTAAAGTATATTGAATATAATAATTAATATTAAACATGTGTAATGTTCGATCATAATACGTTCAGTGTGAGTTCTATTGTTCAGGACTGAAGTGTTTTGGCCTGTATGTGTTCAAAAGATCCAGTAAATTATTTATTGTAAAAACAATAAAATGGCTTTTGAACCTCTTTGAAAATTTTTAAAGCATAATCCCTAAACAAAACAGTGATCTGATGACAAAATAAGGTGAGTAAGTGGCAAAGGACCAGGATCAGCCTATAGTTGTTCAAATTGGTATTGTCTCGCCCAAAAATGTTAATATCAGTGCATTCATAATTATCTGGAAAATATTTAGCATTTGTAGGACGTTGACAGCGTATCTATTTTCTACCCAATAACGGAGTAATATTAAACGATAAACCTAAAGAGAACAATTTGTATTAAACTGAACTGTCAATAATGCCAAATTGTGCACAGAATTTCTTGGATATTTTCCATGGACACCCTAGCACCCCCTCGTCGCACCTGGAACCCAGTGTGTCTAGCACATAAATCCTTGGTCTAGCACATGTAAACATAGAAAAACAACTGAAAAACAGTGCAGATGGACTTAAAATGCATTCGGTGTGAACGGCCCCTTATAAGGCAGCTACTGTACTTGCAGTATGTTGACAGCGAAACAGCTCACAAGGTTTACGAACGGTGCTTGAGAAAGACTCAACATATTTGAGAAGATAAGGAAATGTGTCTCAAATCTTCAGCATCCAGGTTGAATGTCCTTGTAATTTGATTTATCTGAAAAGGAGCAACACAGTAATCCTAAAGAGACTATCCTCCACAGTGGTGATGCATCATTTGGCTGAATCATCAGACTATGTGAGCAAATCACTTATTGAGCATGTAAAACATTGCTCAGTGGGACAGCTCAAGGATCCGGCAGACTGAAGTTTTCAACCCCAAGCTCCATTTCGTGTAAAAGGAATTATTGGTATAATCGGTAAGGTAGCAGAAGTGACTGATTCTGATGTCTGGTCAGTACATGACTGCCATAAGTATGATGCATGACTGGTGGTAGGCTTGTCATGATACCAAAATTTCAAACCAGTGAAATTGCATGATTCATGATACTACAGCAAAAATGAATATGATAACGAGCACATTCTTTTAGATCTTTAAATATAGATATTTACAAATTAAACTAAAACAATGGCATGAAGCCTCTCAAGAAGTTTTCACTTAATTCAAAATTGATTCATGTTTTGTAAGTAATTGTTTAAAACGTTCATTTATAAAGATTGCACTGACAAGAAGCAATTTCTAGTCAATGGAACATTTACGTAGAGTTGGACATAGCTACACAATTTTACAGGTGAAACTCGAAAAATTAGAATATTGTGCAAAAGTTCATTAATTTCAGTAATTCAGCTTAAAAGGTGAAACTAATATATTATATAGACTCATTACAAGCAAAGTAAGATATTTCAAGCCTTTATTTGATATAATTTTTATGATTATGGCTTACAGCTTATGAAAACCCCAAATTCAGAATCTCAGAAAATTAGAATATTACATGAAATCAATAATAAAAAAAAGGATTTTAAATACAGAAATGTCGGCCCTCTGAAAAGTATAATCATGCATATGTACTCAGTACTTGGTTTGGGCCCCTTTTGCATTAATTACTGCCTCAATGCGGCGTGGCATGGATGCTATCAGCCTGTGGCACTGCTGAGGTGTTATGGAAGACCAAGATGCTTCAATAGCGGCCTTCAGCTCTTCTGCATTGTTTGGTCTCATGTCTCTCATCTTTCTCTTGGCAATGGTCAGGTGAGTTTGCTGGCCAATCAAGCACAGTAATACCATGGTCATTGAACCAGGTTTTGGTACTTTTGGCAGTGTGGGCAGGTGCCAAGTCCTGCTGGAAAATGAAGTAAGCATCTCCATAAAGCTTGTCTGCTGAAGGAAGCATGAAGTGCTCTAAAATGTCCCGGTAGACGGCTGCGTTGACTCTGGACTTAATAAAGCACAGTGGACCAACACCAGCCGATGACATGGCTCCCCAAACCAACACAGACTGTGGAAACTTCACACTGGACTTCAAGCATCTTGGATTGTGTGCCTCTCCATTCTTCCTCCAGAATCTGGGACCTTGGTTTCCAAATGAGATGCAAAATTTGCTCTCATCAGAAAAGAGGACTTTGGACCACTGAGCAACAGACCAGTTCTTTTTTTCTTTAGCCCAGGTAAGACGTTTGACATTTGAAGCCCATGTCCAGGACCTGTCTGTGTGTGGTGGCTCTTGATGCAGTAACTCCAGCCTCAGTCCACTCCTTGTGAAGCTCCCCCACACATTTGAATGGCCTTTTCCTGACAATCCTCTCCAGGCTACGTCATCTCTGCTGCTTGTGCACCTTTTTCTTCCACACTTTTCCCTTCCACTTAACTTTCTATTAATGTGCTTTGATACAGCACTTTGAGAACATCCAACTTCTTTTGCAATTACCTTTTGAGGCTTTCCCTCCTTGTGGAGGGTGTCAGTGATGGTTTTCTGCTGTCAGGTCAGCAGTCTGTCAGGTCAGCAGTCTTCCCCATGATTGTGAATTCAACTGAACCAGACTGAGAGACCATTTAAAGGCTCAGGAACCCTTTGCAGGTGTTTAGCTGATTAGAGTGTGACACTTTGAGCCTACAATACTGAACCTTTTCACAATATTCTAATTTTCTGAGATTCTGTATTTGGGGTTTTCATAAGCTGTAAGCCATAATCATCAAAATTATATCAAATAAAGGCTTGAAATATCTTACTTTGCTTGTAATGAGTCTATATAATATATTAGTTTCACCTTTTAAGTTGAATTACTGAAATTAATGAACTTTTGCACGATATTCTAATTTTTCGAGTTTCACCTGTATATTAAGTAAAGAAAGTTCAATGAATTTTCAGTGACTTTATAAGATTTGATTGATTTCCATGCCTTTTTCCAAGCATGTAATTCACAATTTTAAAATGTATTGATTTTACATTTGAAAAACAACTTAATACCTACTGTAAGTACTGGTACTTATCCAGAGTTGTGGCTTAGTGTGGCTTGGCTAACAGGAAGCAGCTGTAAGTGGAAAAGGGTGTCTGAAACAGGCGCCCCTGACACCAGAAGAACTGCATTTTTTCTTTTCAGGCCCACAGTGGGACAACATCTGCTCTGGCTCTGGTGTAAGTGGAGGATTTTTCTTTTCTTTCTCACAGAATCTATACCAGATCTCATTACCTTTCTTGTCTTCTTGGCTTTTACATCTACAAACTGTGGTCCAACCACAATAAAGCAGTGTTAAAAGCTTTTCATTTAGCTATGACTGTAAACATGTCACAATATATATCAATAGATCCACTAGATGGCCCACAAGAAACTTCATTTGGTTTAGGTTTGGCGTCATGATAACAAAAATATGTGTTCTCCCCTGTATTTTGCTTAAGTTGAGGAATTGGGAATGAGTCGGGAGAGTCCTAACCTCAATGACCAATCGTGTTGCTCAGTTCCTGATCTTCAGTCGGACAGACAGTGACTGCCTCAGCATGAGGCCAGACCAAAGGAAGATTATCCAGAGAAATTTGGGATAAGTATGTCTTTATGCCACACTGATTAATGGGGGTAGAGTGGGGGGTATTTCTAGTGATGGGACTGGGCATAATTAATTTTTATCCAAGACACACTATGCGTCTATTCCTGTCTCCTGTCTACATAGACAGCTGTCTTCTACTGCAGCATCCTTACTGAAATGATGCAAGGAACCCTCTACATTGGCGGCAGCTCCATGCATCATTCAAACAGCGCTTCTCACTTGCAGTGCACGGGACACTCGACTCGCAACTGATTTCAATATAGATGATGCAAAACAAACAACGCAATCTTCTAATCAGCTCATAAAAATGCACAGCACAAAAACATTTTGGGTAAAATAGTTGGTTTTGTGTCATCTTAAACTGTCCTTTATCAATATTTTTCTGCAGTTAATGGATAATGGATTAGAAGTATATATTTAATCTAAATTTCTCTCACTTTGCCACCATCTTAGATTTATTTTTCCACAGAGCTCATCATGGTGCAGTCTGGGATTGCACACCTGGCGAACGATACATACAATTCTACCTTTGCATTTGGCCCAAACGAGTCATCTTAAGAGGCAGCGTAAATAAGATCTATCTTTTGGAAAGCCTTCGCGTCGGGAGCATGCTTATGATGTCTTAAAATGGGAGGACGCTCACTAGGTTTTGGAACAGACTCTATAAGTCTTACTTAGAAGCGCTAAGTAAAAAGAAACCTTGTCTTGTTTTCAGTGATACTGTAGATTGAAGTGTATTAGCATGTGTTAAAATGATCTTAATGCCAGTGGTAATAAAAGAAATAGTTCACCCTGAAAGGAAAAGGCTGTCATTATTTACGCACCCTTATTGTTCCAAATTTGTATGCTAATGCTTTTCTCCATGGAGCACAAAAAATGCATTTTTGAAGAATCAAAAAAGAATCAGCCTTTTCTATTCAGAGATAGTTCATAGGTTCCTTGCGACCACTATGAGCAAATAATGTCTGAACTTTCATTTTTGCTGAACTGTCCCTTTAAGAAAACTTCTTGTCCCTTCAATTCGGTTTTATTTGTACAGCGCTTTTTACAATACATATTGTTACAAAGCAGTTTTACAGGAAAACAAAGAAAGAGTGCCCAGTGAGCAAGCCAAAGGAAACAGTTTCAAGGAAAAATAAACATATCCCTAATAAGTATATAGATGAAGAAGAAACCAAGACTCAGAGGTTGTGTTACCGGCAATATTTTTAAGAAATATTTTGAATTTTAAGAACATAGAAGGACCAAACTTATTTATACTCCTATATAATTGCATCTAAATAATTATTTATTTAAAATATTTATTATTTTAAGGATTTGTAGGATACTGTTGATTAAGTTGGGTGACCAGATCACAGGACTGCAGTGTGTTTTCATTTGCCTCTTATGTATTATGATAAATGAGAATTTGAAAACTGGTCATTCAAAGCATTTTGGGAAACAATAGCTCAAGATAAAACACAATGTCCATATTTATGTTTGGGTGACACTGTAAGTGTTTGTGCTGGGGATGCATGTTTTTGGAAATGCTGATCGGGTTTCAAGAATTAGTAGAGCTGAATGCAAATCCTCCTCTATTCATGCCCACACCCCCCCTTTTCGGCAGGACGGCCCAGCAGGGGAACTTGCCGATTCAGCGCTGGAAACAAACTCTTGCCACTCCCCACCCAGTGGAATACCCATCCCACAAACAGCTCCTCTCCTCAGGAGAGCTCCTACCACAAGACCATTTTTCACACTGCCTCCACCCTACAGCCAAACAAGACTGGTGCAGTTTAACACACAAAGAACAAAAGTGTATGGTGAAAAGTTTTATGCGAGTTCCAATATAGCCCATTGTTGATTTAAAGTGTTTCGAGTGTGTGTATTGTGGGTACCTTCTTCTTCCAGGCATTCTCTCTTTCCTGCAGCTGGGAGTAGCGGTCAGACAGGGATGTCTGTAACACATTGGTGGCTTTATTCTTCTTCAGCTTGCTCTGCCAGTCACCATCACCACCCTTCAACTCTGCCAGTCTGCCAAACAGAGACCACATTTACATGCACTAAGAAAATTGGTTATTCCAGGGTTTTAGCAGGAAGCGGCGTTCTGAAAAGTAATATAAACAAGAACGCTGATTTCTTTACGCCGTTTAAGGGATTAAGATAAAGCGGTTTAACACACCTAGCTTTCTTAGAGAACGTGGTTTAATGTGGTCATGTAAATGCATAAGCAGCGTTCTGATGGGTGTTCGAAGAGTGCATGTGGAGCCTAATTCAACATTTCTGGGAATAGAGTGGGAAAATCACATGAAGTATAAATAACACCATTTATACAAACAAATGTAAAATGACTGCCCCTAATGTCTGCACATATGCACTTGTACATAGGGGAATCCCAGTTTTATGTAAGAGGGAAACCCCCAATACTCTGCAGGTCATTATAGTAAGTTAAGGAAACAAACACAGCAACAACTCTGGAATATATGGAAATAAAGCGAACCAACAGAGAGTAACACAGTGAAGACTTCCTCAGATGCAATGCGTTTTGAACATTATTACATATATTTTGTTTTATTAATTACAAGATTAATTCTATGTAGGGATACATGCAGTAGTCCCAACAAGCATTTAAAAAAAATGAAACTGTGATTTATTTAGTTGGTAGATCTTATTGAGTTGGCCATTTAAAAGTAGATCATCATGCAAAAAAGTGTGGGCACCCCTGTGTTAGAGGTATTACAAATATTCCTCTAATGCTCTGGGTTCCTTCACTGTTGGGTAATTCTGGGTAATAGCACTATTAATGAAGAAATGCAAAGTCTCGGTGCTCATGCAGGAGATGCAGGTTCGAATCTGGTCTGTGTCGCTTCCTGATCCCATTCCCAGTCTGCACCCACCCAGCCAAAATACTTAAGCATCTACTAACTATCAACAACTGTCATTAAAAAATACATTTCAATTACTACAATGTAAAAAATATATTTTCCTACTCAGTATTTTTGTCTTAAGTTCTCCAGTAAAATTACCTGAACATACATAAAACAAGATAAAATAAACCAAATTTATATTGGATCTGACTTGTTTTCAGAAAATTATCTTAAATTAGTTTTTTTTTTTCTTAACCCAGAGGCAAATAGGTTTTTTGTTGGTTTAATGCAGAAATCGTACAAAATTGAGGTTTATGCTGAAAACAAGAAACTTGTGTTAACTAAAAGTGTTAAATTTAAGATATAAAGAACTTTCTAAAAACAAGTTTTATTATCTTACACGTTAACAATTTGCTTAAGCAAATGTATCTTGTTTTAAAGATATTTTTATTAGAAAACAAGCCTCCCATCATACCTCTCTTTGAGAGATGAGCTCATGCTCCCATCTAAGCTGTCTAGCTCGTCCCCCTCTTCAGACTGAGAGATGGAGGGGGTTTTGTCCACAGAATCTGGGGAAGGAGTGCGAGGAGTCTCACTCGAGCTGCTTTCCTCTCTCTGCAGCCTCCTCTCCACAGTATCATCATCCCCTTCCTCCTCATTTGCATCAACAGCAATCAGCTCCTTGCTGGTTTTGGTAGCAATATTAATGTTTTTCTCCAGCTCGGCAGGTTCTGCGTCCAGGCTAGTGGAGCGGCTCTTCTTCAGAATGCCTTTAATGCTGCGCTGAGATGAGTCTTGTCTCTGCAGGTCTGAAGTGGGGGCCTTCAGCTCTTCATCCATCTTCTCTTGGGAGCTCGCAGAATGCTGTTTCTCTCTCAATCTCTGATTAATCTGTTTGACCTAGAAGAAAAGAGGGGATCAGTTAGAGGTACTCTGGTCTCGGGTAGATCCAGTGTGATATTGTGGTCACATCAGAAGCCCCTCAGAGCTCTCTGACATTTTTTGTTCTATCATCCATGTTTGGAGGCTAGAATAATTTGCATCACTCAAAACAGTATACTGAAGTCTCCGAGTGTAATTTGTAATTTATTAATGTTTCTGAGTACAAATATACTGTATCACATGCCAAATGTTATTTTTTACTTGATTTTTAATGTGATTTAGCTTTTATTTTAGACTTTTTGAATCTCCTTTAGAAAACCTAGCAACAATGGCTCTTTGGTTGAAATTAACAGTGCGATGCACAACATCATGCAGATTTGGGTCAGGAGCTCAGTTAATGTTCACATCAACCATCAGAATGGTGAAAAATGTGATCTCAGTATTTCGACTGTGGCATGATTCTGATGTTGCCAGATGGGCTGGTTTGAGTATTTCTGTAACTGCTGATATCCTAAAAGTTTCACGCACCACAGTCTCTTAAGAGTTTACACAGATTGGTGCCAAAAACAAAACAAAAAACATCCAATGAGCGGCAGTTCTACGGACGGCAAAGCCTTGTTGGGAGAGGTCAATGGAGAATTGCTAGACTGGTTCGAGATGACAGAAAGGCTACAGTAACTCAGATGACCCCTCTGTACAACTGTAGTGAGCAGAACAGCATCGTAAAATGCACAACACGTCAAACTTGTCGCATGGGCTACAACAGCAGAAGACCTCATTTGGCACTTAATTAGGATCATGATGTTCCTAATATAGTGCTCAGTGAGTTTATGTGTGACCGGCTCCATAATTTTGTGTCACTTTTGACCCAGAAAAAAACATTGAGTTTTATAGTTAAAAGTATAAGCTTTCTAATGATATAATTATTATGTTTCTTCTATAAATATAATCATTTAAATGTTGGTTGATATAATCATTTATATGCTTTCGTTCTTACATTAGTGCATAAAACTCAAAATGTTACTCAAAATAATGGAGCAGGTCACATACGTATGTGTACGTGTATTTAATGGCTAATGTAAAAATATCAGGATCTAATCATTTAGTTACATCATCCAGACTTCTACAGGCTTATTTGGCTCTGAGGGATGCAGCGCTGCTTAAAAAAGTTCTTGCCAACAATTAAATATGGAGCAAATAACAGTCTGCAGCTCTCCTTTCGGGGTAAAAGAACATGTAAAACATCACAAGTGCTAACCCTGAGACCTTTAATTTCCTCCTCCTGAACACAGGTGCCCAAACTCTCTCTCTCCCATTAAGAGAAAGAAAGGGAGAGCAAGAGAGAGAGAAAGAGTGAGAGTGAAGGAGTGAAAAGCATTGCTGGTGGTCTGTTTAACAGCTACACAACTGCACACACACCCTCAGGGAAGGGAGGAATGCAGAGGCACAGAGAACCAGAGAGTGACTGAGGGAGGAGGGATCATCTGGCCGTCTGTTTTGTTGCAGAAACAGTCTTGTGTCATGAGGGAATTGAAAGGACGTCTAGAGGTACTGTAAATCAGCACTAATGAGGACACTACAGTACAGTAGGACATATAGACTCTGATGAATGAGGATTGTTATGAAAATACATTATTGTAAAAGGAGTACAGTTTAAGCTCTGATACAATACATATAGAGCTGTCTACCTAGATGGCATTTTAAGGTTTTCGTAACCTCACAATTCTGCTACATTCTTTTGGTCAAATTGTAAGCTGCCATTATTGTGGAAGGGAAGATAAGTACATTTTTGATCAGGCAATATAAAAAGCGGCATGTATTGTTTACTTCTATATCATTAAACATGAACCTTTCATTGGCCTACAGTCTTTATTACAGATTTATTTATTACAGGGGCTTGAATAAGGACTTATGCAAACATAATCTGGAACTATGAAGCTCTGTCCAGATGTGTTTGAACGCAAACACGCCCTCTCATTGCTTGTGTCAAGAAAGTGTGTTTTGTGTGGTGCAAATTTTGTGTGGTGCAAATTTCATGCAGATGGAGTTTTACTTACTGCCCCCTGCTAAAAACAGATGGTACTTCAAGCTCCAATTCCTCAGAAGGCACCGATTTTACACATTAAATGCATACATTTTTAAGTTTAAAGTATATTTTGGTTTTCCATGTGCTGCTCTATGCCGCACATAATGTGTGACATACATTTTGTCATCAGCTCTTCCACGTGCAGTATGCATCATTGTGTCACAAAGCAGTCTTAGAGCATATGCATTGAACTGATCCATTCCGGTTCATGGTCAAAAAGGTATACAATACTTTGAAAGGCTAGAAGTTAGAATGGCTGACGTAACAAAGCTTTGGTAAATGTGGTTTCTCTGGAACACAAACACTTTCTGATGATCTGGAATACAGAAGCAGCGTGGAACAGACAAATCATGAAATCATCCTCAGTCTAAGCTGTTGTACAGCATTTTCTCTCTCACCTTCTCATCTTCCTTCCCTTTCTCCACATCCTCCTCTCCTGCAGTGAAGGTCTGAGAGAGGGAGATCTTCTCTTTATCATGTCTCACATTCATGCTTTCTTCAGAACTTTTCTCACCTTCATCTGATAAGGAGAACTGGGAATGACTGCAGACATAAAGATAAAGTATGTGAGAACCATTTGATAGTGATATCATTTTAAACATCATATCATCATTCCAGTAATTCTCAAACAGAGGGTACTTAACCAGAGCTCAATGGGTCTTTAATGGTTTAAACTTTTTGCTTTTGTTAATCCTTTAAGTCTTTGATACTGTACCTTTAAGTCATACAATAAAATGTGTACACTCTGTTTCCACCTGGTATTAAGATGTGTTTTTGGGGATCGGATCACATGTGGTCAGTGCTAAATATACAGGTCTAAATGGGGTCTAAAATATTTTGCAATCAGATCACAAAAACCATATAGGTATGTGGTCAAAAATGCATGTAACCGCATTTTTTTGCGCTTGCTTTGTCTTTTCTGACATTGCTGTGCTCTAATGTCATTCAGTACAACACTGACATATTGATGTAAGTGATCATGAAACAGAGTTCCTCCCCTCCAAATCCAATCACAAGTGGTCACAGGAGACCCATTTAAGTGGCCAGGTGTAAACAGTGATGAGTATCACCTGACCACATGTGATCGGATCACTCAAGACGTATCTTAATACCAGGTGTAAACGGGGTTAATGACAGTGTATTTACTTGTGGGTGACATTTCTTACTTGTTGAGCTTCTGTAAGTATTTAAATTCCACCATACAAAGAGTACAAATGGCTGTGAGTGGTTATCATTATTTGGGATTAACCGATGCTTTGTAGGTCAAATAAACAAATTAAAACAGCTGTTCTGATCATTTTCTGTAATGTTTTATGAAAATTCAGGCAGCTTTCCAAAGTTAATCATTGTGAATATTATAGTGATGTTTGCAGCCAAAGCAGTGAGGAAAAGAATTCGGTTCAAAATCTACCAAAGGGAAGAGGAACAGAAACACACGCACATGCACGCACACACTAGTGGTTCTTAACTGGTTTTGCTTCAGGACCCCAATTTTACATTTTACATCAATTGGACAATACATTAAAAATTTACTGTACAAAAGTAAACAAAAATCTACTCAAATCAAACATTGAAATGTATTATTATAATGAACTGATTAGACCCAAATATATGCAAAATTGCATAGGCTGAAGAAGAAAATTGGCAATTTTGGTCAATTTGAATTAAATGTATGTTTTTTGTACCTTGCATAATTTTGTTTAGAGTTTTTGACTATGAAGGGATGTCAGACAGCTTTTCCATATTGGCATCTACCTATTTTGGCTAGCTTCAACCAAATTTGCATCACAATATCATACACTTGACATTTGATTGGACAAACAGCCTTCGACATGAAAATATAGGAAGTGTTTTCTTCCTTTTCAAAAGGTTGATGAAACTAGTTATTTACAGTTCTCTGTCACCCTATTCATACTAATATGATAAGGTGCCTTTTATTATTTGCAGTTTTCTCTGTGCTGACTGTGACCCAATCAGAACAGACCTATGAACCACTTCTTTTGGGTTGCGAGTCGCAAACCACCAGTTTGAACAACTGATCTATGCTATTCATTTACACTAGCTTATTAATGAGTACACGAAGATCACACGGTCATTGATAATAACAATCACTAAAGCCACGCATGCAAACATTCACCTTCACATTTTACACCGTCACTTCAAAGCAATATGTGTGAGTCCAATGCCTTTTCACCTAGGACTGTCAAGCTACACCCAGAAGATAAAGCACACTATTAGTGAATTGTATGTTAGAGAACCAGAAACATCCACACACACTCTCGTATGTGTACATCGAGTGTAAAGGACCTGGATATTGCATTTTACATCACATCAGACTTAGTATAATAATAATAACTAGAAGACCCCTGCTAAGAGAATGGAGCCAGATCAGATGGGATCCAGACCCCAGAATATGAAGTTCCAACAAAAAGTTTAATTTATTGCAGATCTTTGTCTTAAATACAGCAGCACTCTATCAAAACCCTACAACCAGCCTGCCTGCACTTAAGAACAGCCATTGTTGGTGAAATATCCATTCCAGAACCCCTCAGTTTGTGACTGCTTGAGACAGTCCAGACAGTACAGAGGGAGGTCGGTAACGTGGATCACTTGGGCATAATGCAACCAACCAGTGAAGGGTAGCAGAGGTCTGTTCTTTAGTGTAATGAGAACCAGACCTACAATGGCCAATAAATTAGACTCCCTACATTCTAGAAACATGTGTGCAAGACACCCACACAAACTTGGCTTTCTAAATGGGGACATACCATAGACCTCTTTGTTTTTATATAGTATAAACTAATTATAAATTACAACAGACCAACCTTTATCCACACCCTAACTTTATGCCTACATATTTTAATTTTTTTATTTTTAGAATTAAAAAAGTTTGCTTTATTTATAAATTAATTTTCCTATAACGGAAATCCTCAAATGTATCTGTAAAGGGAGGTTTTGTCAGATTTTGCTCACTTTTGGAGACTAATTTGTCCCCATGCTAGCCAAGAATGTACACACACACACACACACACACACACACACACACACACACACACACACTTTTCTGTTCTGCATTTACTTTACTTACTGAATGCACTGCATAATTTTATTTGTTATTATTTTTCTTGTTTATTTATTTGAATAATATTTACTATTTAAAATTATTGTATTACTTTTTATAATCATTATTGTTCTTACTTGGTTTTAAAATGTATTTTATCTTGTATTGTCTTTATCAATTTTATGTAAAGCACTTTGAATTGCCATTGAGTGTTAAATGTGTTACAAATATAAAATTGCCTTAGCTTGCCAAGCATGGTGATGACTTTCAATTGACTGCTATCGTCTGACTGCCTTTACAGCAACCATGTTGCATTTTCAGATTTTTATTAAAACACTTTTTAGTATGTCTATAAGTCATTTTCCCTGAGTGCCTCTGAAGGCACTGAAGATTTAGCTCACTTTTAGGAACAATTTTGCTCCACAACTTAAGTATAGCTAAGTACATACACACAGCTCATGCATCATATTGCAAGTATTCCGAAGGAATATTAAAGGTTTTGGTGAGAAACAACCCGCTTTTAGTGGTAAACACCACAAGTTCTCGTGAGACCATGTGAAATATTGTGAACGAGCTTCACTCATTGTGCTTTTAAACTAAATATTTTTTTGTTTAAAAAAAATTATAAAAAATAAAAAAAAACTCATTTGCATCAGTAATAAAAGTCGGAATGATACAAGGCTAAATTTTGACTATGATTTTCATTTTTAGATGAACTATTCCTTTAATAACCTCAGACACATGCTTTTGTTGAGCTACTGGTTTACCTTCTGGAAAGATTATCACAAAAGAATGAAGACAGCCATACACTCAAAACAAAAACACATACATACATACATACACACATAGTCAGTAGGCTTCAGAGAGATGCTTATCTTACAGACAGGCTATTTGCATTCATTTGATGTGACTCACTGCCCTCCAGTGCCAAACTCAACCAGCTCTGAGGATTATAAACTCCAAAGAACAAAGCTTGAGTGAATTGTATCAGAGGGACTGTACACAAATGAAATCAAAACTAGATGTAGGCTAAACAAACCAGCTGGCAATCCATTTTACCCCTGATTACCTGGTGGAAACTTTCCTGTTCTCCTTGTTGATTTGGTCTTTTTGTTGTTCGCCATTGTGGGTAATGTCTTCTGCATGGTTATTTGGGGTGGGCGAGATGTCGGCCTTCTCCAACCCCTGGTGGCCAAAGGGAAAAGAAAAACAGTAAGAATACTGGCACGTTAAAAACAGAAAGCAAGGAGCCATGGGTACTTTCCACATCAAACTAATCCTTGAGGGATGGGCCATTCAAAATCTCACAATTAGCCATTCAGAGCCATGCGATTTTCTGAAGTCTTTTTACAAAGCCATGCTGGGCAAAGCAAGTGGGGTTATGCGGGGCTGCAGGGGTCCCGCCATGCACGCATGCGCGTGCACACACACGCACACACACACACACACACACACAAAGAGAGAGCCTGGGAAAAGCTGTTGTCTTTAGATTGAATGAGGCTGGTGGGAGAGTGGGACTAATGGAAGTGCACAAAGGTCAGAGTGGTTTTGGCTGCTCTTGTTTCAATAACTCTGAGGGGGAGAGTGCGAGAAATGGGGGAATTCAGGTGTTACTCATTCAATAACTATTAAAGAAATATATTGGGTTAAATACAAGTTAATCTCTATCTGTGGCTGTTTGAAAGAAAAAAATATATACACAAGAAATGCTAAAAAATATATACACACCCTTCGAAATAATGTTAACGCGTTATATAGTATGTGTTAACATAGTGATACAATTGTTAACCAGGTCTCTGCACATTAAGGCCTATATCCAATTTATCAACTCCTGTCAGGACCTCAAAAATGTGGTAAACCCAGTAACTTCCACAAGATACGTGCAAGGATAAAGGAAAGGGACTGTTAATATTGAGAAACATCCAACTACAGGTAGGGCTGACAAACTCATGAATTTTTTTTATGATTGTCAGACGTTTTTCTTTTTTTTATAAACAATTTAACGTTTTTGTAAATTTTGTTCATGTCACTTACATATTAAACTTAAAGCACCTTTGGCAGTGATTACAGCCTCAAGTCATTTTGGGTATGATTTGACAACCTTGAGTTGGGGATTTCTTCATTCTGATTTTCGTCATTCTTCTCTGCAGATCCTCTCAAGCTCTGTCAGGTTGGATGGGGACCATCGGTGAACAGCCATATTCAGTTCAGTCCAGAGATGTTCAATTGGGTTCAAGTCTGGGCTCTGGCTGGGCCACTCAAGGACATTCACAAAGTTGTCCATAAGCCACTCTTGGCTGTGTGCTTAAAGAGTTATTGTCCTGTTGGAAAGTGAACCTTTGTCTGAGGTCCAGAGCGCTCTGGACCAGGATTTCATTAAGGATATCTCTGTATTTTGCTGTGTTCAGATGTCCTTCAACCCTGACCAGTCCCCCAGTCCTTGCAGCTGAAAAACACCCCCGCAGCATCATGCTACCACCACCATGCTTCACCGTTGGGATGGTATTGTGCAGGCTTCCTCAAGACATGATGCTTGGAATTGAGGCCAAATGGTTCAATCTTCATTTCATCAGATCAGAGAATCTTGTTTCTCACAGTCAGAGTCCTTTAGGTACTTTCATGTGTCTTGCACTGAGGAGATGCTTCCGTCTGGCCACTCTGCCATAAAGCCCAGATTGGTGGAGTGTTGCAGTGATGATTGTCCATTTGCAAGTTTCTCCACACATGATCTCTGGAGCTCAACCAGAGTGACCATCAGGTTTTTGGTCACATCTTTTACATCAAGGCCCTTCTCCTCTGATTGCTAAGTTTGGCCAGGCAGCCACCTCTAGGAAGAGTTCTGCTTGTTCCAAACTTCTTCCATTTAAGAATTATGGAGGCCACTGTGATCTTGGGAACCTTCAATGCAGCTGAAATGTTTTGTAGCCTTCCACAGATCTGTACCTCGACACAATCCTGCCTCTGAACTCTGTAGACAGTACCTTTGACCTCGTGCCTTAGTTTTTGCTCCGATATAGCATTTTCAGCTAAGAAACCTTATGAATACGGGTGTGTGCTAGGGTTGCATGGTATACCGGTACTAACAAAATATTGCAATACCAAAATATGTAAATAAATAATATACAGTCCCATTCACTGCGTGCAACAGAATGAATGAGAGGTGCCACTCTCGATCTACTTCACACAGACACATGCACACATGTGCGCACACACACACACAAACACAACACACTACTGGTGCTTGATTTGCATCCAGTGTGTTTAGTGTATAAAAGGTTGCAAACACTCAAATCTCCTTCTCCGGTGCAGCTTTGATATTTTAGCTTGCAAGTTGCAATGGGAGTATTACAGCATTAATGGGAAGCTTGATATAAATAACCCGTCAAAAAAAGGAAGATCTCAAACGTTTGTTAAATTAAAAGTCCAGCTAATATGAAAGCTCTATTTATGCCTGAAAATTGAAGA
The DNA here is from genome assembly GCF_025860055.1 of Xyrauchen texanus. NCBI lineage: Eukaryota > Metazoa > Chordata > Actinopteri > Cypriniformes > Catostomidae > Xyrauchen > Xyrauchen texanus. The sequence continues at coordinate 21,485,884 of NC_068315.1, forward strand.
CAGAAAAATATAACTAGTGTTTTATTTTATATTCAAAAAGTCCCCATAATAAAAGTAGTATAATATTAATTGGCACATTGAATATCAGCCGTAGTAGCCTTGTGCCTGAGGTAATCAGATTTTTTCATCAATACTGTAAAGCTCTGTTGTGCAGCTTTTTATTTTACCAAAAGTACAATTTTATTTGTTTGTTAAAAATGAATTAACAAACAACTATAATAAAGAATTCATTTGATTAAAGCTGCATGTATTAATCAGTATTGATCCCGAGGTACCATGACTGGTACCGTACTTAAGCCAAAAAGTTGGCATCGGAGCAACCCAAGTGTGTGCCATTCCAAATCATGCTCAGTCAACTGAATTTGCCACAGGTAGACTACAGGGTAAAAAATGAATACATGGGAATCACATGTGAATTGGGTGATACATAAATATAGGCAGGGATTTCATCAAAAATGTTTCAAATTTCTTAAGCGCATTTCCAAAAATGTGAAAGCGAGTCGTTGCGCTTTTCCATTGACTGCATTATGCACATTATTTTAAAAGAGCCCACCTTGTCATTAGGGGAGAGTTATATGCAGAATAGGAGCAAGTATAATTCATTTTATTAAATGCTGCCAGACGGGAGATGCCACAGAATGAGTGCTGAAATGGCTTTTATGCCGTCAGCCTCTGTATACCTGGTAGCGGCCGTGCACAAAACTGTTCTGGCTGATTGTGAGGACCAGTTGTGGGTTAAACACTTCCAAATGTCACAAGCTGTGTTCAAAGTATTGTGTGCTGATGTCGGAGCTTTCATTTGGCTCTCGCACAACAGCACCACCAAGAGCTTTATGTGCATAAATGGACAAAACACATAATCATTATGCAAATAAACCTTTCCATCACATTAATGCATATTATGACTTAAGCAAAACTCTAGAAACTCCATATTTTAGACAATGTATGCGCATATTAAGTGTTACGATTCAGGATTTCTTGTATGCAATTTCAAATGTGCATAAAAATAGTTGGATGGAAACTCAGACATTTCAAGAATTGGAAAGTGTATATGATGTCATATCTTATTTATAATATTACACTTGATAAGCTCCAGACGCACACAATTAACAGAGACGGCAAACGGAGTTGAGATCGTGCACATCCGATCTGAAATCACAACATGAGCATTTTCATTCATAAGGTTTACACTTTACTAATATTGGTAAATTTGTATGTTTATTTAAAATGCTGCGTTATCCTTTATCCAATTTTTTTTATATATTATTCGAATTAATCCGTTATTAATTTTGTAGTCATAATTAGTGCCTTTCCGAATAAGGTATTCCGCTTCGGATACATCCCTGCTACTTACAGTAAAAAACTTTTTAGAAATGTACAGAGCAAATAGCACAATAGGAAAAAATACAAGACAATATTAACACAAGTATGAGTTGCACATTTCTATGCATTTATTAAACCATGTGTAATGCCTTTACCCATAGACTTTCACTGAAAGTGCATTAGTGTATATATATTATTTTTGTTTGCTGTTACAAAACTAACAAGTCATAATTGGGGCAGCTCAGTTGGTAGACCGGGTCAGCCACTAATCGCAAGGATTGGTGGTTCGAATCCAGGCCCACACGACTCCACATGCCGAAGTGTCCTAGGGCAAGACACTGAACCCCAAGTTGCTCCCAATGGCAGGCTAGCACCTTGCATGGCAGCTCTACTCCCATTGGTGTATGAATGTGTGTGTGTGAATGGGTGAATGTGTGTCAGTGTAATTAGCTTTGAATACCGTTAAGGTTAAACAGGCGCTATACAAGTCCAGACCATGCAGACCATAATTGACTGCATGCCACAGATGTTGTTGGGAGAGCTTAGCTTGTTTTTAAAGCCGAACTTTCCTCTTCCAGACTTCAGAATTCTCATCACACATGCAGCTAGGAAAAATCTAGATCATTCCCTTTTTCAAACAAGACTTTAACTAGACAAAAAATATGATAATGTATTACATGTATTATTTAGTGCTAAAGAAGACATCTGAAGGGTTGTGAATCCACTCCTATGGTCTCTTGACAGTGAAAAGATATACTGAGCCTTGAGTGTGGATCCAAAACATTCTGGGTACAAAAAATATAGCGTTTTCTCTCAACTGTCCTTGAGCACACCTGGACATCTTCAAGTCAAGCTTTCAGACATTCTTTTAACGATACACTGACACAGCTGAACGGCATTACAGACAGCTCCATTCAGGACATCTGCAGAGCTCAGCAGACAGTAATCCTTTTAATTCAGTGTAAAGCTACTCACAATTAATTTCCTGTCATGAAATTAGATGACCAGATGTCTTCTATAATGTGACGCCTACATCTTAATCATAACATGAAAGACAAGACTTTGTCTTTGGGTTGTGAAGTTGTAGCTCTCTGTCATGCAAATAAACTGTAACTATTTCTTTTAAGAGTTTTTATATTCTATCAGAACACAATTTTCTTAAATATAAACTGCTTTACAGGCCAGCAATTAAAAGGAAAAGTGTGTAATTTCTTTCCCTTAATTTATATTATCTCAGTGTAATTTGCAGAGACAATCACTGTAAAACTAGGCCATTCATAGTTTGACTTACAATAAGGGTCTGGTCAATATCTGGTTCAAACAACGGTGTGAATTTAAGAGAAAAAGAGAATGAGAGGAGAGATAACGCATGGTGGCAGCCGGATCAGATGTCTATTACAGCGTTTAAGGACAGAGAGCACTTACTTTTGAAAGCGACGTCTTGGCAGGCACACAGGTTTTGGCATCGTCATCTGCTTTCCTGTCATCTGTCAACACACGCAAACACAAAGAAATGTCAGAGCGTGCACAAACACACATGTATACACGCATCAATTCAGGCCATCAGTTCATCTGAAATCGTTGCCCATCTGTTTTTGTTTTGATTTGATTCAACATGCCTGGAATAAACTTTACTCATACTGCATACAATATCAAATGCACTGATGAAGTCACTCCCCCATGAGGATGGTTTCTCAGTTTGTTTTGGTTTTGCGATTCAATAGAAAAGTAGCCCTCTTACACAGAGACCTTCACACACACACAAACACACATTCATTAAGTACAACTCTTGACACCAGCACACTGATTCGATCTCATAAAAATAACACGAAATATTCCTTTACGAAAACCACCTGTTCAGTGAAAGCATAAGATCAGTTCTCTGGGAAAAAGCAAATGTGTGAAAACGAGTTTGAGAGATTTGGTCTTTTATGAGCAAATATGCACTGGTAATGACTAAACTACTGCTACACAACCAGTTGAAAACGGTCGTTTATGATCCAAGCCTAAAATCATAATGGAGTGGCATAGTTTGCATGTTCAGTAAAATGTTTAACTAAACATTATGTTGGAAGGCAAATGTTACATCACCTCTGTAAAAGCCAAAATGGTAAAAATATATAACTTGGAAGCTAACATAACCACGCTTGTGCACTTACAGTACACTTACTTAGGCTCTCTTCATACTGTTAAATAGTTAGGAGCATCAAACAGAGGTTTGTGAAATTAAAAGTGAAGTGTGTAATTTTTCCGATATTATAATGCTTTCTACTATCTCAACTTAATATTATAATTAAGTCATTGGTAGGTTGGTTCCCCCGAAAAGTGTAAACACTGTGGCACACAGTGCAAAGACGTTTGTTTGTGTATCCAACCAGCCCAAAATAGTAGCATAGGCTCAACCAATTGCGTGAGTTTGGGGTGGGATTATCTGTTTGGCTTACCAATGGAAGATGGTGGGAGTGTTTGGGAATCTACAATTGTTTTTGCATTTCCATTTGGTGCCACTAGAGTCACATAAATTTCACACTTCAGCTTTAAGCAAAGGGAAGCCAAAAATGGGCCTATTGATTAACTATTTGTAGAGTGGTGGAGGGCAGGGCCGGAAAGACGCATGCCCAGCTCCCCAATCAGCCTGATGGGCCGCTCCCCTGGGTGGACAGCAGAGACGAGAACTCTATGACGGGCATCCCTCCTGGGTTTCAGCACCAGTGTAAAAGGATTAAGATGGGCATGGTGAGGCGAGAACCGGCTTGCCGATATAAATAAAGTTTAATGATTTAAACAAAACAAAAACATAAACACATACAGGGCAGCTGCCTGTAATTCTCGCTCTCTCGAACTGCGCACCCCATCAGGTTGATTGGTGACCAGCGTGTGTCGTTCAAGCCCGGCTCCGCTCTACACTATTGCAGCCATTAGTCAACCATGATCTGCAACACTGCGGTTAGGTTTGGATCAAACATAATTGAGAAACTCCACTTCTATTTCCTTCTCTCTCTGCGAGTGAAAATGCATGAACTGCATTAGCATTCGTCTTTCTCCAGCTGATACTTTACATCATTCTGAGGGAAAACCTCCCATGCTGCTTTGGTGGATTAGAAAAGCCACTTAGGGGCCTCCGATGAGCTTCCAAGAAGGTTATCGGCAATAAATGGGAACCCTTGAATACCCTATAAGCCCGGTCACCCATGCAAAAGAATATGGTCCAGAACGCCTCTGAAAATGAAAGCATCAATTTTACTTAGCAATGAACAATTCCTGTTGTTCTCCCACTCAGAACTCTGCCTTTTATGAGAACCAGTTTTCACCTAAGTTTATTCACTTGAACTGCTCTCTATGCAGCAGTTTAAGTGTCAGAGTTATATGTGATTGTGCACAGTGATAATGTATTTTCTGTGTCTGTTTTAATAATGCAGTACAACAACTGGAGGTGGTCCATGAGTCAGCTCTGTTGAAACATAACAATATTGGCCTTTGTCAGTTTGACCTTCCTGTTTTTGATAGTTTTTTCAATCAGATTGCTTTTGATCCTCAAGGGGTGGATTGAAATGCAAGCTGAATAGAGCTTTCAGTGATGTGGACAAATCCTTAAATCTGCTGAGTTCACACATTCAAACAAATGACTTCATCGCATTGTACTCTCTGAGGAACATGTCATAAAGGAAAGAAATATAATACAGCACAGAAACTCAAACAACCCTTTAAAACAAGGATACTCAAATTACTTTGCAAAGGGGCCACTTTTAGAACATGTTGGGTGACCAAGGGCCAAAAGAATTACCTGGTAAGAGAAGTTATACTTCGCTTTGAATTAGTTTAATTAAAATGTGAAGTAACCAACAACCAAAGAACAGCTACATTTGTATCACCTAATTTATCAAAACCTTCATAAGTACTGATTAAAATTTCTTTAAAAAAGACTTTTAAAAAAAAAAAAAAACGATATTTTCCAGAACAAAATATTAAATCTGAATTTAAATATTTAAGCCTTACGATAAATGGCTTAAAAAAATGCTATAGTTCACTATAGTTTTTCTGTAAAGTCAAGGACACTGCTCTTTTCATAGTAATCCGATTCAACGTTCTTTGAGTTATAATCAATATTCATAGTCAAGCTACAGTCTTCATCGGTTTTTTTCAAGTAAACATGGTGCAATGCATAATCAAATATGATGGAAGAACATTAGCTGAGGAAGTGTACAGTATATGCAGCAAATTACCTCTGTCTTTGTGGAGCCAAGGAGCCAACGCCAAGGCCAACTGTGGTCCGATTACAAGCTGGACGAAGCCAAGCTACAATGCATTATTTAGGCCTACTGTATATTCCGACTACGCAAGGATTGGACTGGTATTATTTCAATCAGACTAAAGCATTTACATGACATTTTAAAAACACAAATTATTGTTTTAGTACTATACACTGTAAGCGAGCATGCAACAAAACTTGAATGCTCCCATTATAATTAACAAGGCTGTCCACACTGTCCAACAAAACAACGATCGTTTGCGTTCTAGTTCTCTGCGTCGCATCGCTACAATGTAGACAAGGTGTTAACATGGAAATTCCCCAAGCATTATTCAAGCATTGCGATGAGGTAGGACAGTTTCTGAGGAAGTTTAACTACATGGCAATCTAGACCTTGTGAAGTCACGCTTGATTCCTTTAACGTTGTGTTGGCACTCGACATTAAGTATCACTGCCCTCGAAAAATGGCTATCTTGGATTGACAGAGAGTTGATCTGACCAAGCTCATTGAATAAGCGCACATCTGTGTTTTGAGCCTGTTTGTGTGTTTCACAAGATTCTCTCCAGCTGTATGTGTGTACAGCAATGTCTTTCCACTCTTTTAAAAAGGAAGAGTGTGACACAACGGAGCCACAAGAAAGGAGCTCTGTGTTTCAAAAAGAGGTTCTTTGAATCAAATGAAAGGGGCAAGACTTACCATTTGGCTTCTGGGCTTCCTCTGCTTCCAATGGACTGTAAGAGAGACAGAGAGAAAGGCAAAGTTTAATGAGCTCATAGATTAATATGTGGCAACAACACAAAAGAAGACACGACTTCACCTGAAACCCTTATCCCTGCTTAGCCGCCCCCTCACAACACTTCCATTGTACTCTATAAGTCAGATAAGGACAAGCACAGTGGTAGATAAATGCATGAGAAAGCGTACACTACACATGATAAATGCAGCCCATCAGTAAAGCATTATTCAAGCATTGCGATGAGGTATGCGGTTTCTGAGGAAGTCTAACTACAGGGCAATCTAGACCTTGTGAAGTCACGCTTGATTCCTTTATCGTTGTGTTGGCTCCACGACTCCTCGTAGCTGACTGTTTGATCAGCCTATAGGGACTTTGTTAGGCTATGAAAAATAAACTATGATGGAGAATGGCGGTCTGCAGCATAATTAAAATGTTCTTGGTCCATAACGCTGCCAAATTTAACCAAGTAGAACAAAAGAAATAAAAACATCTAAATCAAGGAAAGGCATATATTAGAGAGACAATTGCTCTGTTAAAAAAAACTTAGGGAGCTGCCAACAGAGACAGCATTTAAAGGCATCATAAAAATGCTCTTAATGCTAAATTTGTTCCACAAGGTAGGAATCTTAATTATGTTGCCTCCTAAGATACATAATTTTGGACAAATACTAACATAGCATCGCATGTATTCTTTGCCGAAGACTGTAAAAAAATTCATTTAAGATGATGGATGAGGTGAGATTCTAAAAACAACAGTGCACAACAGTGCGGTGTACACAAGCTCTGATCTTTTTGCACAGCATTCTTGAATATTTTTCTCTACCACCGAACACGCTTCATTTAATGTCTTGTCCCACTTCCCACGCGTTGCCTCTTTTACCAGCAGAGTAGACATGAGGCGCCGCATAAGTTAACATGGTTCCAAAGCACCTTTAGACCATAATGGTTTTTCCTTCTAAATAAAGCTTTATTAATCATTAAGCATGGATGACAAGACAATAAAATGACTAGTTAGTGGCCTAATCTTTCTCAATTCAATAAAAAGATTAAAACGGTCCAAATCAGACTTTCACATTTTCTAGATGTTCTCTCAGGGTATACCCCTGAACCCCCATACAGTATCATTCCTCAGTCACAAGAGCTTCTATACCCCCATACTTGGTTTCTGAATTTAAAGAAATATAAAATAAGAAACAATCAAATGAATACTGGACTGCTGTCATTATGCTTCAAACCAAACAGATGATCTTTAACATTCAGACTGCACTCGATTGACAAGCTCTATAAAGTATGTTAATACCTCCTCGTTGTTACTATAATGTGGTTTTTACTCTCGGAGTGCACGTGGTGTGTTCTGCATGGATGCCGCAGAGAAAAGCATGAGGCCTCCACATGCGCTACGTCTCCGCGTTAAACGTGCTCAACAAGTCACGTGTTAAGATGCGTGGATTGACAGTCTCAGACGCAGAGGCAACGGAGATTCGTCCTCCCCCACCCATATTGAGGAGAGTTACTACGCCACGATGAGGACTTCGAGTGCATTGGGGGATTGGACATTCCAAATTGGGGATAAAATAATAACAATAATAAAAAAAGATCCCTCAGACCCCACTGCTTTGGCTGTCACTGCAATATGCAAATGTGAATACGATATTGAACGGTATAAAAAAAAGATTATCAGGATAATATTTTGGCCATATAACTCAGCCCTACTGAACATCAAAAGGTATACTTTCTAGTCGAGTATACCATGTAGTGTATTATTGGGATGGCACACAGAGTTACTGCCTTCTGTAGATTATTTCAAATCATACACACTGAATACAATATTTGTGCATGTTGTTTTTTTATATAAACATGCACTAGAAGGACATATTTTCTTTTTTGTCAGTGTCATCTCTGACTTATAGTGACACTTAACAGCATGGATGCAGCATCACTCAAAATCAATAGTTTTTATTTACCTATGCCATTGTTTATATTTACTAATTGCAGTCAGCCAGAATTAATTTAACCCAAGAGTGAAAATGGTCCAATAACAGGGTGATTACTAAAATTAAGCAAGTATTTTTCATCTGGTCATGTGATCCTATCATAGCATCCCCCATGAGGGGTACCTCTCCATGTAGAATAAAGATTACTTTTATGAGTCTTCATCTGATGAGAGTTGTCATTAATCTTTACGTTTCAAAATGACAATATATTTCTTCTGGAAACTTTTTTTAATGAGGAATGCACTTAAATATATATCTCGCAACACCTGCGTTCTGTTCCATTTGTTGTGGAGTCTAGGGTTTTTAACATAAGGACACGTTCTGTAGCTTCCTATGTAGGCCGTAGGCACACCAGGTTTAGGAGCAGAGCTTATTGTCTGCATCTCATGAAAACAACAGCACAATGATTTTCAAAACAGACAATTTAAAAAAAATTATAAAATAAAATAAAAAATAAAACAGTATAAAGCTCCTAGATTGCATCTAATTTTCCACAATTCATGTTTTCTGGAGTTTTTTTGAAGATTTTCGATTTCGTCAGAGGAACAAAAATCCAACCCACTGAAGACGCTGTATAGGGGGAATTCACAAAGAATGAATTTCGCCCGGTAAATGCGCTATTAAAGGGTAACTAAACCCTAAACCAACTTTTTTTACTTAATGATCTGTAAGCATGGGGCTTTATTAGTACTGGTCATTGATTCAAGTAATTTTTTTGACATTTGTGTATAAAGTGTTTTAATTCTACAATATATGGTGTAAAAACGTCTGAGTGCTGCCCTCTTCAGGTTGAACGGTGGCTACTGCAGTTGAATTTTCCTATTGGCTGTTGCGGTACTTTGTGACGTAAGCGGTGACAGCTGACGTAAGCAGGTTCCAGCTCACCACGCCAGATTCACGTACATGTCGTCTTGCGACCGTGTGAGGAATAATAATAACATTGAGTCTGACCGCAGCTGTCAATTAATCCGTCACTACGAGTCTCAGGTGAAAAAAGTTATAGACCTTCCATCAAATTGGGTGAAAATGCTGAAAAATAATGATATAATGTTTTTAAATGTCACCGAGCCCTATATTTACATTTACATTTATGCATTTGACAGACGCTTTTATCCAGAGCGACTTACAGTGCACTTATTACAGGGACAATCCCCCTGGAGCAACCTGGGGTTAGGTGCCTTGCTCAAGGGCCCAACAGTGGCATCTTGGTGGTGCTGGGGCTTGAACCCCCGACCTTCTGGTCAGTAACCCTGAGCCTCAACCACTGAGCCACCACTGCCCCTCTACATGAGAGGCAGCGGAAATGAAAACATTTGATAAAAGAGTAGGAGATACAGTATAGAAGTGCAGATTTCTTAAACTTCAGGGTCAGCACTGACAGCACAGGCAACCTGCAGCTGAGCCCTATTAGGCATGCTGGATATGTTTACAAAGGACAAAGTTACAAAGGTACACATAAATCTCTGTCGTGCTGCTTCCATCTCCTCAAGTATACGCTGGCTTCGGCACCTCTCTCTTGGAGTCCTCTTTGAAGTGATTCGTTCATTTTTTTCATTTCTGGTGGGAATCAAAACATCTAATTTCATCCATCTCATACGTTTATCAATCTGTAGAACAGTGCGGGTTGGTTTGAGCTATGTAATAACCCCAAATATTAAAGCAATGCAACATTCTTGTATTTGTAACTTTACCTAGGGGGGTTTATGGCATGACCACATAATTTGTTGTATAACGGTGAACAGATGAGAAGTAAACAAAAATTCCCCTATTCTAATTTCATTGTTTACACCATCTGTTCACTTACTTAGCACTATGCACCGCTTGGAAGATTTCCACAGGATCGCAAATTACGAGTGTTTACTGCAAACGCTGTAGGAGAGCTAAAAGGAAGCAAACACCTCAAAAGATTACTCACTCTTTAATGATTCTCATCTGTTGCATTTCTCTTTATTTTGCTTTTTTCTTTGTCATTCTTCGACGCATGCGCTTTATGATGACTGTAACGTTTAGTCAATTCCTAGCTGTCGTTGCGCACCATGTAACAGCGAGGGAAAAACATCGAGTTTAGAGCTGATTATAATTTTTTCTGTTAAAATTGACCCTTTGCTAAGCCATGCCTTAAAAGCACTTCTGACCAATACTGTCTTAGCAGCTGTTGCCCTGCCGCCATTACTCCGAAACATTTGCCATTTTCCAATGACAGCCTATGGAAGTAATGTGTGTTTGAGTGCTTATAAACTGGATTTAATCAAAATAAAAATATATATATATATAAAACAAGTTGTTGCTGTATCATTTGTAATAGTGCCACAAGTAACCCAGATAGGAATGCAGAGTTTTTTTATTTTATTTTTTTATCTTTAAATAAATCTGGAGAGGAGCATGTTATGGATTAAACTGTCAGCCCTCATTCCCAAATGAACATATAACATCAGCAACGACACCTACAGTATATTTGCTACAAGGTAAATTAAAGCTAATAACTGAACGTTAATTAATTTATGTATTGATTCAAGTCACAGTAAAAGCAACGGTAAATAAACAGTTCACAGCACAAAATGAGTGTGTTATGAGACGTTACAAACAGCTCTGTTCACTTAAACTAATGTATTAGATGTGTAATCTCTGTTAAATTAAGTTTTTCTCTTTTAAAGTGGCTGTAATAATAATTTGCCTTGATTCTGATTCACAGTCTCCACAATGTTTAATCAAATTACTGTGTAATTTAACAATTCAGTTACAAAACTTCAGATAAATATGCATTAAAATGTCACTCTTCACACCAGTCCATGTACAAATATGATCCATTACCTTTATTAGAATATTTAGCCAAAAAACTAGTCATTCACGACAATCTCCCATTCATTCCAATGGGGAATTCTGCAAAGCTAATCAGAGCGAGCAGTGAGCAACGGTTCTCTTTCATCATCTCGTGTTCGAGATCCACCTATGGGAAGGGCATCCGCACCTGACCTCTGCAGAAGCATCCAATTGCACCAAGTCTGGCCTGACAGACAGAAGCGCGTGTCCAATGCTCGGTAAGGGACCCGCCCCTTACCAAGTGCATAAAACACTAGTACGCGCTATCTTACCTCAGTTGTTATTCGCTTCTCGCGACCTCTTTGCTTCGCAACTCTACGGTTTTCGCTGACTTCACCACAGTCAACAGGAGGAAATATCCATTTGATCAGCCTCCGCCAGGCGTGATTGTCAGACAGTTGCGTTTAGTTGCGATTATTTCGGGTTGCAAGCCACCCACGCTCGCTACCTGGATTTGCTCAGGCTGCCCGCCTGTTTATCAACTTTCACCTCTCCAATGGATCACAAGCTCTCCGGTAACCCACCGGACGTGCAGTCGCGTGCAAGCACTGCTGCCTGCGGTTCACTCATTGCCGCGAGGGATGCCCATCCCTTCTGCGTGGTGTGCATGGGACTAAGACACGCGCAGGAAGCGCTTTCACTTCCTGAGAACTGCACCCATTGCCTCGCCCTGCCTAGGAAGCTTCTTCGACGAAGACTCAAGGTTGCATCCTCTCAAGGCACGGACGATCATTACGATTCGGACGCTGGGGTAGGTGAAAGCGTTACAGCTCGGGGACTTCCCAGAGCATGCCTGCTCTCAGTTGGGCTGACCAGTCTAACGAGGGCCTACTCGATTAAATCCTTCCCGGTATTTCCTCGTTTGACGACGAGCCGCCCGGCTCAGGCGAGGACGAGGACTCCGCTATACTTGAGGGCTCGGACGACGAGTTAACCACCCCTTCCGCCCAAGCTCCCCCGGTTAGCGGCTCGACTACACTGCCGCACGCGGTCCTTCTCGAGGTGTGTGAGCGAGCGGCCGCTCGTCTCGGCATGGAATGACCGGCCCTCCAGAACGCCGCCGACCAAGAGAGGGATGTGTATGACGGCAAACTCCTAGGTCCCCCTTCCGGTCCTAGGAAGCAGCTCATGCCTGTACTCCCTGCGTGCGCTAAGCACATGCGACTCTATTGGAAGGACCCGCTAGATCTTAAGCACGGCTTAGCGGGTCTGGAGGTTAAGGATATGGCAGCGTGTGGCATGGGCGACCCTCCCACCATCGAGCCCTCGATCACCAGACACCTTAACCCCTCGCAGGGAGGGTTACTGGCCCCTCCTAAGCCAGTTCTTCATAATAAGATGGACCGCTTCTCAGCATCTGTCTTCCAGGCCTCGTACAAGGCCTCGGCTCTCGCGGTACGGGCTCTAAATGTTTCCTCCCTCCTCTCGGCCTACCAGGCCGAGCTGTTGGAGGACATGAGCACTCATTTGGAGAAAGGCGTGCCATCGCCGACGCTGTGGAAGGAGATCGTTACCGTGAACGACCTGGTCCTTCGTAACGCCCGCCAGGCCGTCCAAGCCGGCGGACGCTCCATGGCCCTATGTGTTGTGGGGGAACGGGCCCTCTGGCTCAATCTCTCTGGTCTGCCCGACAGCGAGAAAAGACGCATAGCAGGAGCCCCAGTGGAACCAGGCCAGGCTCTTTTTGGCCCTGCTGTTGCACTTATGCAACAGCGGTGCGATGATAAGAAGGAGGATGAGGCGTTTAAACTGTGCCTGCCTAGAAAGGCCACTCCACACCAGCCCCCGCACGGCCCCCTCAGGCCCCAGCCACAGGACGGCCGTACCGTAACACAGCCAGGCCTAAGGCTCGCAGCAGGCCACCCAGCCAGCAGCCTAGCCAGCAGCCCAACCATCCTCCTAAGCCCTGGGGTAAGACATCCTTCGCGGCGGCTGCAGCTAAAAAGCCCACCCACTCTACCCCGTCCGGACGGGAAGAGGAAGAGGCCTACCTGATGCTCAGCTCCAGGAGCTTCTCGGTCCAGGTTTTCAGGCTGACCAGCCCAGTGGACACAAGCTTGAGTTTTTCCCCTTTACCCAAAAGGAGGAAGTTCTCAGCTCGAGGGCCCCTTTTCCCTCGTTCGGGTGCCCAACCCCAGTTCAATATGGACATGTCACAAGTTCAGGTGTGGTCCATAAAAAATTCCCTCCCAGCTTCCAGTTCCAGAACTGGGGGAAATTCACTGTCCAGGTGTGCCCCTCCACTGTTGAAAAGTGCTCAACCACAGTCTCTTCACAGTTTGCACAAACCACTTCACACACATTCAATAAAGTTTCAATTCCCTGTGTGTGTTTCAAAAATAAAAACAACAAAACAACAAGAACAACAAAAATATCAAACACTGAGAGCGAAAGCTCTGCCAAGTGCTGTTGTTCCCCTGAAATTCTACATGTCGCCCCTAAGTTGTCCACTAGATGGCGCCATTGTATCACAAATGAATGATCCGGTTGTATTGCCTGCCCTAGGCAACTCGCCGGTGAGTGTGGGCTCTCTCACGTCACACGTGACAGCCTGGCAGTCTGTGTCTGCCCCAGAATGGGTGATTCGTACCATTACGAAGGGCTACAGACTTCACTTTGCAGAAAACCGCCACGTTTCAGCAGAGTTATCTTTTCTCACACAGAAGAGAGCTCCCGCGCACATTCTGAAAGACGAGATCTCTTCTCTTCTCGAGAAGGGGGCGGTGCGAGTGGTACCTCTGCATCAATGTCAACAGGGTTTTTACTCCCGTTATTTCCTGATTCCAAAAAAGGACGGTTCACTTCGTCCTATTCTGGATCTCAGAGTGTTGAACAAACATTTAAGGAAATACAATTTCAGAATGTTAACCCACAACGTTCTCTCTCGTGCAATAAAACAGAGCGATTGGTTCACGTCGATCGATCTGAAAGATGCGTTTTTTCACATCAACGTTTACCCGCCACACAGGAAGTTTCTTCGTTTCGCCTTCCAAGGCATATGTTACGAATTCACAGTACTTCCATTTGGCCTAGCACTCAGTCCAAGAGTGTTTTGTACGTGTGCGGAAGCAGGGTTAGCCCCGCTGAGAATAGCGGGGCTCAAAATCCTGACTTACATAGACGATTGGCTGATTATAGCCGATTCGAGAGAGATCGTCATGCAAAACACTGCCCGTGTGCTCGCTCACATCACAGCGCTCGGCTTCAGAGTGAACGTGAGCAAGAGCAATTTCACTCCCGCGCAGAGAGTTACTTTTCTGGGTTTGGAGCTGAATTCGGTTACAGTGCGCGTGTCTCTCACAAGAGCGCGTTCTCTCCTTAATGAATTGCCTCTCACAATTCAAAGAAGGGGCGAGAATACATATTCGCGCATGTCTCAGGCTACAGGGTCTTATGGCTGCGGCTATACATGTCCTGCCTTTGGGCTTTCTGAGAATGAGGGCGTTCATGAAGTGGGTTTTAACTCTTCATCTCAGCCCTTTAAGCGATCTCCGCCGCTCTGTCACAGTGACGCGCTCGTGTACAGCAGCGCTGCGCCACTGGAGGAACGCAGAGTTCTACGCGCATGGGACCCCTCTCAGGGCGATTATGCTGCGGAAAGTAGTGACAACAGACGCGTCCTTAACAGGATGGTGAGCCACGTAAGAGGGCAGAACAGTGAATGTTGTGTGGCCAAGCACACTTCACTCAGCCCATATAAATTATTTAGAGCTCCTCACTGTGTGGAAGGCTCTGAATCACTTTCTGCCCCGCTTGCAGGGGCATCATGTGCTGGTGCGCTGCGACAACAAGACAGCTGTAGCATATATCAACCGCCAGGGGGGGATGCGCTCCTCCAAGCTGCATGCTCTCGCTCACAGGCTGTTAGTATGGAGCAGGCGGCATTTCCTGTCGTTACGGGCGACCCATGTCCCGGGCATACTGAACAGGGGCGCAGACCTCTTGTCAAGGGGAAATCCGCTCTACGGAGACTGGCCTCCATCCTCAGATAGTGTGTCTACTGTGGAGGAGGTTCGGCCAGCCAACCGTAGATCTCTTCGCCTCACGCGAAAACGCCCATTGTCCTATGTTCTTCTCGCTACGGGACGAGGACGCCCCCCTCGGCGTGGACGCACTGGCCCACCCGTGGCCCAACGTGCTGCTCTATGCATTTCCTCCCCTTTGCCTCATAACGCCATCTCTGGCCAGGGTGAGGGAACAGAGCTTGACCATGATTTTGATAGCTCCCAGGTGGCCCAAGGTGCCGTGGTTCTCAGAGATTATCCCTCTGCTGTATGCCCAGCCATGGCCCCTCCCACTTCGCACAGACCTTTTGTCTCAAGTGAACGGGGAAATTTATCACCCGCACCCGGACAGGGTGGCCCTCTGGGCCTGGCCCATGAGAGGGCCAACTTAAACACATTGGGGCTCCCCCCACGTGTTGTGGCCACCATTCAGTGTGCCAGAGCCTCTTCAACACGGTCTCTTTACGACTGTAAGTGGCGGGTGTTCGAAGAGTGGTGTGAAGGGTGACGGGTAACGTCATATCAGTGCTCAATCACCGACATCTTATGCTTTTTGCAGGACCTTATGGACAAGGGAAGATCCTTTTCCACTATTAAGGTCTATTTAGCGGCTATTGCTGCATGTCATGTGGGGTTCGACAGCGCTACGGTGGGGCAACACCCCCTTATTCGTAGGTTTATGAAGGGCGCACGCCGCTCTCTTCCAGTCCCCAGGAGAGTCGTTCCTGAATGGGACCTCTCCATGGTGCTGGACGCAATGTCTCAACAGCCGTTTGAGCCCCTGGGGAGTATTTCCCTTAAGAATTTGTCTTTCAAGACAGCTTTGCTCTTGGCCTTGGCATCTGCCAAGCGGGTCAGTGATATGCATGCACTCTCTGTTCATCCCTCGTGCACTAAATTCTCTCTCAGTGGAGATAAGGTTTTTCTCAGGCCCAACCCGGCCTTTATGCCAAAATGCTTCCCGGCATTCACGTGTGAGGTGATTGAGCTTTCCGCGTTCCACCCAGCTCCTTTCTCCTCCACAGAGGATCAGAGGTTGAACGCTTTGTGTCCTGTACGTGCCCTGCGGGCGTACTTAGACAGGACCAGCTCGTTTAGAAAAGGCGACCAGCTTTTCATCTCTTGGGGCCCCCCGCACTCAGGGAACCCCATTTCCAAGCAACGCCTTTCTCATTGGCTTGTGGAAGCTATATCTTTGGCATATGAATCAAAGGGAGTGCAGCCCCCAGAGGGCATCAGAGCTCACTCCACTAGAGGTATGGCTGCCTCTTGGGCTCTATTTAAGGGAGTCTCTTTGCAGGACATATGTGCCGCTGCAAGCTGGGCCTCTCCCCATACGTTTGCCAGATACTCCCGGCTAGATGTTACCAGAACCCCGGTAGCTCATTCTGTCCTGGGTGTCGGCTCTTTGTAGCTTTGTGCTCTTAGGCCCTCCACCCCTCTTTAAGTCTGGGCTGCCTAGTCCAGCACTTTAAAGTCACTAAGCATGTTTCTACTCTGCACCTGGCACCATATATTCACGATGATAGTTCGGTCAGGTTTATTCACAAATGCATGTTACCATATGCTATTCTTTGTTGCTAAAGTGGCTTCCTCACTTTGTGGGGTGGTTTCCGTGTGATGTGTCATGCACCGCCTTTCGAGGTGACCGTCCTCTGGCTTTCAGGGCCTCATTGTAGTGTATTGGGCAATCCGGGAGCTATCCATATCTCCCATAGGTGGATCTCAAACACGAGATGATGAAAGAGAACAATAGGTTACTACCGTAACCCCGGTTCTCTGAAACATCGAGTGGAGAGATCCACCAAGCTTGCCCCGCTTGCTGCACGAGAAGCGAATATGCTCACTGAGGTAAGATAGCGCGTACTAGTGTTTTATGCACTTGGTAAGGGGCGGGTCCCTTACCGAGCATTGGACACGCTCTTCTGTCTGTCAGGCCAGACTTGGTGCAATTGGATGCTTCTGCAGAGGTCAGGTGCGGATGCCTTTCCCATAGGTGGATCTCTCCACTCGATGTTTCAGAGAACCGGGGTTACGATAGTAACCTATTGTTACCAAGGGGGGCGGAGCTTAGCAAAGGGTCAATTCTTTCTCATACCCCAGCTTAATTTGCAGAGATAATTATAAGTAAGCTTTATATAGGTTGATTACACCTGAAATTGTAACAGTGTGGCACTATTAAATCACTGCTCTGTTTGTTTTGAGCGGTCAGTCTAGTCAGAGTTTGACACAGAAACACTGACTTGACCAATTGCAAATGGAGTTTGGGGTGGGACTGTCTGTTTATTCCACTAATGGAAGAAAGGGGAAGTTCCCTAGCATCTGTTTGATAACAGTGATTATATTTGCAATTCCATTTGATGATGCTGTGGCACAGAATCTATAAACTTGGCTCTGTGTAAGCAGACAAGACTATCACATTTAGTCTTTCACATCGAGTAGATGAGAAATACCCACATTTCCCTCTATTAAATCACAACATACTTCAGTATAGAGAATTAGTTCAAAACAAGAAAGAGAAAGTTTTGCTCTGTTCTCCATAAAAATCATTCCCCAAATTTATGCTGCCTATCCATCCTTTCTCCTCTCGATCCCCCACACGTTCGCTTATAACATCTATGTTTGTAATTTCCCCAGAAATGTGAAACTCGCCTTTTTTATCAGAGTTTCTGTAAGTTCAAACCAAAACAAAAAGCTCAGATGTCAAAACAGCAGGATGTGTGCTGGCGTTGAATCTCTGCACAGCCTAATCTCCCTGACCCTGAAGTTCTCAAACATCCAAGGCTGTTTCCACATTGCTTGATTTGAACCAGGAGTTTGATGTCAAATGGACCTCTGTCTGCACTTAAATACAGATGGGAACTGATAACCTGTTCTTATTAATAATTGGTTCCATTTTTAAACACCATTAACATTTGGTTCAGTTAACGGTTCTTGAACGAGCATTCTTCCTCTGATGTGGAGAAAACACAGTTCTGAAATACTCTACTCATCTGTGTAACTACTGTAGTCCGATTCCTGAAAGAATGACTCCAATGAAACGGTTATTTTTGGTGAATCATAAACATACAGCATGACCAGTAGGAACGAAACGATTAGCTGACTGTGGCAGGGCGGAGGGCGAGGTCGGGTCTTGATCCTACACACCCGGTCCCGTATTAGGCTAATTATGCCTCCGGAATAAAGGTCGACTGCAGGGGATCGTGCGGGAGAGAGAGATCGTTTACGGACATGTCCGTCATGTGTGTGTTTGTGTCTTCTTTTAAGTTTATCATTAAACTATTATTTATATTGAAAAGCCGGTTCTCGCCTCCTCCTTTCCATTGATCCCTTTACACTGACGTTATCAAACGAAACAATTTGTTGTCGAAAAGTCGTGTAATCTCATTTAATGCAACATTATATCATATGAAACTCTTAATGATGACGCGCGAGAGGAGCATTTCTGCTCTAGTGCATGATAGAGGACAGAAAGAAAATAAAACTTTCCAAACAGCTTAAGGTGATGTAGATTACGAAGTATGAGGGAATTATAATACAAAAATACAACATAAGTTAATACAGAAGCAGTGTCATTGTGAAATAAAGCAGAGTCGGAGCTGGCATTCTGCTGAAGCAAAACCTGCATGTCAGATCGTCTTAAAAGGAAACACCCCAGCATTATATCTGTAATGCAACCTTTTTAAAAAGTTCAAATAATACAGCAGCAGGTCATGTTAATAAGCACAAACTCCAAAACTGGTATTTCTCTGTTCTTCAGAGTCGCATGAAAAACAGGTAGCATGTCCCCCATGCACGCTTGCTGCAAATTGAGATGAAAACGTGATGCTTGTGATGTATTGAATCATAATATATAGTACGTAACTTGTCGCAGTGTGTACAGTTGAAGTCAGAAGTTTACATACACCTTAGCCAAATAAAGTGGATATAAAAAGTCGAGACACCCCTGTTAAAACAGCAGGTTTTTGTGATGTATAAAATGAAACAAAGATAAATCATATAAGAATTCTTGCACCTTTAAATGTAAAAAATACAACCTATGCCGTGCCACTGAAAATCAAAGTGACACATTTCAGAGAAAAAAAAAAAAACTTTGAATAACCTAACTGCATAAGTGTGCACATTCCTGAACTAATACTTAGTTGAAGCACCCTTTGATTTTATTACAGCACTCAGTCTGTTTGGATAAATGTCTATTAACTTGGCACATCTTTGCAAAAATGTTCCAGACCTGTCATACTGCAAGGGCATCTCCTGTGTACGGCCCTCTTCAGGCCCCCCACAGGTTTTCTATAGGGTACAAGTCTGAGATCTGTATTCATCTTTTTTGCTGAAGCCATTCTTTTGTTGATTTGAATGTGTGCTTTGGATCATTGTCATGCTGAAAGGTGAAATATATCTTCATTATCAGCTTTCTAGCAGATGCCTGGAGGTTCTGTGCCAAAACTGACTGGTACTTGTAGCTATTCAGGATTCCCTCCACTTTCACTAAATCCCCCTGCACCCATTATGCTTCACCATAGGTATGCTGTTCTTTTGCTGATGTGCTGTGCTGTTTTTACGTTTTTACAATTTTGGGCAAAAAGTTTCATCTTGGTCTCATCAGACCATAAAAACTTTGTCCATATGGATTTGGTAGACTGGATATAGGTTTTTGTAGGATTGGATGAGACTTGTTTTACTGTGGATATAGATAAGTGGCTACCTGTTTCCTCCAGCATCTTCACAGAATCCCGTTCTGGGATTCATTTGCACTTTTCGCATAAAATTACGTTCATCTCTATGGCCTCATACAGTGGTATGATGGTTGCGTGGTCCCATGGTGTTTATACTTGCATACTATTGTTTGTACAGATGAATGTGGTACATTCAGGCTTTTGGGAATTGCTCCCAAGGATTTGTGGAGGTGCACAATTTTGTTTTCTGAGGTGTTTGCTGATTTCTTTTGATCTTCCATGATGTCAAGAAAAGAGACACAGAGTTTGAGCTATACATCAGAAGAAAAGTTTGTTATTGGAGAACGTTGAATATAATATTTTAAAGTATCTCAAACTCCTTAAAACAAGATACATTTACCTGAGAAGCAACATATAAGATATTAAGACTTGCTTTTAGAGAATATATCTTGAAAATATGTTGTCTTTACTGCTCTGGCAGAAGTCTAAGTGAAAGAATACACTTATATTCAAGATACATTCTCTAAAAATATTTTTGATATTTAAAAAATAAC
Organism: Xyrauchen texanus; assembly: GCF_025860055.1. Lineage (NCBI taxonomy): Eukaryota > Metazoa > Chordata > Actinopteri > Cypriniformes > Catostomidae > Xyrauchen > Xyrauchen texanus. Next base: position 21,506,241 of record NC_068315.1, read on the forward strand.
AAAATAAAAACACTTAATAACAACAGGAATTTTGCAGTGATTTTTTACTGAATTAACCGTAATATAAATCTTAAAAGTATTTTATCCCCGTTATTTAATGAATGCTATTTAGAAGTATTTTTAAAACATGATTGTGTCCTCTTTATTGTTAGTAAGCATGTTTAATACAACCTTTTAACCTGAGGCACAAGCTTAATTGTTGGTTAATTGCAAATGACTAATTGTTGCAATAATCACTCGAATAATCGTTTTAATAATCGTTAGATTAGTAAAACCAAAATAATTGTTTATTGCTGCCCTAACGACCAGTGTGGTCTGATTCCCATAAGAATGACTCTAATGACCCAGTTATTTTTAAATGCATAAAAAATCGAATTAGTCGAAGTGGTTACTGAATAAATTTGACTCACAAATATGCAAGCCAATAGTTTTGTGCAGTCCGACTACATAAGAAACTGAAGATCTGTTACTGTGTGACTGTTGAGGGCACTATATGCAATAAAAACTGCATTCTTTTTCCAGATATGTATAGTTCTCAAAGTACTAAAAGTATCATAATGGAACCATTAAGGAACTAGAATAATTAAGAGAACTCAGAATCTGAACCAGAACTGTAAATTCCATGATTCCCATCCCAGCACCAAAAGCTCCAGCGTAAAAGTGTTAAACTTTTACTTCTATCTGAACTCACTGAGCTGTGAAATGCGAGACCTGTGACACTTCTCTAAAAAGGTCAAATTGGATTTTAGTGTATCACCTTGAGAATCAAACTTACCTGTGCTGTTGGTGTGATCTTGTCACTTGCTTGTTCTCATTACTGTGAGCAATGGAGATCTTGGAGTTCATTGTGGAGTCCGTTTTGGACTTTCCCTCATAATTGTTCCCTTCTCCTTTCTCACTCAAAGCACCACCGTCTTCATCGGACATAAGGTTTAGTTCAGAGGAAACATCGGAGTTCTTCTGCTCAGAGATTGGCACTGCATCTGATGTGTCTGTTGTTTCCCAATGTCTCTCTGTGTGCTTGGATGAACTTTCCTCTAGGTTGGCATACCGCTCAGCCAGCTTCCGCCTTCTCTCTGCCTTGTAGCGTGCGATACGTTCAGCTTTGGAATCCAGAGAAGATGAGCCTTGCAAAGAGTCCAGAGCATCCATCATCTCTCACTCCTGAAAGGCGATTACACTTCCTTTTGTTGTGATACAAGCTACAACACGGAAGAGTCCACAGCTCCAATGACCGATGGCGACAGTGGGTGTTCCTGTTTACTTCTCAGTGGACAATGAGCTTGCTGGTACCATTGCACTGTTGAGAGAGACAAACAGATTCCATGCTACTGAGGTGTGGGATCTTGAATTTAAAAGAGCTTTTGTTTAATCAATGAATGGAATAGAATAGAATAAAAAGAGAAAACAGGATGTTGCTCTGCAAATCGAATGAAAAACACTGACGCAATCACAAACACACCTATACTCTAATCCTTCCTATGGCAAGTTTTTTTGTCAGCCAAGTTCTTTGAAAGAAAGCCTGCAAAGAAGTGCAGTGATCCAGCTACAAGAAAACACACAGGGCTCCAACACCCAGCCCACATTGCTCTGATTCTCATATTACCCTGAATAGCCCCAGAGAAAGACAGAGAGAGAGAGATGAGAAAGACAGAGAGATTAGCACCAGAGTAAACTCAGCACATAGTCAGTGAAATCCATTCTTACAGAACACCACAATGACCACATTACTGTATTGCACAAGAAGTCTTTTGCCATAGATATTTGAGCATCTCTTTTTATTCCTTTTCATTTTACATGCATCCAAATGCACACTCTACAAGCATGACCAAGTCAGCATAAATGGTCTACACTGGACGAGTTGAGCACCTTCAGAAGCATCATAAGAACATGTGCTAGTGTGTGCATGTCATCAAAAATATTAAAATGTTTTTATAAAAAAACAAATTATATGATTTAAATCTCTAATTTAAAAAGCATGTTTCCACCCTGTTTTCACTAAGGCCACGTAGACATTACAAAGTTTTGGGAGTGACAACCACATTTAAATGCGTGAGTGTATCCCCTAAATTTGTGAATTTATGAAAATGTGGTAGTCACTATCTGAATTTTCCAGGAGATAATTATAGGGAAGTAAAGTGAATGTGGTTGTCACTCCCGAAAATTACTAAACTGTGTTTATAAAGAACAGGATTAAGCACTTACAAGTCAACCGACCACCGTATTTAGCTGCGGTGTATAAATGAACACTAGGAAAAATTAAATGTACAGTATTATTTTCATTTATATGCAGCAATAAAACAATATATAGTAATTATTAAGAAAAATATTTCCCTACATGTATTTTTCCTAAATATTCTCTTTCATACATCCAAGATGCCATGTGGGTGTGATGATGCAAACAATGAAAATGTAACCATCAATTTTGCAATGTTTACACCTCTCATCCACGCTGTAACACCATTTTCTTCAATCGAATACAGACATTTTCGAATACGCTCTCCATTAAAATGACCGTTTTTTAAAACAATGACTTTAGTAAACTGAAAATGTTTTCAATTATAAATGGATTAGTGTGGATGTGACCTAAATCAGACATGCAATAAAAACATCTGTCCTAACACTTTCATACTCACAACGCATGCGACAATTCACAAAACAAGTTTAATGACACTCTTTAGTAGAGCTGTGCCGATACAATATATCAATATATTATCAACATTCTTTTTCTAACGATACTTTAGATCCCTGTATCTATATTTTTATTTATCTAGTTGTGTATTCACTCCATGTCCAACAATTCAATAACAACAAAGCACGTTGTCTAAATAAGTGTACACTCTGTGTTGGCGTTTCTGATTCAGAATTGCTTCTATGATGCGCACGAGCAAAACTGAAACCGTAGATTCACTCACTTTGCGGACATGCTAGGTTTTCTTACAGGTTTGGGTTTCAATCACTATACTATTATGATACTGTAATGTATCATGATGTATTGAATTGCAACATAAGTATTGAATTCGTATCGTACAGTGAGGTGGGTGGCAATACAGAGACGTTCTCTAGCAAACTTAGGTCAACTAAAAAGTGCATTAAAATCATCATGATTTTCACTACATTGCTTTATTTTAACTCACCAACCAAATCAATGTAAACATATTGAAAAGCCCAACCCTAGTATGTAAACACTACAATGTGTGATTGAGTTTAGACGTAGCTGAGAAACAGAAAGAGTAATGAGCTGGTGTGGGTGTGTTTGTGTTAGTGGGGGATTGGGACAATAGGGGAATTTAGCACTGCTCTTCTGCATTCCTGCAGTGGGGTGCATGGGTTAATGGGTCACATCTGGGACCTCATATTTAACAGCTTCCACACTGGGAGAAACAGAGAGAGAGCAGGAAGATGAAAGGGAGAAAGTCAGGGAGAAACAACATGAATTAAATGGGGCAAAGATAATTGGAAAGGAAAGACTGAGTTAATGATTGGGAGAATATTGATGTGGACTGAGTATTGCAGGTGAGATCATAAAATGATCATGAGAAGGGATGACAGATAGTAGGAGGGGGTGGGATGCTGGGGACGAGGTAATAGTGGAGTCACAGATGAGATGACATTACCCTCAGAGGGGCTGTAATAGCCAGTGACCTGGAGAGGGTCACCAATATGCCCTGGTGTGGCCATAGCCTACTGCACAGCAGAAACAAAGTTAAAAGAACACCACTGGAGAGACAAAGGCCATCGTCACAGGGACCTTGAGCTCAAACCAGTTTGTATTTACATGGACATAAATCAAAGTATAGTTACAGATATTCTTTAAAAATTCACCTTTTGTGTGTTTTTTTATTTTTTATTATAGAAGGTACAATGGAAAGTCAAATGTGGGATTATCTGAAGAGCTTTACCAGTAACGGAGCCCAGGAGACATAAGAAAACATATCATGACAATTAGCAAAAATGCTAAAAACAGCAAAAGAGACCTCTCGAGAGGGAACCGCTCACTTTGACTATGATTAGAGGCATACACAATTCGACAAGCCATACTGGGGTCCAATGTGTGCTATTTGCCATTACATATAATGCAGTGGGAAAACCAAGATGCTCCATCAGAGTCTGAAAAAAAAAAAAAAAAGCTATGTTTGGAAACATATATTGTTGTTTTTTACCAGATCAAGGGAAGAACACTTTGAGATATGTAAATGTATGAGTCACTTGCAAAGAAATTGGCCATATCAGCAGAACAGAGTGTGGCAGGGCGGAGGGCAGGGCCAGGTCGTGATTATACACACCCGGTCCCTTATCAGGCTAATTAAGCCTCTGAGAGGGATAAAGGCCGATGGCAGACGGTGGTGCGACGAGAGAGAGATCGTTTACGGACATGTCCGGTGTGTGTGTGTGTGTGTGTGTGTCTTTTGTTTAAGTTTATTATTAAAATATTATTTATATTGACAAGCTGGTTCTCACCTCCTCCTTTCCATCTAAATTACGTTACACTGGTGCCGAAGCCCGGGAAGGAGGAGGGATGCCCGTTGCGGAGTCTTCGACACTGCCGTCCACCCAGGGGAGCACCGCTGCTATCCACCGGGGGAGGGAGTAGACCGACCGCCCGGACGCAGTGAACGGCCGCCGTCCACTAGGCGAGTGGGGACTGGACTCCCCGACCGCCTGGAGCGAAGGTGCCACTAACAGGGGCGGAGGAGAGCCCTGCCATCCCCCACAAACGCGGAGGGGTCGAAGGAAGACCGCCGTCCGCGAGGGGAGGAGGGAAGTGTCTCCCCGACCGCAAGGAGCGGTAGGGCCGCTGCCAGGGGCGGAGGAGTGTCCCCACAAGTCGGCGAGAACGCGGAGGGGCGTTTTGACAGCCGGGGGTCTTGAGTCTGACTCCGGATCGCCCAGGGAGAAGCGGCTGTCTTCCGCCTGAGAGGGTGGAGAAGTGATCGAGGATGCGACGGTGTATCGGAGAACCGGCGAGTAGGTTTTTTTCTTTTTTTTTATCTCTCTCCTCTCTCACTGACACTCTGCGTTGGCCTTTTCCCTCTTGTTTAAATTTTACAGTGTTTTTTTGGGGGGGTACTACACTGTTACAGGAAGTACCCCCCCATTTTAATTATTTCTGTTTCCCTCCCCTTGTCCCCTCCCTCGTCCAGGTAGATGGGGATGACCTGCTGGCAGACCAGGCTTAAAGCACGCCCTCCCCCAGGGAACGAGGGAGGAATGTGGCAGGGCGGAGGGCGGGGCCGGGTCGTGATTATGCACACGCGGTCCCTTATCAGGCTAATTAAGCCTCTGAGAGGGATAAAGGCCGATGGCAGACGGTGGTGCGAAGAGAGAGAGAGATTGTTTAAGGACATGTCCGTCATGTGTGTTTGTTCGTCTTTTGTTTAAGTTTATCATTAAAATATTATTTATATTGACAAGCCGGTTCTCGCCTCCTCCTCTCCATCTAAATTACGTTACACAGAGATTTAAAGGGTCCATTCTGTGCAATTAGAAATCCATTTCTGTTATAATAAGAGTTTAAGTGTACTGCAATTTTCAAAACTCCAAACTTTGTCCCCAGTCCAAAAGAAAAAACATTTACTTATATTTTTTATTGATTATTGAAAGTTGCAAAAACACTTTGTTCTAATCTTTTGCAACTTTCAAGTATCGCACTGATGAATCCATTCACATGCTCACATTTACATGTAAACTACACCTTTTCAATGTTGAGCAACTTGACGACCTGCCCAGTCAGGTCCATTTCAGACTGATCTTAACAGTTTAAGTGGCACATGTTTTGTGAATCTGTCACAATGTAATGCATGCATCCGAGAAGACGATGAGTCTGTATATAGAAAGGAGGTTGAACGGCTGGCTGTCTGGTGCAGTGAAAACAACCTGGAGCTGAACACGCTCAAAACGGTGGAGATGATTGTGAGGAACACCCCAACATTGTCCCCCCTCACCATTCTAAACAGCACTGTGGCAGTAGTGGAGTCATTCAGGTTCCTGGGCACTACCATCTCACAGGACCTGAAGTGGGAGATACACATCGACTCCATTGTGAAAAAGGCCCAGCAGAGGTTGTACTTCCTTCACCAGCTGAGGAAGTTCAACCTGCCACCAGTGCTGCTGAAACAGTTCTACTCAGCAGTCATTGAGTCCGTCCTCTGCACTTTAACTGTCTGGTTTGGTGCAGCTACAAATCAGACATTAGAAGACTTCAGAGGACTGCTGAGAGGATTATTGGTTGCCCCCTGCCCACCCCTTCAAGAACTATACACTTCCAGAGTGAGGAAAAGGCTGGTAAAATCACTCTGGACCCCACTCACCCAGCCCACTAACTTTTTGAACTGTTGCCTTCTGGCCGTCGCTTCAGAGCTCTGAACACCAGAACCGTCAGGTACAGCAACAGTTTTTTCCCTCAGGCTATCCATCTCATGAACCGTTAAATTGCCCCATTGAGCAATAATTATTTGCAATACACAGTTAAGTCTATTTATATTATCCAACATATCCACTTCTGCTATTACATACATTGCACTGTACATAATATACTGTATATTTGTTCTTTAAATAACGGATTTGTAATAGATTTGCACTACGCGCGTGTGTGTGTGTGAAGGTGTGTGTCTGAGTGTATGTACGTATATGTATATGTATAATTATTTATATTTATTATTCTTTTTTTTTGTTTTTAATTATCTATATCTTGCTGCTGTTTTTGTATGTGTAAGCATACTTGGCAATAATGCTGATTCTGATTCTGATGCTGTGCAAAAAGGCTGTTTTTGAAGGATGGAGCTGTGCAAACTATACTTGATCTGACTGAGCAAAACAAAGTGCTGTTTTTCATCTCACAAGACTTAAAGGAACAGCAGCAATTCTAGAGTTAGAGAGGAGGTGGAAATTATGACTAATTTATGAACAAAAACCTTGACAGACAGTAGAAGATGCTATAAGATAATATGATAGGATTCATTTAACAGCAAAATGCTTCTAAATAACTGCAAACTCCGTTTTCTTTTGTTACACAACTAACAAATCACTGCTTGCACAGACAAGCAATGCCAAAGGCATTAAAAAAAAGGGTGAAAGGGAGAAAATAACGTTCTGAAAACGAATGTTTTTTTAAAGAACCTAGTGGTGTGAAACCCATTTACTCAAATGCCCAGAGCCTTATTAACACATCACAAATTGACACATTCTGTTTGATTCCTGGCCAAAACTCTAATAGTAACCATCCTCAAGGACTGTCCGGATGTTTTGGCCTTTGATCTTTTTTTTAAGTTACAATGGAAGAGAGAGGAAGTGTTGTCTGAAAAGCAGCTTCCTTTGTAATATTCTGAAATCACACTGTAACCTACATCCTCCCCAAGTACAGCCATCAGGCCTGCATGTCACACATAGTATTAGAATATATACCATTTATAGCATTGCATAACCAGCTTCTGTATATGACAGAAAAATAACAGTTAAGCCTTGCCCGGCATTTCCCAGAGGATAAGGGTGTAGGGAAGAGTTTTGGACATACTGCAACATACTGAATCCATGGGCACAGGCAACATTTTTCCTTCCACTCGGAGAACAATTTTGTTTCAAACATCTCTGGACCACCAGAAAAAAATAATATCCATCATGTCCTGCACTTTTGAAGGCCTCATGAAATTGTTTGACTAGTGCAGTTCTTTCTTGTGTTGCCGTATTTCCTATTGAAACAGGAAGTTTGGGTGGGTCATATCAACTTTTGTTTTTTTTCAAAGGTTCAAAACTCTCTTCATTTATTCACCCACATGCCATACCAGATATGTATTAGGGCTGTAACTAACTATTATTTTGATAATCGATTAATCTAACGATTATTAGAATGATTATTCGACTATTCTGAGATCATTGCAACGATTAATAATTAGTTCTTAACTGATTATTCAGCTTGTGCCTCGACTTAAAGGTTGTATTATATGAGCTTACTAACAATAAAGAGGACAAAAACATCTTTTAAAAATACCTCTAAATGACATTCACTGAATAAAAGGGTAAAAATACTTTAAGTTTAATTCAGTAAAGAAATGCACTACAAAAAATCATATTATTATCAAGTGTTTTCCAATTTTGTCTTGTTTTCCATTTAAAATTGTCTATAAATCCTTAACAAGATACATTTACTTGAGAAGCAAGATATAAGATATTTAGACTTGCTTTAAGAGAATGTCTCTTAAATATATGTGTATTTTTTATACAAGTGTATTTTTCATTTGGTTATACTTTTGCGAGTGCAGTAAGACAAAATATATTTATATTCAAATCTATTCTCTAAAAGCAAGTCTACATATCTTATATGCTGCTTCTCAGGTGAATGCATCTTTTTTTAAGGATTTTTAGACTTTTAAAATATTTTTATTTGTAATATTATATTCAACATTTTTCAGATAACATTGTTTTCTTCTGCAGTATAGCTGCTAAAGAAAATGTACATTGTTTTGAAGGAGTTTTAGATATATATACTGAAAACAAGCCAAAACAAATACAGATCAAAAACATCTTTTGTTGCAGTGTATAATGGGACGAAGACTTCCCTCTCTCACCATTCTGTTCACTTCAATCCATCTTTAACGCACAAAAAATAAAACTATTAATAAAGCTGCATATTGCCAGTTTTCTTCACAATAAGAAATGTGACACATATATTATGATTCAATAAGTCGCAAGCCATCACTTTATAATCTAGCTGCATTAATCAAGGGATGAGTGTCCCTGCAACAGTGTGCATTAGCCAAGTGCAGTTTCAATCTCTCTCCCTTAGATCGGGACAAATAATTCCCTCATACTTTGCGATCTACATCACCTGAAGCTGTTTGGAAAGTTCAGAGTGCTTCATTCTTCATTTCCTCAGTCAGGTGCGAACTGCAGTGCTGCTCTTCCACGGCGTCATCATTAGAGTTTAATGTGATCTCATGCTACGTTAAATGAGAAAAGTTTTTTTAAAGTTCTTTATTGTCAACGTTGTAGATAACCTCAACTAATAGTTTCACCCCTAATATGAGACACTCAATTAGCCTTTTTAAAGTTGAAATTCAATGTTAATAATAGATTAAAAAAAACTTAGTGTCCTTCAAATGTTTCGCAATTATGTATGCATTGCTTAATTTTTTTATGTAGTGCCCTATTGAAATCAGTTTTATTTTTCACCCAAATTTTTACTTTTTTTCCCCTAAATTTTTTTTCAAAATGTAATGTTTTAAAGTTTAATTTAATTTCATCATCAAAATTGTGTCTAATCAAATTAATTCTTAAAACCTTTAATAAGTGAAAATAGAACATTAATAAAAAAAAGTTTAACAAGGTAAAATAGAACAATAACCTTTCTTCATACCATTGCATTTCTTTACCAAATGTTTCAGTATGACAGCACTCTTGCTTGCAATGCATTGTTTAATTCTTATTATTATTATTTATTAGTCATTATTTATTATTACTATTACTTCAGTGAATGTTACATTTTACTATGCAGTTGTAATTAATTATTGAACTTCAATTTAAAGAATCTAGTTTTTATTTTGAAGTGAAGCTCCATACTACCACATACATAGTTTGCAACATGGTCCAATGTGATAATTAAAACTGGCTGTGATTTATTTATATAAATATACAGTATAGTCTACATGTCCTGTGTGCTTTACAGTGGATTAGTGCTCTACTCTGTCATCTCATACAACACGAATGATTCTCCACGTCTGTGGAGTTTCCAGTGTTTGAGCAGTCGGCTTCACACATTCAATTAAAGTACACACCTTTTTGCGGTTTAATAATCATACTAGGACACATCATGATTTTAATTTCATTAATTGTGCATTTCAGTGTAAAAGAGTATCAGAGCACATAACTCTGGTCAAAAAGCTCAAAAACAATTCCTGTAACCTGTACCGCTAAAATTAACTAATCTATTTGACCTGAGGCTAAATCCACTGTCTGATCTGCTTGGTTGGATGTGCCTTTGGGTGTAATGATTTGCTTGCAACAGTGAGAGCACCATAGTGATTCATAATGATTCATGTTTATATGTATATGATGGCAGCAAGACATTTGTATGCCCAGTGGTTGTACATGAATGATAAATGGCTCTCATTAGTACACACAGCAAAGGCACAACAGCAGTGTCAGTTATCATGCTGACAGAATAATATTGCTCTCAAACCTCAATGTTGTGGGTGTGATTTAATGTGATAATGTATTCAGCAAAAACAAAACTTTTTTTCTTAAATATGATTGGCTGGTGTCAATAGCATTGCTATAATCATTGTTCATTGTTGAAAAAGGCTAGCATTGTTGGCAAAAGAGTAAAGCATTAAAAAATTATTAAGTTAAGTTTAGATATACGACTTAAAGTTTTTAAAGAGTGAAAGTGTAGCTGTGTAGTGAGCGTGTGATAATGTGTATTCGCTGTGGGTCAGGTGAGATGAGGCTCAGCTCAGCATCATCAGCCTGTAATCCAATAACATTATCTGACAACTACATGTTCTAAGCTGTGTCTTAAGCCCAAAACAATTCACAGTGAAAGCTAGCACATGCACTGTGCCTCACCTTGTACTCATTACACTGAATATATTGGGAGTGCTGGAATTATACACACCAGCCATATGATGGAGGAGAAAAAATATGGCTCTCATTAAACACACCTTCTGATAGAAGGTCTGCACAGGGCCTGTACTTCAAGAAAGAGTTTAAATGTAACCTGCAGTTAAACACCTACTATCTTTTAGGGATGGAAGATGGAAATACAATATCCTATATACAGGTCGACATATATATCGATTTTGCTGGTTAATTGGCACCAATAAAAGATTTCTGGAACGATCATTATCACTAGTTAGCTCTAGTTTCACATTAAAGACCCCTCACCAGAAGTGAAGTGATCAGCCACTTGAAGACGTGCAATAGCTCTGTGAATCACAAAAGGCTGTGTTTAATAAGAAAATATATAGTATGCTCTGTTTACACACACACCCGTGACTATTTTTAGTCTTCACGGGTTGCCCAATATTTGAGCGCTACTCACGCACAACATCTCAGATAGATGCTCAATAGTTCGGTTCACTTATAATATGCATTTAGAACAGCACTGAAGGTGCATTTGACCAGAATTTGAATAAGAAGCGAATTAAACTACTGTGAACTTGTCTACAAACAGACACATACAGGACTTCCTGGAAAGTTCAGAATGCCAAAATAAAAGCGTGAGGGTTTAAAATGTGCACAACTTGAATATATTACTGTTGTATTTCATATTAAATTAAAAGTCAATAATAATAATAATAATATTAATAACTATGTATTATTATTATTGTCATCATTAGTATTTGTTTACAATTTATAACAATATTTAAGTTGAATGGGTTCCAAAAAATAACTGTTTGAATGAAAAGTGGACTCAAGTAAATTGAACAAAAAAGAGATCTGAATCTTTTAAAGTCCAGATACAAGTTGAAACATTTTTGGAGAAAAATAAATAAAACACTGGTTTCTTTTATACTAAAGACTTGAAGACTGGAATTACTGTTAATTTTGCTGCTACATTATCCAGTATACTAGTTAATAATAAAGTGTTTCTTAATAAGCTATACATTTATATTGAAATAATGTTTGAGTTTCTTTACATATTAAAGAGTACACTCAATTAGTTCCAAACAATAATGTAAATATATTCTAAACTGATTATGCAAAAAAACAACACTGGTATCGGATCGGGATTGGCCGATACAGAGATTTCCGTTATCGGAATCGGAAGAGAAAAAGTGGTATTGGTGCATCCCTACTTTAAAATTATGTTTTGTTTTCATTTGGTATCAATTTTAAAAACTATCGGCCAATTAATCGTTATCGGCTTGTCTTCCAAACTTAGTTACTGGTATTGGTAAAATCCTATATTGGTTGACCTTTACATTGGTGCTTTTGCGCCATCATATTCTTTGCTTGTTTGGATTTTGGTTGAATTGGAATAACAGAGCTTTTTGGCCTAATGGTATGCAAGTTTCACTTTCTTACAGACTTGCTCAGTAAGGTGGTTAATCTCAGTTTTCCAAAAACATACATGTGAAAAAAAAGAAAAATTAAAAGCCATTTTCTGCACCATCAGACATGGGCTGATTTTCAAATACTGCTGACGATCAGGGCAGATTATTTACGGTCATTCAAATGGGAACAAAATTAATTACATTCAATTGGGTGACAATGGCAGCATTGTCGCAATCATTTAAGATTCATTATTCAGAATTGAATAACACAAAATGCATCTAAAAGGTGATTGGCTCTTTTACCTGCAAGGAGGGACTTTCTACACCCATAGACTGTTGGGTGTTAGAGCTTCTTGGTTGGGCATTCTAATTTCTCCCATTCATTTAAAAAGAAGTGACTCATCTCTCTCTGCTAAATAGTCTCTGGCCTCATACTTTATAGAAATGCAATGCCAATCATGCACTGTCTCCTCCCTGAAGTTTGCACACTTTTACTCCTGATTTCTAGCAATACAGGGACAGTAGATGTGTACTAAAGCAACGTGTTACTTTATTTATAAAGTAATTCCGATATTATGGTCTAAAATAAAAAAAATATTGGGTAACTTTACTCGTTACTTGAAAAAAGTAATCTGATTACGTAACACGAGTTAATTTTATTGAGTTATTCCAGACACTGTTTGTCACTCTCAAACAGTGTAAAATATCATAATCATAATCATAGTCATAATCTATTTTTATCAGTCATACTTGTTTCCATTGTTTAAGTACAAGAGCATTGAGGGACGTAGCATCCATTACAATGGCAAATAAATGACTGTAGATAGGCTTTAATGATTCACCTTGTTTGAGCCCGGTGAAACCAAAGAGTTCTAGTGTGAAACTTCTACCCGTCAATCAATCGCTGCACTAAAATTACGTTTTTTAACTTTGCTGGTTAAAACGCATACTCACATGCACAAGTTCACAGAACTTCATAGTCCATAACGTCAATATAAAGTGTAACATCAGATCAGATAGAGATTTTGATGTTTGACGGGTCATTTCATTTATGATCACAGGGACGGAACACAATGTTGCAAATTTTGAAATATCGAGTTTTGCCTCCTAGCTACCTCCCTACATGATCGAACAACAACACAGGTGAAAAAAAAATCCCTGAGACTTACATTGAATTAGAGGCCAGAACAATATCACAACTTGGGATTACTTGACTTGGGCCAGTAAGCAACAATCTAGCAACCATTCAGAACACCTTAGGAACTACATAGCAATAATTGAGCAACCATCCACAACACCGTATATATTGGCAATTCATTTTGCACAGGAAAGCACCACTAATGTCTTCTTCAGATGTAAAAATATAGTTTGAGAACAATTTTCCAATTACAGTTTCTCAAAGAAAAGACTGTGGCGCAACTAAGCGTTGTCACTGGACACATAAACACAGGGAGAATGAAAGTGTAATACTTTTCTGAAAGGAAGCTGGTGTTTACTCTTTTGTTTTCACTTTCCTGCATTGTTTTCCAGTAATTTCATCATATACGCATAATTTCAGTTAATGTGTTCTACAGTTACTAAATTACAGGGTCAAGAAAAACAAAAAAGTATGATTATAGTCCCAGAAGTTGCAAAATGCCATCATATATGATTTTTTTACCCTAAAAAAAGACAGTGAACCCAAATGTGTCTCATTCTTCTCCTTCTTAGCAACAGATATAGCGCGATAGCTTTTCTTCTGTCAACAACTCGAACTACATGTAAAACAATGAATCACAATGATTAAAATAAATTTTCATACTGTTTCAATGTCTTAAACAATGTCAAAGTTAACGTTTGGATTTAAAATCAAAATTACTTACACATTTTTGATTTTGTGGCACACAGAAACTGCGGATCAGTAGCGCACTGCAAACGCAGCATATGTGAAAGCACTATAGCGCGTTCTAATCCTGTACCGTATACGCACCGCATACGCACTGCACACGGAGTATGTGTGAAACAGGCGTTACTCTCGGTAAGGGGAAGAGCAAACTTACGCAGCACAAATGGTACTAACCTGCCAGTATTCCCTCTCACTGAGTGCATTTACTTGCAGGTCCTAACAATGATTATGCTTAATAAGCCAATAACATTTACAGTCATCAAAAAACCTTAAACTTTGTTCTTTTATCTGGGAAAGTTTGTAAAGGGCTTAAGCAAAACCCAATTGACACACCTAGAGTTTTGCCCATAACCCCCATTTTTCTAGTTGCCACAACATGTTTATTTATTCATGTCAAGACTTGAGATTGATCTCAGTTGATTTTCAGTCTCATGTAAACAGGTTTTTCTTGCATTGTACGGTTTTTATAACGAGCTGATTTCTGATAGTTATCAGCATTTTGTACATGTACCTCATGCACTCTGGTGCCAACCATGGATGTTAAATTTTGCAAATATGAAAAAAGTTTTTTTTTTATTATTATTGAACACTGAACTCCAAAAAAGAAGTTGAAAACATTAACAAGACACACTTTCCCCATCAAGCTAGGGATAATCAACATGATGTCCACCTATGACACACCCTTTACACCTCTGAGGGGCTAAGATCACTCAATACAGAGAAAGGGAGGGGCAGAGGAGCCCCTATCTGTCCAGCTCATTAGCTGACCAGACTTTCCTGCCCTTGTAGGGAACAGTCATGTCCACTACAAATCCTAAAGCTTTCTGAGCTGACAAGTCAGCCATGGAAAATAATCTACTTTTTTATGCCAAAGCACAAAGTCAACTTGGCATACACCTCATTAGGGCAAATTGCCTTGTTGTTCCTGCTAATATCTCAGAGCAAACGCAAACATATCCCTGTCAGAGCATTTTCCAGTGGGTAAGCGCACAGGCAAGCCATAATGAACAATGACAGGCCACGAGAGCAGGGAGAAAGATAACAGGCCTAGATTTAATGTGGTGCTCAGCTGATACAATACAGGGCTAATCAGAGCTGTTTCACCCCAACCAGAGCCAGACTGATTCATCCAGGCATTCCAGCTCATTAATTTTATTGATGGGGATCCCAGCTGACTCAGCAAAGACTTCATTTTTCCAAGGCTGAGAACTGGAGACTCGGGAAGGGAAAACACAGAGATAGGAGAAAGCATGTAAGACAGAGAAACAGGAGCAGTTGAGAAAGAAATGTAATGCTTCGGAAGATTTTTTTTCCCCCCTTTGCAGTTAAGGGGTGTCAAAAGACCTCACGCCATCTGGAAGCTGGAGCCTGATGGACAGCTGAGAGAGAGAGAGAAGAGCTATAAAACTGATGTATTTCTGAAATGGGAATTCCATGACAAGTGTAACAGCTGTGGTACTGTGTAATTTAGTAATCGTGCACAAGTAAACACTCCCAGGCATTTAGTAGGTAATAGGGGTGGGAGGGGTGGCCAAAAACTCATTATGGTACAAGTAATTTATACCATGGTAAAGGAATATATCATGATATAATTATTTTTGATAGAAATTCAATGAAAAAAATTTAATAAGCATGTGGTAACTATGTCTTGATAATCTAGAAAATTAAAATAATTTACAAATTATAAGGACTTCATCTCATTTAATTATTCAAACAACATAAAAGTGCAAACAATTAAACTCTGCTTTGTATTAACACCCTTAAAAAAACCCTTCCTTATCTTACTTGGGACAAATCCTGATTTGAATTTTAGCATTACTCCATGTTTCTTTTGCAGCCCTGCCCACTGCTGTAAAAATGTATTACTCAGCTCACTGGAATACTCATTGCTGGTTGGTCAGCCGCAGTATCCAGTGGTCTGATATTTCTTGATAATGACTGCACCGGGGATAAAGTGATTTCTGACCAGTCATTCGGGTATTGAGAGTCATCTTTCCTACTTTTTATTTTCTACCACTCTGCAATCTCTACAAGTAAGTTAATAAATAATTTAAACTCAAATCAATGTTTCACGTCCATTTATATTCAAGCATAATACCAAAAACGTTGGGACAGTATGGAAAATGAGGAGTGAGGACTGAAAATTCGATTCACCCTGTGCTATATTAAAAGCACTTCAACACATTATTGGATGTTTTACCTTGTGACAGCTTTTTTTTTTTAATATTTTTTTATATATATTTTTTTAAATATACTCTCATTTTAAATCAAATGATTGCAATACGCTCCAAAAAAGTTGGGAGAGTCAAGTGTTTTCCACTGTGTAACCACCATTTCTTCTCTCAAGACTTTTTAAGATGTGGACACTGAAGACACACGTTTGTTAAGTATAGAAAATAGAATTTTCCTCCATTAATCCATTATGTAAGTCTTCAGCTGCGCAATTGAATAGGGCCTTCATTGTCGTATTGTGCGCTTCATAATGCGGCACACGTTCTCAATTGGAGACAGGTCAGGACTGCAGGCAGGCCAATTTAGCACCCGCAACCTCTGCTAACACAACCATGCACTTGTAATCTGGGCAGTATGTGGTTTACCGATGTCCTGCTGGAAAACCACTTGTGAATGCACGTGACCCCAGATCCCTCAGCATCACCGTTTTAAAAATCATAATCCATTTGTAATGGATATCATAACATGGGCTCAGGAATTCTGCAAATCTTTGTCAGACATGAACACCATTCACGCTGCATCCAAAAATGCACGTTAAGGCTTTACTATGCAAAGCAGAAACTATACATCAACATTGTCCGGAAGTGCCGCAGACTTCTCTGGGTTCATTTAGAGGAGAATTTATCATAAAAAATGAATTAAATATTGATCTGTTTCTCATCCACACCTATCATATTGTGCGATGGATTTAACCACTGGAGTCATATGGATTACTTTTATGGTCCCTTTTATGTGGATTTTGGAGCTTGGATGAAACATTTGGCATCCATTCACTTGCATTGTATGGACCCACAGAGCTGAAATATTCTTCTAAAAAATCTTAATTTGTGTTCTGCAAAAGAATGGTGAGTAAATCATGAGAAGATTTTCATTTCTGTGTAAACTATCCCTTTTAATTGAGAATGCGTGGCACATTATGACGGCTGTCACCCTCCCAGCTCCCCTTCACAAGGACTCCAAGAAATTGAATGCGGGAGACAGGAGAAGATGTCAGACAAATCTTCTGTTATACAATTTGGCTACCTAAACCAGTGTTTCCCAACCACTCTGCCCACAAGTGTGCCTTGAAAGATGGTCAGGTGTGCCATGGAAAATTATAAAATTCCTCAATATAAATAAATACCCTTTTTTTCCTGGTATTTTTGTGAAGGCATAGAGATGGTAGAAGAGTTTTATAGTTTCCAATTCATTATATTTTCCATTTCAAATTATTTTATGCAGCCAGTTTAAATATTTTGTCCATCATAAGATTATTGTTCTAACAAACTCTAGTCCGCTGTCAAAAGCAACTCCTCACATGCAGACTAAAAGCGGTTTATTTGTGCACAGCACGTTACAGATGTTATGAACAGATGTGGCTTGTCAGGTTTCTCTCATGAAAAATAAAAAGAATATGAGAAACTGTTACATATGATTACTAAAAGCAAAGTCCAAAAACACCTTTATACGAAATGTAGATTCTGAGGTACTGTAATCTTCACAGAGTGGGTTTGACATCTGAAACAGTGAATGGAGGCCGAGCGGCTGCTCTCGGTACCTGCAGGATCCAACCTCTGTCAGTGCGACTCTACAATGCAATTTTGACCAGGTGCGACTTATAGTCAAGCGTTACTATTTCTGGAAAATAAATAAATAAAATATTTGCTGTTCTGTTGCAAGAATGAATTTGCAGGAACAAATCCACAAACTGGAATAAGACACAAATTTGTTGGTTTTTCATGATCCATCATCCAATTAGCGCTCTTGGCATCTGTGACCTCATTATACAGTGTACCTATGTTACTTGCATTTTTTGCATAGCCGAATTTCCAACATTACGAGTTCACGCTACTAAGACAGAGAGAAAACATGGACAAGTTCTTGAAAAGGAAAACTATCAACGATGGTTATGTGGGATAGTGGTGTGCCATGGGATTTTTGTAACCGTAAAATGTGTGCCGTGGCAGAAAACGGTTGGGAAACACAGCTAAACCACAAAGAATTCATCTGCAAAAAAAGCATCTAAAAGAAAACACACAGCAGTATGTAAATTCTGTAATGCTTACCGAAATGGCTGGGACCATGTCAAACTTTTAACAGCACTTAGAAAGGAAGCATATAGAAAGGTAAGCTAAGTGCAAGCGATGCTAGCAAAGCTAGCTAGCCAACGTTAGCAATCTGCCTCTTGCTGCATTCCATTCAACTCGTCAAGTTGGATTTTCCAAATTCCTACTGGGAAAAGTGAAATGGAATATCACTTGAAGTCGTAATTACAACTTGGAAAGTTGTGCGGAAATGTGTAAATAAGAGATAAACATTCGCTTTTATTAAATAATAAAATCAGTATATTAGTCAAAGCACCAACATTACATGATATTAAAGCTTGTTTAACAAATGTTAGCAGAGTAGCAGGTGTTCAAAACATGGTAAATTATACTCTCTTTTAATAATCATACACCTGTAGCACAAATACTAGCATTGCAGATCGTTTATGAATTGGGTAGATAGGAGATATCTCTGGTGACAGTCAAACACCCATTATGCTAACAGGAGTTTTTTGCTAACATCATCTTCCGAATGCCTGGAATGCCTTTAGTCCAAGATCGGAGATATTAAGTGGAATTTCAGCATCTGTACCTAAACTATTCTTCACCCCTCACCCAAAAAGATTTAGTAAGCAATAGCTATACATATTAGCTACCTATGTATTTACTGTATATTAGACTGCTAGTTTCAGTTGCTTGCCAGCTATTTGCCACCTAGCTAGGTGCGCAATCTACCTAATTTAGTTAACTTACATTGAGGGATGTAGCCAATGCAGTGCTAACTTTGTGAGAGCGCTAGAGGTGAGACAGTAGAGACCAAGTGATGTGCCTACACTTTTATGTACAATTTACATTGTAAATAGGTTGCTTTGCTTATGTTTGGCAATCTTTGTTCTATTTACTACATTTAGCAATGTGGTTAGTAAATTGCACACATTTATACAAGGCTTGTTGTTGGTTCAAAAACAACAAAAAAATACTATTTTGTTTAAGAAAATACAGATAAAATTGAAGACTTAAGGATTGAATAATTGTTTGATATATTCTGTACTTAATGATGGTTTCTAGGGGAAGAGTCATCCAGAAAAACCTGATGCAATGCTTGCACAAAATTTGTATTGTTTTAGGTGGATAGTAAAACTTGGAAAATAAAGATGGTTTAGTAAATTTTTATTATGTTTAATTCAGTAAAGAAATCACTGCAAAAAACAAGATTAACTTTAGAAGCATCATATAAGATATTTAGACTTGCTTTAAGAGAATGTATCTTAAATATAAGTGTATTTTGTATACAAGTATATTTTTCACATCTGCGAGTGCAGTAAGACAAAATATATTTATATTCAAGATCTATTCTCTTAAATCAAGTCTACATATCTTATATGCTGCTTCTCAGGTGAATGCATCTTTTTTATATATATATTTTTAGACATTTTAAAATATTTGAATTTGTTAAATTATATTCATAGCTGCTAAAGGAAATGTACATAAGTTGTTTTAAAGGAGTTTTAGCCAAAAAAAAAAAACATATCAAACTCACAAAATTATTTAATATATTTAACTCACAAAAAACAAACTCTCTCTTATTAATAAAGCTGTGAATTGCCAATTTTCTTCACGATAAGAAATGTGACACATATATAATGATTCAATAAGTCACGAGCCATCACGTTATAATCTAGCTGCATTAAGCATACATGCTCGAGGGATGAGCGTCCCCGCAACAGAGTGTGTATCAGCCGGGTGCAGTATCAATTTCTCCACCTTAGATCAGGACATTCGTGCAACTCACAGAAGAGGCGCTGACCGCACAGAGAAATGCCAGTTTCGAAGTTTGTAGTTATTTACATTAACTGCTTCTGTATTATTTGAACTTTAATAAAGCTATAATGTTTCCTTTAAAGGCACTCAACACGCAAATATTGCTTCAGCGGAGCAGCAGATCCAGCTCCACTTATTCCACAATGAGAATCCTTCTGTATTTACTTATTTTGTATTTTTTTATAATTCCCTCATACTTTGTGATCTACATCACCTGAAGCTGAGAAAGTTTAGAGTGCATCTGTGATCTGTGTAAATCTTCCTTTCCTCAGTTAGACACGAACTGCAGTGCTGCTCTTGTGCGTCATTAGTTTAATGTGATCTAATGTAACATTAAATGAGATCAAACGTCTATTCGACAACAGAAATTTTTGGATAACATTGTCTAATCGTTTCAGCCCTACATTATTCACACTTAAAGTGTTTAGCCATTAGTTTAACCGCGCTGCTTAATGCACCCCAGGCTGTAAATACAAGATCTTTCAATCCTAAACAGTGTCAAACCCCCGCTTCAGTCTCTGTAAATATTTAAGGTCAGGGGCTTCCCAACCAAATGCCCATTACTGTCACTGGCCAGGAAATGGAGAGGTGGGACGTGGAGGACGAGCGCATAGACAGAGATGTCAAGACGCAGTTGAATGCCTTTCCCTTTGCATGCCTGGAAGTTGACATTTGACCTGTCCTGTTTAGTCTGCATGATTAATTAGGAAGGAAGTCTTGAGACTTCAGGACTATAGCTTACTAAAAGCCTTGTTGCACCTCAAGTATTTATGATGCTAACAGAGTATTCTGCAGTACATGTTTAAGCACCTGGAATGAGATCAGTGTCTTTCATTAAACACAGTAGATTGAAGGCATTGTTTAGCCTTCTCTGGTCAGTTGCTTGGAACTAAATGCCAAAGTATACTTCGGTTTTCCACTTACCGGTAGGTCTAGCCTTAAATTTGCTTGTATTTGTGTGTGCATTTTATTTTGTGAGCAAGAAGTACTTTGACGGTACCATGGTACAATATTAGTATCAAATGGTAATGTAATAGTTTTCCAAAGTATATACTTACATGACAGTGCCCATTTTTGTTGTATTTGTGATAGAATAGACATAGGTGCAGTCACACTAGATTTTGTGCTCCATTCACTTCCATTCATACACATACAAACACAGGAAAGCAAAAATGCAAGCAAAGTTGAAGACCAGAGTTCAAGCTTGGTGAACTCTGACCAGTGATTTCATAAAGCAACAAAAACTTTTGTATCGCTTTACAATAAGGTTGTATTTGTAGCAGTAAATGCATCAGAAACATTGTTATGAACAATACTCTTTTAATGCATTTATAAACCTTGGTTAAATCCATTTTCCAGGTTCAACACAAGTTAAGCTCAAATCGACAGCATTTGCCCAGGACTTGCCCCTCCTATTCTTTAAAAAAGAAAAAACACTTCCATTGTCACTTACAATGGAAGTTAACACGGGACAATTTTTGAACGTTAAAATGCATTTTTAAAAGTATAGCCACAAGCCATAAAAGATATGCATGAAAACATGATTTTAGTTATAAAATCACTTACTAACCTACTCTGTGTATTGACAATATAACTTAATTGCAAATTGATGATGTAATGTCAACAAACCCTAAAGCCCTAAAATGCCTTTAAAAATTACAATTTAAACAACTTTACAGTTTAAATAATACATTGGGTTTAACAGAAGAATTAATGTAAGTGCTTTTAGAAATTTATAAGCTTGAATTAGCCAATTCACTTTCATTGTAAGTGCCTCACTGTAACTGTTTTAAAGAAAATGTAAATTTTTGTGGTAATCAACATTATGCCACAAATGCTGTCGATGGAGCTTAACTTGTATTGAACCTGAAATATTCCTTTAATGCTACATTTTATTGTACATTTTATTCATATAAGTTCATGCATTAACTTTAATCTTATGTTTGTTCATGTTATCTAATGCTGTTAACTAATGTCAATTAATACAACCTCATTGTAAAATGTTACCCAGATGTTTGACAAATTGAGGAGGATCTAAACTTCACAGATGATGCTGTGGTTTGTAGTATATGCAAAGTGGAGCTAATGGCATATGTTAACTTTTTGAATGTATTATTTTTTATTTGTGATTAATAATTTCTTAAAACTGAAGCCTTGTAGTGAAGCATCAGATGCTGTTTCCAATAATCTTTGCAGTGTCAAATGTAATTTTGCATGCTAAAAGTCTAGTTTGACTGCACCTATAGTCTATTATTAGTGGTTATGCTTACCTTATACCAGTTTATAAATATAAGAGCCTAAATTCTATCAACCGAGGTTCTCCTGGTCAGACACACCTGCAGATGACCTCACCCAAAGTCACACATTACATTGCGAGCCAACACTTCAACTGGCCCGAAGCACCGACTTCACCACCTTACAACAATAAGGCTACTGTCCACCTCGGTTTCACATGGATCAAAATAAACAAGCCCGGAGAGAAGAATTATGAGCACTCTGAGGCTCTGCTGTAACTTGTTTGAGCTTCACTATTCTCCTCAGACATTTTAAACTCTGAATTACCTCACAGGCAACAGGTCTTAATGGGATGTTTAAGTGTGTGTGTGTGTGTGTGTGTGTGTGTGTGTGTGTGTGTGTGTGTGTGTGTGTGTGTGTGTGTGTGTGTGTATGCTTTTTTGTGTTTTTTTCTCTCTCCATCACTGAGCTACATGCCCTAAGCTTCATCTAGTCAGCTTTGTGTCAGCTATAATAAGTTTTGTACTGATGTCGTTATAAGGCTTAGTCTAGTCTCGGCAAGAGGCCATGTGAGTCCTGATTGGTTCCTGACGGTTGCACTGAACTCAGGGACAAATGTTTGAGTGACAAACAGAACGACATTAGCTATATATAGAATTTTCACAAGACATGATGATTTTGCTGATGTTATCAAATGTTTTTGTTGATTTCATGCTATAATTTGACAATTAATTTCACTAAATAAGTCATCCAACTATTATGCAATACTTGATTGTCTCGCAAATATGAGAGTGTTAAGAAAACTGTTTCAACAGCACCTCTGATTTTTTTTAAATTATCATTATTATTGTATCCCCTTTTCCCCTATTTTCTTCCAATTTGGGAGAAAATAGACTGTCAATCCACGCATTTTATCACATGGCTCGCTTTGCATGACACTGCGGAGACTCACAGCAAAGGAGGCTTATGCTACTCACCGCGATCCATGCACAACTTACCATGCGCCCCATTGAGAGCAAAAATCCCTAATCATGACCACTAGGAGGTTGCCCCATGAGACACTACCCTCCCTAGCAACCGGGCCAAGTACACTAGAAATAATGGCAATTTGTTAGTCTGAGCTCTAAAGTCTCAGTCGGTGTGCCCCATGCTCCACTCAGAACTGAGCTTTAGTCTGCCAATAACCTGGCCGTATACTTGCGGAAACATGGAATTAACGTAATCTACTAAAGACAATACTTTAAGAGTAAATCAGAATAAACTAAAATGTAAAGATTTATTTACCAGGTATAATAATACATTCATCAATTCCAATTAGACAATAAAGTCAAATTAAGACATTTTATCCAACCATATGAAATAAGATTTGCATACCTGGTTGAGAAACTACACAGCAATTGTGTGGGATATCTGAATACAGATTCCTGGTAGAGAAAACTACATGCAATGCTTTCTGTGTAGGTCATCTGGCTACAGAGACCCCAAGCTCCTCTGCCATCCTTCCTTAGGTACCAAACAATTCTATAGTGATTTCAGATGTGTATGTTTGATGTTATTTAGGATTTGGTTTACAATTTAGGGAGTTGTAAGTAGACCTTTGAAACTTGTGATTGAGTAGGTAATTTTATGTTTACAAAGATTGCACCTAATCTGGTCTCTGTGAGAGATCTGTGAGGGGTCATGCCCCTGATGGAATTCAGTATATTACTAAGTTCTTAAATCTTACTTGTGAGATTGACTTTGCTGAAAGAGAATGAGACCGTTTTACCAGTTGCACTGAGACCTCTTGAATGATACCAAACATATATTATCAGAAAAGCTTTTACATAACAGAACAGGTTAAGTTCAACGTTTCTGGAGACTCTAAAATGACCTGAGGTGAGGTATGCAAGAGAGGGGGGCAGATATGAGTGAGAATTAAATTTTATGGTCCTTAATCAGGAGGATATGTTGTCTCAGGTGGAGATGCTCTTCTGCGTGAGAGTTTTATGGCGTTGGTTCTCACAGAATTCTTTGACTTTTACCGGAAATAGTGCCTTTTGGTCTAGTGCCAGCCTTAAAGTAAGTTTGATTCATTTCCATTAATTAGTTCAAACTGTCTGTTTCATTAATTAAAAACTCTGAACTTTACTTTTGTAATCCTTCCTTGTCTCACAAGTATAAGAGCATTAGAAAAGAGATGTTTTAACAGTGCTGCTGATTTAAACTTTAGCTGTAAGAAAATGATTTGGTAAGCTTGATTCATTTCCGTAACACAATTCAAACGGTCCACTTCAAACTGCCCCAATTGAAAACTCTGCATGAATAGTTTGCATAATCTTTTAAAAGTTTTCATAGATTTTTACAGAATTACTGTTTAATAACTGTTTAATATGCATGGCTATATTTGTGAATATAAATATAAATGATTCAAATTTTTCATTCATGCATTCACTCAGTGAAAACAATGTGGAGAACAGCTTTGATTATTTTTATCTAGATTTTCACTTTTAGTTCTTACATTAAATTAAAATCTTGGCTACAATGTTTGGTTCAAATGACTGTTCCTCTGAAAAAAAAAATCACCCTTTTAAGCCATTTCAGAGCGAATACATAAATATAAAGATTTGTACTGAACAACAAAGTCTTTTTTTATAGCTATAGAACCCAATCTGCCTCATGTTGACTCATCCAACTCACCACCTATGAGTTCAATTAATTCAGGCATGAAATCTGTATGACTGCTCTATCTGACACTCCATCTGCATTCCTGTTCTTCATTGCTGTTCATCCTGTTCAACTCCATCTCCCCTCAGGGATCAATATCTACCCATTTCAGAATGCATTCAAGTCGAGTCTTATCAGTATCTTTTACACTTATTTAGCACAATACCATTGTCAATTCATCAAGGCAGATGTAAACGTGTAAAATGTGCACTCATAGTTTTGAGATGGCTCGTCCCATAGTACCAGTGGTTTTGGGCTATATACGACACCTATGCACAACTTTTGTTTACTAATTAGTGCCGCTTCATACTACGGATGTGCGACACTATTGACTAGTCATCTAATGGAATTACTAACCCGATCTCATGAAAAGTTGGCTATTTTGTATGGTCTTGCATGATGTTGTTCGCATAAACTCGTATAACTTTATCAGGTGCATATTGTGTAATGCGGAAGTGCGATAAATACGTTAAGTACGTACTTATTATGCCCTAACCCAAACCCCTTATCTAAATGTAACCAATCAGTAGAGTGTGTAAACATGATAGGAAGCTGTTGTGTGTGACAGAAGCAAGTAATTGTCATGTATTAGATGGAAACGATGTCCAGCGACGTCATTGGCTGTAGTGAAATTCGTAAGAATTCAAACGAGTGCAGTCGCACAATATCATACAAATTAGCCAAATTTAGAGAGGTTGTATGAATCCTGACGATTTCACCGTGAGAGTGTGTTGGAATTACTTGTGGGTCAATTTTGCCCTTCATTATATATTCAATATTTGTATAGAACAATATATGTTCAATATTTTCACACAATTACCTTTGGCTTTATATTTTTTAGAGTCTGCGCTTAAAAAAAGCGGATATATGGAGCAGATACAAAGTTTAATTTAATCTCAGGCTGTGCATGCTTCTTCCCTCTCTCACTTGCGGCGTGCTCAGCAAAGTAATTAGCAAAGTAATTAAAAAAAGTTAACAAAGTAACTTCGGTGGCCATGCAGAAAGTAGATTTCCTAAATGCTGGCATGAAAGTCCCAATGGATGTTTTCACATTTGAGTCTTCTTTAAATCTGCGCATGCTTGTAAGTTATTTTCCCACTGAGCCGTCTTTTTTAAGCACAGGATAGTCGCCTAAGGTGAGTCAGGTCCCGTCTTTCACAAGATCGTGTTGATGTGTTAATTATGCTCATCAAAAAAATGAATGCTTTTGAGTAAGTAGCCTAGAAAATTACTGTTTTAGACTAAGAATGCTGTTTTTTTAATCTGCTGACTAGCTATTTTCAATGAGGTGCCGGCTGCTTAATAGATTAAACTATCTTTTATTTTGTGTGCACGTCATGTTTAGAATACATTATGTTTATTGTAGGCAACATCACAGGCCCATTTTCTTCTAACTTCATAACTGTTATTGGATAACGTTCTTTACCGAACAGTCATTAGATCAATAGCTAATACAGAACTGCACGTCGTAAAATATGCACACATTTTCTGTGTCAAGTAAAGTTTAACGTAGTTTGAAATTTAGAAATACATGTCTTAAGATCTCTGCATTCAGATTTGCGTTCCATCAAGCTGTGTTGGAATGCAAGAATGAGACTCATCTTATACTGTCAGCTGTGGGTAAAGGGGCTTTTCTACTGCACGGTACGACTCTGCTCGACGCTGCTCGCTTTTTTGGGGTTTACCACTGTGGATACTAGTACCTGGTACTTTTTTTAGTACCACCTCGTTCGAGGTTCCAAGCGAGCCGAGCTGATACTAAATGTGAAGTAAAAATCCTACAGATCACTGATTGGTCAGGAAGAACTACCAGCATCACTGGATTTCCAACACGGGACATCAACCCACTAGTTTTAAAGTTAGCAACAGCGATAACAGTATAATTTGTTTACGCGCCTTTCAAATTCTGAAAAAAGAAATGGCTGTGCGCAAAACCACAAAACACAAAGTGCCAAAAGTGTGGTTTGTTCCCTGCACAGCTGCGTGTTGCCTAAACAGCGGGAGTTTTGCTTACTGCCCCCTGGAGAAAACAGGTAGAACATAAACTGCTCCAATGGTAGGAATATTTGTTATTACTTTGTAAAAATGTTTATGTTATTTTTTTATATAATTAACCACACTGAATTAACGTGTTAAAATGAAAGCCCTTTATTAGTGGTAGTAACTCGATCAATTGCATGACACAGGATGTCATGTGTTGTCAACATGGCTGCAACGCCCATGAGGGGCCAACCTGCTCCATGTAAAATAATACAGCTTTGACTGAGTTACTGATATGAGTCTTCATCTAACGTGTGTACATCACTGTCAACATATTTGTAAAAAGTGCTATTCACGTCTCAGAGTAAAACTGAGTGCACTTTTAACCATTCGGAGAGGACCTTTGTATGGGTCATTCTGTCCTGTATTGTTGATTTTATATGTCTGAACACTGTTAGAAGAGGAAGGGAAAAGTTAGTGGTGGAGTATGTCTTTTTGGTCTGTGGGTACAAGTGAGAAAGCCTGTGATAGGTGCAAGCTCCAAAAACTGGATTAATCGTTAAACAGCTGCAAAGAGGAATTAAGTGGGAAACAGCCTAAAATCATTCACAACATATTTATTTAATTGCCCATTTGTTTCAAATAATAGCACTGAGTTGCAAAGCACACACCCACGGCTCTTACTGAAGTTAGAAATGCCCAGTTGGACCTCTCAAAAAAAGATGTCACACTAGATGTAGACAGCAACATAAATGTGCACACGCTCACGCATGACACAAACAAAGGGATCAGCCATAGCATTTAAGAATTGAAAATTGTTTTTACCTTTCATATGAGTTTACCAGTGGCACGGATTTCAAAGAATTCCCTTATCCACAATTCCCCTATTCCATAACCATTAAATCATTCTGCTTAGCCACTACTGCTCAGTGAAATGGTAAATTAATTCTTCATGTTCGCTTTTCAACTGCAATTGTTTTTGCAGATGTTAAATGGTTTGCTCTACTCATGCTCTAGGGTTAAGTTGCATCTAGTTATATTGTTAAGCACTGAATACAAAAGGAAATTGCACACTAACAGAGGAGCATTTAATGTACTCTCTTAAAAAAACTGCCATACAGATCAGCTTTAAAATACTTTAAACACTTTAAACTTAAATAAAATAAAATAAATAAACTATTGAATTTGGAAAGAAAGAACCCCACATTTTAACCAGAACCTAAAGGGATTGTTTCATCGGAGACTTTTGGTGTTTCAGTTGAATTAAGCAACACACTCCACCCATTACAACTCACTCACTGATCACACACTAATACACGTTTCACAGAACAGCTCTTGACATTTCCACATCTTTTTAATCAAACACTGAAAACCAGCTCTAGATGGCATAGTTACGAGAACAAAATATGAATGAATATGTGACTTTGAAGCAACACGTTGTAGTGAGCTTCATCAATGAGAAATGTAACACATTTCAGATGAGACACTGAAGGCTACTCACGTACTTTTTCATGATTTCGCTGACGCTGAATCGAGACAAGTGCAACAGGGCCATCCGATGAGCAGAATACCTCTCTGCCGACAGCAGAGATCCGGAGTGTTTACCAATGTCAGTTCCAGGTCATAAACAACGCATGAATGATGAAATAATAGACAAATACAAAAGCACATGAAAAGTCTTTGTGTTTAGGGCTGAGTCACCGGTAGAGAGTGAGCTCTTTCTATCGGGATCACCGCATAACCCTCCGAGCAGAGACGGTGGGAAACTAAAACATAATTTCACACTGCTCCTGGAGAACTCGTATCAACTGTGCGAAGGGGAAGCTGCTGATGCGAATACGAGAGCGCGTTCACCAACCTTTTTTGAAAGTTCAAACCCCGCCCTGTTCACGCCAGCCCGCGTGCTGTATCTTCCGTGTTGGCCAGTGCGTTATGCAGAACACACTATGTTTGAAAATTGTATGCGTATGAATATGTGTTCCACACAGTTTGAATGCTGAATAATAATATTTCTCATGTTTCCAAAAAAAAAAAAAAGATTCAAATAACAGATAGGCCCTACACCCAAATTATTTGTGACTGAGTACTTACAAGAGTGTGAAAGTGTGTTTTAAAATGACAAAGAGAGACACTGAACAATATGAATAATTGCTCTGTAAGTTTTATATAGTTGTATTTGACGACGTTGACTGTTGTTGTATTGGCAATGTTAAATGGCTTGCATGGTATCGCTGTTATAACGCCATCTGGTGTTACCACGTGACCATTGCACAGACCATTACTGTTCATTTCGAATCTTGATTCCATTTCGTTTACGACATTCATTTATATGACGCAATAATGGTAATGTATATTCTAACTGCTTAAATGTTTGGACTGAACTGAAGCCCAGAATAATCCATACACCACGAACAGCTAGCATGGAGCGAAGAGCTGATAATTTGGCTTTCCCAGCAATTGTTGGGACGTATAGCAAGTACAGCAGTTCGAGGAAACTGTGGGATGACCGCTATCACAATGCCCATTTGGATAGATTGGAGACAGGTTAGAAGAGCAGTGCTGGAAATTGAATATTTCACTAATTAAATTACAATAACTGTATACTTGAAGTTAAGCCTAACAGTGAAGTCTACACAATAAGCTATCGAATCTTACCAATATAATTGTCATATTAACCTTCTTTTTACTGCACTTCACAGTAAAACCAGTTGTGGACAACAAGCCGCCAAGAACATATCTCCACTGTCATGTTAACATGAAAAAAATGCAGGTGACCATAGACTCTTTGTTCAGGCTTGGGTTGTTCGAGACTGGAATCAGATGAAGGAATTGATGGTCTCTTTCGAGTATATACATAAATATATAATAGCAACCCTGATAGTGACACTTGTTTTTCTTGTGAAGGTTCAAATAAGCTTAAAATATTGATGTGGCTTAGTGTTGAGTTTACAGTTGTAATTCAGATTCAAAGTGTGTTTTCACTAAGAGTATTTTCTTAAATTAAGGGATTTCTTGGTGTTGACTCGAACTGGAGTAAGGTGGACTCGAACCCAACAGTACTTTCTTTAGTAATGCTTTGATTGGCAAAGATGAGATCAACTGAGGCAATGTCTGTTTCAATATTTTAGATGGAGCAGAAGCGGCAGATGGACATTGAGAGAGACAACAGGCTGTTGGCTTCAAGAATTGCAATGCCCAGAAATGTTCGGAAAACCTCAAACCACTACCAGCCCAAACCAAGGTGCGTGCATGTTCATGTTTTTATATAAAGAACCACGATTTGTATGTGTACAGACTGTTTTTAATTTTTTTTCTTTGATGTGAATTTGTCTGATCAGTATGAATGCAGATATTCGCAATCGGGAGTTGGTGAGGATCTCTCTGGAGAATCAAGCAATTCTTATGAAGATCAACCTGAGAAAGCCTGTCTATGATCACAAAATGTATCAGAAAGATTTCAAGGTATATCTGAGAAACTGAGGTGCTTTATATTTTTTATATAAAAAAAGCATTTAATTTAATTGCATACAGCTTCTTGAAATTAGTACCAGGTGGCTAGAAAAAGTTTAATGGCTAAATATCATATCATACTTAACGTATCATACCTGACAATCCAGAAACTACTTTATTGCTATTGACTTTCTACTAACACTTTGTACCCCAACTAAACATTCTCCTCTTGCTTTGGTTTTTCTTGACTGGGTATAGATTACACAAGAATACATGTCCCGACTTCAAAATAATCCTCCAAATACTGGGGCAATTAAAAGGGCAAGTATTACTATTACTTCATTAGTGTTATGAATGTGTTTAAATCACACAGAGTCACATGCAAAGATATGAGATTTGTTTTGAATGAGAAGAACTGAGTAAAACTGTTACTAATGACATCTGCTTTGTCTCTTCTTTCATCACCAGGTGTAACTCCCAGAGCTGGTTAGCTAACTGAAAAAATAAACCAATCTTCAGACCAATTCTGTATTTATTTAAATATTAGCTGAGAGAATGTGTGTTATATGAGCAAATGATTTTGAGCAAATGTGAACATTCAGACTCTCCTCTGAGTATTTATGTGGCACAGAAATGCCATTACTTCAGCACAATGCCCACCTGAAATATGGAATAACATCAGTTTTTAGCAATATCATTGCTTTCTTTTAAATTCTGCCATCAAAACTTGTGTTTAAACTATATTATACTGTTTGATCACCTTGTCTGAGGCAATGTCAGGGCATCTCCAGTTGTAGAGGTAATACTGCTTGCATACATCTCCCATTCTGAACTTAAGTGGCTCAAAAAAAGATTTATTATCCATTATATCCAGCGCAGAGAACACATCAAACCCCACCTGAACAGATTTAGAGCAATAAAAAGAGACAGAGTGAGACAATCACACAATATATTTAAAAGAAGGATTAATAAGATACAAGTCAGGGTAATTTAGATGTGACAGATGGCCAGTAGACTGAGCCGGCCCTGCCTAATAAGCGACATACGCAGCTGCACAGGGCCCCCGCTCCCAGCAGGGGCCACCCCTACCACAGGTTCAGTATAGCCATATCATTATTTGCAGTAAGTGAAAATAGCACTGACACACAGACCAGATATTTGCATGCCAATAGTCCGATGAAATCTGTCAAAACTATTACAAAAATTGCATGTGCTTTGAAGAAAAGACATGGAGAGATAAGTATGTTAATTTGAAATTCCTTAACTTAAGATCTGATGTGGCGGCATTAGAAAGATTGTTGGTTAGTTGTGTGGGCGTTCTGGGTTCAAGTCCAACTTTTACCAATTTCAGTATTTCCCTTTATCGATCTATGTAAAGTCACTTATTTTAAATAAAAGTGAGCACAAAATATCGAAATAAATTGTGATATCACTGAAAATAAATGCGGGATTTTCTTTGTGATCACTAAAGGGGGGGGCTTTTTCTAGAGGCTCAGCACCTCACGGGCCAGCGGAACGGTAACACGTTTCCTGGACCTGAAGAAACTGCCCACTCTAAAGCCGCTCTCAGCATTTGAAGACAACAGTGACGAGGTACCATTATGTGACACATCAGTTGTGTTTCTTCCAGCGGCCAGCGATGTAGTTAAATTCCATCACAAAAGTCTACTTATTCGGTTTTATACTGTTTTTTTTATGCACCAGGGTGCAAATACGATATGACACTATTTACAGCAAGTGTTCTGTATCATAACTTAATTTGGTTATTTCATTATTTCTTATTCATTTGCACAGAATTTCAATTAATATATTTATTAATTTGTGCATGTGATGTGTGTTTGGTTAGTTTAAAAAATTGTGTTCTTTCTTTTTTGTACTTCTGAAGTTGTTAAACCTGTTCTGATAAACTACAGTTGATAGTTTTGCATTTTTAAGCATTACACTTTTAAATAAACAAACTTGTTTATTTGCACAATTTAAAGGTGTACTTGAAGGCCCCATTTTGAAAATCTGTTAAGGGCCCCCAAAATGCTAGGGCCATCCCTAACAGTAGATGTCGGCAAATGAGCAGTGTTGGTTAGATTGCTTCTGAAATGTAGCCTGGTTCTGATTACAAATTGAATTATATTTTTAATCAGAAATGTCATATTTTAGATTACACTTTTTAGGTAATCTAAACTGATAATTGATCTGATATTCTGATAATTTCTTCTGGATTATTTACGATCCAACTCCTATTTAATCTAACTCTTATTTATTTTGTGTCACAAATGTGCTTACAGGGCTGGGTAGATTACTTCAGAATTGCAGTCCAATACTGATTACAGATTAAATGATTATTTTTGGATTACCTCTGTTTACCTCTTGTTTATTTGATGTCACATGCATTTGACATTTTCTACATTACATAATTTTGCTTACATACATTTAAGTAAACTTAATGAATTAAAATATGAGAATTCATATTTTATTTTATATTTTTGGTGTTTTACTCACTATTTTTGGAAAAGTTGGCAGAAAGAGATGTGTGAATTGTTTTTACTTAGAAGAGGATTAGTGAAGGGGGCCTGGGTAGCTCAGCAAGTAAAGACGCTGACTTCCACCTCTGAGTTGTGAGTTCGAATCCAGGGCATGCTGAGTGACTCCAGTCAGGCTTCCTAATAAATCGTGATAAATCAATTGGCCTGGTTGCTAAGGAGGGTAGAGTCACATTGGGGTAACCTCCTCATGGTCGCTATAATGTGGTTCTTGTTCTCGTTTGGCTCGTGGTGAGTTGTGCGTGGATGCCGCAGAGAATAGCGTGAGCCTCCACACATGCTAGGTCTCCGCAGTAATGCACTCAACAAGCCATGTGATAAAATGCACGGATTGACAGTCTCAGACGCAGAGGGAACTGAGATTCATCCTCCACCACATTGAGGCGTGTCACTATGCCACCATGAGGACCTAGAGCGCATTGGGAATTGGGCATATTTTAGGGGGTCAATTATTTATTACAATTTACTGCCATTGCCTGATTATTATATATAATCTTGTAATCCATAAAAAGTAATTTATCTAATCGCAAGTATTTTTAAATGTAATTTAATCTAATTAAATTATCTAAGTACCTGTTTTGTTGTAATCTGAATATGTATTCCATTACTACCAACTGTGTGCTTATAATTTCATGATTTTAGGAACATTTTGCCATTAACTTGGTGGAATATTGAGTGGTTTTGGTACTGATTAACTCCTTTAATTAAATATGATTACTATTAAATATTAACTATTTGTCAGTCGGAAAACAAAGGTGCTTAAAGGTTCACGAAAACCTAACACTTATATGTTTCCCAAGATGGAATACATTGATTCATTATTTAAAAAAAAAAAGAAACTGTGTTTTGGATTTTGATACATGGAAATGAAAGGATGAGATCTTTCTAGTGACATTATTGGACACATGACTAGATAATGCATAGAATGATCTATATATATATATATATATATATATATATATATATATATATATATATATATATACATATGGATGATATATATATATATATATATATATATATATATATATATATATATATATATATATATATATATATATATCATCATATGCTATTCTTCTCACCACAGTTGTACAGAACGGTTGGTTACTCGAGCTACTGTAGACTTTATCAGTTCGAATTAGTCTGGTTATTCTCTGTTGACCTCTCTCATCAATAAGGTGTTTCAGTCCACAGAACTGCTGCTCACTGGCAACAACTGGTCCCTTTACCCATCTGGCACCAACAATCATCCATGCAATTATCTAATCAGCCAATCGTGTGGCAGCAGTACAGTGCATTTAATCATGCAGATATGGGTCAGGAGCTTCAGTTAATGTTCACATCAACCATCAGAATGAGGAAATAATGTGATCTCAGTGATATGGACCATGGCGTGATTGTTGGTGCCAGATGGGCTGGTTTGAGTATTTCTGTAACTGCTGATCTCCTGGGATTTTCAGGCATTACAGTCTCTATAATTTACACAGGATGATGCCAAAAACAAAAAACATCCAATGAGTGGCAGTTCTGTGTATGGAAACACCTTATGAGAGAGGTCAACAGAGAATGGCCAGACTAGTTCGATTAG
The DNA here is from genome assembly GCF_025860055.1 of Xyrauchen texanus. NCBI lineage: Eukaryota > Metazoa > Chordata > Actinopteri > Cypriniformes > Catostomidae > Xyrauchen > Xyrauchen texanus. Next base: position 21,540,692 of record NC_068315.1, read on the forward strand.
ACAAAGTCTACAGTAAATCGGATAACCACTCTGTACAATTGTGGTGAGAAGAATATCATCTAAGAATGTTATTCTGAAATGTGGGTTGGCGCTGTTTTGGATGCACGAGGGGGACCTTCACAATATTAGGCAGGTGGTTTTAATGTTGTGGCTGACTGGTGTGTGTATATATACATATATATATATATACATATATATATATATATATATATATATAATCACATAATCCATAAAAAGTAACTGTAATCTGATGTATATTTTAAACTGTGATTTAGCCTAATTACAAGTACTTGATTTTTGTAATCTGATTACAGTATGTAGAATATATATCCAGAATATATGTAGTCCATTACTACCCAACACTGCATATGAGGCACAGTCCAGCATTGGAGTACTACAGTCAGCAGTATTGTTTCAATACACAATGTCCTTTGACTTACTGCTTTACAGATGATAAGGATGTCCTCCATTAACTGCAGCAGTGGGGTGGCTGTGCTGACGCAGAACAGAACACAGGCTGCCTTCAGGCTCTTGTGCACAGGGTGGTTTAGAACCGTCGAGGGAAGTGTGTAGAAACTAACCATGTCAGTAATAGTACCATCCTTGCTCTGCTACAGACATATAGGAAGCATTATTGACAGATATGAAAACAAGATATCGAAATGATACAGATGTGTCCTCTCCAGCAAAGTTTAAATGGCCAATCTACACTACCTGTTTTTTAGTTCGGTTTTTCACTTTTAGAAAATGTCTATGCCCACATTTCACAATGTCACAATTAAAACTGAAATAATCTCTTTGCATTCAACTAGCAAAATATCAAACCAAGTGGCATTTATTTTTAAGAAATACATTACAACACACTTTTCAGTTACGTTAAAAGAAATTCCATCTATAGTTCTTATGTAGGGTTGCAGGAGGTGCTAGGTCCAGCTTCCTTGGGCCAAATGCAGGGAAACACCCTGATCAGGTTATTAAAAGTAATTGAATATTATAAAATATTTTGCTATCTAATGTAATGACATTTTTAAGTGTGACTTAATATAGGGATAGTTCACCCAAAAAGGAAAATTATCACAGTTTTCTCATGCCATCCCAGATGTGTCTGACATTCTTTCTTCTACTGAACACAAAGATTTTAAGTAAAATATCTCAGCTCTGTTGGTCCATACAATACAAGTGAATGGTGGCAAGAAAAGCACATAAATGCAGCATAAAAGTAATCCATAAGACTCCAGTGGTTAAATCCATGTCTTCAGAAGCAATATACTAGGTGTGGGTGAGAAACAGATCATTATTATGTCCGTTGTTACTATACATTTTCAATTTCACTTCCACGTTCTTCTCCTGTTTTTGGCAGTTCACATTCTTTTTGTATATTTCCACATACTGGGAAGGGTGGACAGTTTAGAGTAAAAAACTTTGATTTAACCAGTGGACTTTTTATCCTAAAAAACCATTTTATGCTACCATCATGTGCTTTTTGGAGCTTCAAAGTTCTGGCCACCATTCAATGAATTGACCAACAGAGCGAAGCTATTCTTCTAAAAGCTTTGTTTGTATTCTGCAGAAGAAAGAAAGTCATACACATCTGGGATGGCATGAGGGTAAGTAAACGATAAGAGAATTTTCATTTTTGGGTGAACTACCCCTTTAAGTGTCCAGAAGTGTCCAATTCATTTATGGGACAACTGTACTTATAGTTCCATTTACATTTGGTGACAGTGGTCCAGTCAGATAAAGACAGACAGAAGGGGTTTAATAATCTTCTCCATCTCAATCTTGCTGGATTGTGTGATCTCATCATACTGACCTCCACCACATATGTGTCAATTACACCATCTTGTGGCAAAAGCCAGTGTTGGACGTCTTCCTGGGTCAAAAGAGGGGAGAGATGAAATGTCTTTAGATGTTCTCTCAGAAGACCATGAACCATGGGCACATCCTGCACAGTCATGGAGCGAAGGCCTATGGTTTTTGTTGTCTGTAGTTATACAGAGAATAGGAGAGAGATGACATGAGTAGCAGTAAAACAGCCTTAAACTGGCTCTCTTTGAGAATGTGTCATTCTAAATGTGGTCCATGAGAGGGCGCTCTGACCTCAGGAAGCCTGTTTAACTTGAGTGCTCGATGCAGGGTCATGTTACGAGTGAGAGATGAGAAATTCAGCTCAATTAGCTTGCGTGGGTTCAGAGATCTTTGCCAGTACCTTAAAACAGCCATAGAGACAAATAGGGCATTTCCTTTGAATGAAACACTCGTAGGTAGATTGACTGTTGGAGATAGAATTATAGATGTGGGGGTTTGGCAGAGTGAGACAGATTGCCTTATATGTCCAACATACCTACAGTTTGCAATAGGTTTTGGTAACAATGCACTGGCACTGTAGACTGCTTGAAATACACCCTGTTGGTATACACGTCTGGTGATCTCCTTGATCAGGACTGGTGCCATTCTCTTAAAGCGTAGTTTTTTGTGCACACACATGAAGTTCACCTCCACCATCCTTATCGCTCTGTGGACAACTTGAATGTCTAATTTGCACCATCCAAAAATGCATTTAAATAAATGTTAAATTGTAACCAACTGAAAAAAATTATGCACTCACGTGTCAAATAGTTTAATTGTTGCTGGAATGGCACTTATGAATCCCACTAGTTTTTGACTGGCATTTACCCGGATTCCACAATGCCATTGTGATTGCCAACCAGGGGGGCACATAGTCCTGCAATATGTGTGTGAAAGATAAAGAGGAATTATATAAGTCAAATGTATGATTGATTGTGCCATAATTGGTTCACACTGAAGTATGTGGCTTATATGTGTCAAGTATTAGAGCTGCACTAGGTTCACTTTTGGCTAAACACACCAGAGCAAGAACTGTGGAGAGTAGTGCAAGCGAAGTGTGTTGTCATCTTCCTCTGTATAATTTTCATTCAGCAAGTCACACAGTTCGCTCAGCTACACATAGAAGAGACAGATAAGGAGGAAGTTAGAGAGTTGAAGATAAATATAAGACAGTGTTTTACTACATACACCTTGAAACCTTTAATTGTCAGTTTGAGCGTTGCATCATCAAATTACATAAAGTGATAGATCACCCAAAAATTATTTACTCCCCCTAATGTTGTTCCAAGCCCATATTACTTTTTTTTTCATGCAACACAAAAGAAGATGTAAGGTAGAAGGACAGCATCAGTCACCATTTACTTTTATTGTATCTTGGTGATTCTCATTGACTGGTGACCGAAACAGATCAATAGGTCTAACATCTACTTTTGTGTTCTGCATAAGAAGCAAGGTTTGGAAAAACATGTGGATGAGTAAATTATGACTATATCCTCTCTTTAATAAGTCCTCCCACTCACCTGCTCCTGGTTGTACAGGTCGAGCGTGTCCCAGATGAAGCCCTTTGGAAGCGAGTATGGCTCCTCTCGAACACTGGGCCTCTCCGATTCTATGGGCCCTTGTGATGTCACTTCCTCATCTAAAAAGATTGAATGCTGTTTGTAAAGACAGTCCTGAGCCATATGAACATTGTAATTTGAATGTTCCTCTAAAAAAAGCTTTGATTTATTTATTTTTATTAATTTTCAATATTTGGAATTGATTTTCAGGGGCATTTTTACCTTTTTTCTAACCATATGTATAACAAAGCATGTTGTCAATTCATGTCAAATATGTATATTGACATGAATATGTGTATATTACATCATTTAGACCAGGCCATGGGTTAGACTATAAGACTTTCTACTGTTTACCATAGAAAAATTTAATTATATGAAACATATCAAATGTTAGATACAGAAAAAAAACTATGGGGACATTTTTTACCCCCATATTATATAATATACAGCAATGGCGAATGCTTAGGTCCAGCAAAGTCTTCTCTGCTGGCCTAACATGCCAAATATATTAATATGTTTTCATCCTTTCATTCTCAATCACCTTTTTGCCTATGTATTTTTAAACACTTTCCACTCTTAATTATTCTACAAACATATAGAGAAAAAGAAAAGTTAATCTAGTCAGAATTTATTCCTTGATACTTACAAGCAAAGTGTGACAACTGTTTCACAAATTGCATGCCGGAAGCCGAAGCAGCACGTGTACGAGCTCCACCCCTATCAGGCCTTCAGAATTTCTACAGAATCCCTCAACAGTGCAAATGAAGGAGCAACTAAAATCAGATTGTCAGATTCATCTGACTGCCGCTATCACCACTGAGAAAGAGATCCTTAGGGATTTAAATACACGAGATGTTCTGCATGACTGTGTGATTGCTTAATTTATTAAACAGGAAAGGAAGACTGATTGTCACTTCATGTAAATTGGTAAGTGATTTTTGCATTGTTATATCAACATCAGGAGTTTTCTAAGTGTAAATTAGACTGCTGGAGCATTCAGTGTCGGATCAAGTTTTGAAAAGTAGTGCTGCGTTCCATTCAACTAGGAAAGTCAGATTTTACAACTTCCTACTAGATAAAGTGCAGGGGAATGCATCTTTAAGCCAAAATTACAACTTGTAGGCTTGTAGGCAACTCCGATTTCGCCGAGATGCAGGTGCATGATGTCACACAAACATGTCGACACTCAGTGAGACATGCAAAGTAAGAGATAAACATTCACTTTATTAAGTAATATTGATAAATTAGTTTGTTTCCACATTGCATGATATCAAAGCTTGTTTAACAAACACCTGCAGAAACAGATGAATAAAACATTATAATCTCTTTTGATAATCGTACAACTGAAGCACAAATACTGCAGCATTGTTTATCAGTTGGGTTGCAATGAGACATCTCTTAACAAGAGTCAAACCCCTGCTGAGCTAACAGGAGTGTTGCAGTTCTGAATATCGGGGAATGGAATGCATTTATGGTCGGAGATATCAAGTAGGAATATCCCACATCCAACTTGAATGGAACGCAGCATAACTGTGTACCCTGACCAAACTAAATTTACTGCAAGCAACATTTAAATCGCAAATATTACTACTGACTACTTTTCCACTGACTTTATAACCAAACAATGATCTAACTGACCAAGTTACTACATGCAGCCCACAAACAAGCACAGGGCATCACGGCCTTTGCTTACAACAAGTCTAGAGCCGTTAAGAAAAAAGCGATTAAAAGATCACAATCTGGGGGCCTGGGTAGCTCAGCGAGTAAAGATGCTGCCTACCACCCCTGGAGTCTTGAGTTTGAATCCAGGGCATGCTGAGTGACACCAGCCAGGTCTCCTAAGCAACCAAATTGGCCCGGTTGCTAGGGAGGGTAGAGTCACATTGGGTTAACCTCAATGTGGTCACTATAATGTGCTTCTCGCTCTCGGTGGGGCGCGTGGTGAGTTGTGTGTGGATGCCGTGGAGAATAGCGTGAAGCCTCCACAGACGCTAGGTCGACGCAGTAATGCGCTCAATAAGCCACTTGATAAGATCGAGATGGTCTCAGAAGCAGAGGCAACTGAGATTCATCCTCCGCCACCCGGATTGAGGTGAGTCACTATGCCACCAAGAGGAATAAGAGCACATTGGGAATTGGGCATTCCAAATTTGGAAGAAAAGGGGGAGAAAAATGTAATCTCAATCTACTAATGTTTTGAATCATAATACACTAAACAAAAAGAACAGAACACTCACTGAAAGCATACTGTATATACGTCACCCAGACATCTATTTGATGTGTGTGTTTTCATCTGGAAGATGTATTTTTTGTATATGTGCTCATCTGCAATATGTCAATAAGATGTGTGATAACACTTTACAATAAGGTTCCATTTGTTAACCTGAGTTAACAACATTAGTTAAAACTAACAATAAACAATACTTTTTTTCTTAGTTAATGCTAATTAAAACATATACTAATACATTTGTAAACATTAATGTACTATGAACTAACAATGACATTTTTATTTTTATTAACTAACATTAACAAAGATTAATAAATGCTGTAAAAATGCATTGTTCATTTTTAGTTAATGTAAACTAATGTTGTTAACTAACGTTAGGCTAACAAATGGAACCTTATTGTAAAGTGTTACCAGATGTTTGATCTCGGATGTCATAAAGATATGCAGCAAATATTTATTATGTTAATTAGATGTTAATTAGAATGCAATGATTTCCAGATTAAATGCTCTTAAACAGACATCTAGAAAATGTACGTGTGCTATCTGGGCTTACTCGTGCTGTACATCCCAAGATACCACAGAGAAACAGCTGCATTAAGAATATGAATAAACTCCAACCACTTTCCTCCCGCATGCAATTCAGAAGTGATCATCCCCATGCCCTATTCCTTTCAAGGACAATTATCCTCCACTGTAAAAGCTGCAGAGGGCTGAAAGGCGATAATGGCCCTGCAAAGGTATCATCAGTGGCGGTTAGGATACAGACAGGTGCACTGAACAGATGTAGAGGGATACGTGTAGTGCATTCTTGTTCTTCAGCTTCAGATTCTCAGCAAAGTTTTGGCATAATTTTTTACCCGGAAGAGAGACATTGCAGATTTGAAATGCTTATAAATGCTGAAAGCGATTTATTTATAAAAATATGTCCAACCTTAAGATGTAAATTATCATGTAGATGATCTTAAAAGTTATAGGCATGGGCTAAAAGTAACAAAACATTAATTTTGATTTCATGGGGTCTTTAATTTTACAGTCAAGAGTCAAGATCTCAACTCTCTGAATCAGCATTCACAGTTTACTTTGTTTCTGGTAGCTCATCATGTGGCATACCTATCTTAGGGACTGGCTGGGTATCCCAAAAGCGGTATGTGTATCTACGGGCTTCCTGAAGGTTCCTCGGAGGCCCCTGGCCCAGGGAAAAGAGGTGCAGAGCTTTCTGAATCTCCTGTTGCTTCTCCTCTGGAAGAGAGTCCAGCTGGGAACCGAGAGGATCAGAAGACAGAGATGCTCAACTGATAGGAAACCGATTCTGTTGCAATTTTATGCAGCTAATGTTTTATCTAACATAACTTTGTATATTGATACAGTCTTTCTTACCATTTCAATAGGGTCCCGTGGCCCCTCTTTGGCCCATGTTTGACCTTTGTTTTTCTTTGCTTTCTTCTTCTTGCCTTCAGTGGCCATGTCTTCCTCAAAGCCCCTTTCAATGTATGAAAGCAATGCAACATAACAAATTCAACAAAAACACAGATTAACAAAATGGACAAAGTGAGAATGAATAAATGGATCACTTACAAGCTTTTCTGCTCATCCATATAATAAGTGTTTTCTGGCATTGGAGAAGCCAGTGGTGCGACTCTTCAGCTCTGTAATTGTGGGTGTTTGTGGTGTAGGAGCTTATCTTAATGTGCAGTGAGGACAGGAGGGAGATACCAACCCGCCCTCCACACCCAGACACACTGATCTTTTATCTCTGCACACCACTAAAGCCCAGGGTTGGGCAAAATTCAGAATTTAAGAATTGGCTCCCTTTTCTAATAAAGTTAAATAGGCCAAGTGGACGGTGTATATAGTGTGTTATGATATGGCCTAAACAAATCCCTACAACACTTCACCTTCATGTTGTTTCCCAAACCATCTTGACAGAATTTATTTTGTGGAACACACAAAGATATCATAATGTTAGTCTCAGTTACTTTCATTATAAGAACAATGCAATGAAAGTGAATGGTGACTAAAGCTGTCATTTTGCTTAAAATCTCCTTTTGTGTTCTAGGAAATAAATTCAGTTAAGTGTTTTTGAAACAATATGATGGAGAGTAGTTGGTGGCAGAATTGTCCCTTTTGGGTGAACTATCCCTTAAATACAGACAAGAAACCATTCCAACCACATGGGGGCAGTGTTTCCATCGCACCATAGGTGAGTTAATCCACACAGAAAAACATACATAATTCTAACATTTTTAGCTTCACTTAATTTGCATTAATGCATACAACGCAAAATATAAATGAGAAGGTGAACTTAGAATGATACATAAAGTAAATTAATAATTGTGAGTTCTTTGAACTTCTTAAGCTTAAAAATACATGAAAGGAAGATTGCAAGTACTAACTCACATGATCAAGTACAGAACTGAGGTCATGGGAATACCCATTAGCACTTGTGCTTGAATGGTTTAAGCATGTTCGTTTGGTGAAAAGGAACTTATTTGGGCATTGATTGGTTGTTATTAACTATTTATAGAGACTTTAGCTCTTTTTAGTATTATTGATGTTTTTTAATGTAATTGGTTATTTCATGTAAAGTCACCATTAGGGTGATTAGCATTCCCTTTAGTAAAGTTCTGTTCAACTCACAAATGCTTCAAGCATATGTGATTGTGCATAGTTCAAGTTCATCATTACATGCACATTTGGACCTGATGTTGTTTAATTACTTTAAACACATTTTTGTATTGAGTTATTTGAATTACTGTTGACGTATATTATATAATAACTACAACACTAACAACACCAAATGGAAAAAAAATATATTTTTTCAAAACAGTTTTCTCAATATACCTCTTTTCCCAAAATTTACACCACTGGTTGAGTAGCATTGTTGGGGCGGGTCTAAGCGGGTATCTCAAAACAAACAAAGCCATTTTTTTATAGCACCACAGGGAAAGTGTATACAGTTTTCGAGAAAAATATTTTGGCACTAATAGTGATTGTGTCGCTTTACAGTTTAATCACTGAAGTTATATGGATGACATTTATGCTGACTGTCTGTGATTTTTGGAGCTTCAAAGGTCTGATCACCATCCACTTGCATTTTAAGGACCTACTGAGCTAAGATTTTTTTTCTATTTTTCTTCAAATGTGTTCTGTTGAAGAAAGTCATGTACACCTGAAATGGCATGAGGGCGAGTAAATGAGAGAATTTTTATTTTTGGGTCAACCACCCTTTAACCTATTAATAGCTTACTTATAGTTGTCTCTGCAAATTAAGCTGGGATAGAAGAAATTATTTTAACATTGAAAAGTTACGTAATTCAGCTCTAAGTAGAAATAATATAAATGTTAATTTTAAACAATGTGCTATTAGCTGTTAAATCTTATTCGTGACATACCTTTTTAAGGAAAAGTTGAATGAACTGATACATTTGTGTATATCTAACAAAGCTTTTGTTCTTAGGCTGACATAAAATGACCACAAGTTGAATTTACTTAAAAAGCATGATGCAAAAATTCTACATATTCACTGGTGGCTAAATGTTTGGAATAATGTACAGATTTTGCTGTTTCAGAAGGAAATTGGTACCTTAATTCACCAAAGTGGCATTCAACTGATCACAATGTATAGTCAGAACATTACTGATGTAAAAAACAGCACCATCACTATTAGAAAAAAGTCATTTTTTATCAAATCTAGACAGGCCACATTTCCAGCAGCCAGAAACACATCATCCTTGAGTAATCATGATAAATTGCTAATTTGGTTCTAGAAAATCACTTGCCATTATATCAAGAAACTCATCAGTAAATCTGAATGCTTGAAATTGCCAAAAAACTGAAGTTTCATACAAATGTGTACACTACAGTCTTCAAAGACAAAGAAAAACTGTCTCTAACAAGGACAGAAAGAGATGTGGAAGGCCAGATGTACATATGTCTTATAGGAAGAATTGCAAATTCAAAAAGCCACTTTTGAAACAGAAAAACAAAAAGAAAAGGTTAGAGTGGGCAAAGAAACACAGACATTGGACAACAGATAATTGGAAAAGAGTGTTATGGATCTTAACCCCCTTGAGCTTTTGTGGGATCAGATAGACTGTAAGGTGTGTGAGAAGTGACTGACAAGACATTCACATCTATGGCAAGCGCTACAGGAAGTGTGGGGTGAAATATCACCTTAATATCTGGACAAACTGACAGCTAGAATGCCAAGGATCTACAAAGCTGTCATTGGAGGATTATTTGATGAGAACTCTTTGAAGTGGTTTAATTTTTTCAAATTGTAATAGTATTTTTTCCGTTATTAATGTCCTAAATATACATTGTGATCAGTTGAGTGCCACCTTGGTGAATAAAAGTACCATTTTTTTTCCATAAGAGCAGAATCTCTACATTATTCCAAACTTCTGTCCACCAGTGTAAATCCAAAACATAATTTTTTCAGTGCATTTTGTAAATAAAATTTCACTTAGTCCTGCTCTGCACACATATGAAAATATATGATATGTAGAGAACAGCACATTGTATTTTTAAACAAAAGTTATGACAAACACACAACCACCATAAATACTAAAGCCTTTCAGAGCATTTGCTTCTTCATTACAAATGCCATGATTGAAATGCATTACAATTCTGAGATTCATTTAACATGGCAACTATAATTAGCTATATGTAACAGAGCACCTGGTGATACCCTTAATGGATGTTACGATACTGGCTTACCAAATCAGGAAACACATACAAAATATACATACCAAAATAAACAGATCATAAAATATATTCAAATACAGGATTAGAGAGAGAAAAAACTACTGAAGCAAAAAATACAACTAGAGATTACATCCTAGTTGAAACATCCTATGAAATCCACTATTCTAAATATAAATGACAACATTCAAATCTGAATAGAATAATCTGACTAAATAACTGTTAAACATGTAAATGTTTTTACATAAATCATACATTAAACGGGTTTACAACTTTTAATACGGCAACATGACATTAAATAAAACTATAATGCGCTCTCAATTTCTTTTTCTTTCTTTGCTTGTGTTTCTGTTGATGTTTAAGTGCAGTAGTTTTAGAGTGCTCTGTTCTCCCAGCTCAGAGACTGTCAACACGTCACCTTCTGGTATTCTTCATATCGGATTCATTTATCTCTTAGCTGCATAGTAAAAAGGCCTACAATCCAGTTAAGGAATATAAATGTGAAACATGCTACACAACATGGACTGCTGCAATGATATGCCATTGCATATCAAACGTATTACTTTGTTGTTTTTAAGACACATTACATAACAGCACAGAAATCTTAACCTCTTTGTTTTTAATTGTATCTTGTATCTTTGGGACATGCCTACATTAGAAATGGCTTCAGCATTATTTTTAATATATAAAATATAACAAATTTATGGAAAGTAACCTACATTACAGAGTTCCCACACCTTTAGTTCAATGAATTTCAATGACTTTTTCATGATTTTTCTGATTGTTTGTGATAAGGACTTTTAAAAAAAAAAAACATTTTAAACCGATTGCGTTCACAAAAAGCAATTTCCAACTAATGAAATGAGCATAACAATAAATAAGATATATGTAATATAGAAATTTCCATGATTTTAACAGGACATTTTGTTCATTTGTTTATTTTCCAGGTCAAATTCCCTGAAACAGTATTTCCAGATTTTTCATGACTTTGGGAACTCATTGTCAATAGCAGGTTCATAGGGCAATGTAAAACAGTTAAAGGATAGGCAAGGAGGAGGCGAGAACCGGCTTGTCAGAGACATATCCAGCTGCAGACACGCAGCACCACCAGTTTCAGAACCCCAGCGCCAGAACCTGAAGTGAGGGGTGGAGTTATTGACAATGAGACAAGCATGGCGGAGAGCATGGTGAGTTGTGTAACGTTTTTGACATCATGTTGTGAAAAATTATCGCATATATTAAGTTCAGCGTTTATCTGCTAAATATTTAATTTCTGTTGCATAACTTTATCATCTTAATGAAGCTTGAATATGTTGTCATACTTTACTGTATTAAAAAAAATTCTACGGATGGTGTCGTGGAATATCGCGATGAATCTCTCTAAGTTGTAAGAAAACTCTCAGAGTCTTGAGTTCCAGATGCCAAAGTTGTAGTTTATTGAACACCAACAAACATGAGACCGGCCAGCTGTCCGTTCTGACTGTCTTAGTCCAAAACCTCCTCTTCTATACAGTTTGTTATCTGGCATTACCTCATTTCTGTGTCCCTTTGTTATTTTTGTAACCAATGGATACTATTTGCCACCATTATCTCACAGAGCCTTTTGATGTCTTTTTACTGGTAGAAACTTGGCTTTAGTCTATCTTCAAGGTCCTTAGTCTCATTATTTTGTTACAGCTGGGTGCTCTTTGTGGCCTCTGCAGCATCAACACTTTTAGTAACCTCATATGCTCTCTCCTGGGTCACACAAAGGCCAGGAAACTCATATAAGTATTTTGATATATAAGAAACATACTAGAATATTGAAAAATATACTATATATTCCCACCTCTGAGACTTAAAAAGTCTCACACTCTATTTCCCTCAAACCAGAGTGCAGTCACACAAGCTAGCCTGTCCCATTTCATCATGTAGCCAAAGTAGGCCACTCAGTCCACTATCCAATGCCATTTTTATGGGGCTGCACTCTGCAGAACTTGGGACCAAACCTCTCCATCCACACTTAACTAGGAAGGAGTAAAAGATCCCAGTCCTCTAGCTAGCGCTGTGCCTAGGGGTGGGTGACAAAAATCAACTAATTTGTAATAAGCATGTGCATGCAAATGTGAAGCCTTAGCGTGATGTAGAGTACAATTGATTATCCATTGAGTAGAAGATATATATATATATGCTTTAACAAAACACTATTAAAAGTAACATAGTAATATTTATCCTTCGTTGCCAGAGGAACTCACAGACAATTCCGGTAGCCTGGAGCGCTATCTGGTGGTGTGTTGGAGCAGACAGCGGGTTTTTAAACCACCAGTTGAGTCTATTTGCTCTTGCAGCCAAGCACTGAGGTGCTCGTCGCTCCTGTCTTCAAATATAGCTCTTATATGTCTTCTCTTGGCAATAACTTCACATATACATTATATGGAACCATAATTATCAAAAATGCTACTTCTATTTGGTTAGATACAGTGTACTAAAGATATACTTCACCAATAAGTAATAAGTAATTGGTTACATTGATAATATGTCAAAATAACAAACAAAACACCCTCTAACTCCTTTCTTGAGATGCTATCTATTTTGTTATGTAAAATGAAAGTACAATAGTCTTGCTGTCTCCCTTACTATCAAAAACATGAGAAAAGTGTTCAAAAATAAAATTCCCCTTACATTGTTATTTTCTTGATTGCTTCTCAGTAAATCTCATCAAGTTCATCCAATCCTGCCCCAATGGTATATTGTCTGGTTGCTACACTTGTTTAGCGTTGTCATCATTGATACGGCTACCATTTGCTTAGCCTCTGTTCTAGTCATAATTGATCTCAGAATGGGTATAATACAACATAACAATAATGCAAATAGGGTCAGTCCCATAACTACTATTATACCTATTTTCATTAGCCCCAACTTCCATGAACCAAAAGATCATCAAACCATTGCCCAAACCGCTGATCTCTCCCTACATTAGATTTAACTTCCTTTCTCAGGTCATGCAGTTTCCTCATCGCCTGGGTAAAAGTTCCTTCTGGGGATGTATTATTTGGTATGTATGTATATACAGCAATCTAAATCTAAACCTAATCACATTATTATTAAAAAAAAACATTTCATCATCTAAATGCCATATTACTGCACAATTGCCCTTAAATTGTCCTACATTCGTTTTTCCTTTAGTTTTGTTAAAGCATTCATACACCAGTTGACAATTTATTTTATATGATAATGGGCTTTCTTTTTTCTCATTATCCACACATACGTCTAATTTTTTGCATTCATCTCCCCACCCTATCATCTTATACTATTTATCATATTCCGGATGACCCAAGAATGCCAAACATTCTGCTGGGCAGAACACTGTTCTCCCTGTTTTACCACAATTTTTTGGCATAATACTCAGCGCAATGCTTATAATCATACTGATTTGGGACTACTACAAATTTTTTCAATGGAGTGGACGAGCACATTACACAGTTTGTCATTTTTGCTTGCTTAGCTGTATATCTGGCCCATTTATACCAGTCATTTTGATTTTCATATTGTAATAGTTCCTCTGTTCCTGCTGACTCTATGGGTTCAATATCATTTTCTAAATTTATTGGCTTTTTCAGTCTTTGGGTGATTATTTTGACAGGTGTCTTTTGAGGCGGATTCTTCGGTTTGTTCTGCTTAGCCAAATTGCTTATCCAGATGCTTTGCTTTTCGGGTTCACCTTTGTTTAGTGATCCAGGCGTTCGCTACTTTCTGATTTCTCGTGCTATGTTATCTAGTCTCTGCTCATTCGGGGGAATAATATTGAAGGTCTGAGATGTCAATTGTAGGAAATTCATCATACCATGGTCGTTGTGATGGTCCCTCGCCTGGGGAGTCTGGGCCTTCCTGGATTTCCTCTCCGGTAGGCCCTGTATGGGAGGCAATACCTGTCCCAAATATGTTAGTAAGATCATTATACACACTAGTACCTCCTTGAGCTTCCATTCTTTTCTCCATGTCCCACAACGCTTCATTGAATGACTGCACTTGTTGGCCTGCTTCATGTCCTTCAGTTGTTTCTGTATCTGTTTCAGCAGGACGATCACTTTCTTCTTGTCTTTCTCCTTCTTCACCTTCCTGGTCCATGTTCCTCTGTGACATGTACTTCCGTCTCACTTTCTATGCTTTCCTGCTCTACTGCGGCACTTACTTCAATCCCTCTTTCTGCCACAGCATGCTCTTCCCCTACTTTCGCTTGTCCCTCTTCTACTTCCTCTTCTCTTTCTTCAGATTCTGTAGCCGGTTCCTGTTGATCTTCTTCCTCAGGTTCTTGTTTTTGTGCTTGCTGCTCTTCTTTGTCTGAATCTTGCCTCGTATTCATCTTTGGGAAGTCCATATTCATAGTTTCTTCAATACAGTCCGTCAAGTGCTCTGTACTTTCTGAATTCACTTTCTGGATTATTTAGTTTCAGGTTAGCTTCATTGGAAAGGCCATCCAAGATCTCCAATGCTGATTGTAGGGAACCCATTCTGCAGTATGCTTTCATTGAATTGTTCATCTGGGGATCCTGGTCCTTCTTGGGACGTTTCTCTGGTAGGCCCCGTCATTGGGGGCAACACTTGTCCCAAGTATGTCAGTAATAACATCCATATTAATATGTCTTTCTTATTCATTGGTATTGTAGGCCGCAATTGTTTTCCACCTTCTCTCCTTCAGCGGGTCATCCTGTCCTAACTTGCTTCAATGATGGCAACAGCATGACTATTTCATTTTATATGCATAAAGAACACTGTAATCACCTCATATGGTTACATGTTTTATATTAACTAACAATCATTACTTTCTGCATTCATTTGATTAATATATTAAATGATTTCCCTTATTACAGTCATTTGCTACACACACACATTTGTTGCATCTCATTTCTAGCACTAAATAACACATGGGTCCTCTGCCTCCTCCAGGCAGGAGCCAGGCATAGCCTGACTTTGTTCCAATTAAAAACTTTAGATCATCCCATATCTATACACAACATTTTTCATGGTCATTCACAGAAAGGGTCATTCACAAAAAGGCTATAATTCTCCACAGAGGAGGTAAACTACCACAGGTGTTCCTTATCTTAAAACTCCCTACTCATTCACTTATCACATACATTTCATTTCCTCCTGTTTCCCAAGGACTCTCAATGTCTGTATCACATTAATTAATTTTCCCTGAAAGCTAAGCTGTTTTTCATAGTTTCAGACTATATCAGAGTAATTCAGAGTATTAAATCAATAAAAGAATGATCAAATATATAACATATCATTGGAGGAATCAATTTCCTTCCAGTTTGGTCTTTCTGTTGCATTGGGCCATTTACATTGATACATTGATACTTCATCTGGTTTTTTATTTAATCAATGGTAACACACAATATTATATTATTCCCCTCTCACAAATTGTTGTTTCAATTATTATACCAATTGTAGCCAACCCTGCACCCTATTTCTTAATTAATTCCATTTATATTGTTACAAACAAACAAGACAAGCAATCTTAATCTTTAGTCACCACCATGTATCTTTTCCATTCTTCATTACTTTTACAATGTATATGAGTTCAATTAAAGCATAAGTAAAAGTAATAAATCATCTTCCAGTCTAAATTCATTATCATACAAACATTCCCCATGTTTGTTTAATACTTCTATAAAATGTCAAGCACTCCTTTGTCTGCAACGGTTCTCAAAACTTTACCCCCAAAACAATCTATAAATAATCCTCTACACAGGGTATGATCCCTGACAACACAGTGACAGAATGCTTAGTATTTAACACTGTGATAAGTTATTTTAGTAAAGTGGTTATTAAAATGCAGTCGGGTTCAGTGGAACTTTTAAATTTTTGAGCAGGTCTCTTCTAGACCTCCCTTTTGATGCTTCTGATCTAAGAGCATTCATCCACTTCTTTAAACCCCTTTCAAACCTTCTTAGTCAGGTCTCCAGGGCGGTGACGCCCCTGCTTTGGTTGCTTAACCTTTTATGCCATTGTCAAGTCTTACCCGTCATTGGGTTGTCACCTCTTGCCACTGGTCTTGATGCTGCTCAGTCCTCAATCCTTAATAATTTGGTATCAGTAAACAGATATTTTCTTTTTCAGGGAGTATCACCAGAGAACCGACACAGCCAATGGAACATCCACAAATGCTTAAATATGGAGACAATTCAAAACATGGTTAAATTCAAAAAAGCATTATTAAAAATTCATCAGTCTATTAAAATTGTCCAAAGTAAAAGTAAAATATGCTAAAATTGAACTCATTTATAGATAATTAATTTCCATTCAGGTTTTATTTCTGCTACTTCAGCAAATGTTACACAAAACTATGTATCATGGTGAGGACTAACATCAGAACAAAGCCTCTCAAGCTTCTAGGAAGCTTAATTAAAAACATCACCTCAATTCAATAATAGTCTCTAGATAGTTTTTGAACCTAAATTTATTCTTTCAGATGAATTTTCAACTTAATCTCTTTTCTTTAGTATAAACCCTTAACTTTAGATTGCCCTCTTAATATATAAAATCTTTAATCATTGATGAGGAGAGCTGTTTGAACTCCTTCATATCACTCTATCTAACATTAGTGTCAAGGCACATCATTTTACATATAAAAATAAAATCAAACCAAAATAAAATGAAATAAAACACTTATGAATATTTCTTCAAATTCTGCTCTTGTGTTTCTGTTTCAAGCAGACACTTATCAATTTTAGACTGAGAGTGAGGAGTGGGGCATTACACTGTTTCACAATAATACATTTAATTTATTCTTCAACAGTAAAAATAGTGATATTTATAATAACTGATTATATTAACTGCTTTCAAACTTTCTCATCTCACACCATTTAAAAACAAAACTACTCTCATCAAAAACTACTCTCATCTTACTTTCTTCTGTCCATTCAAACAACATACAAATAACCTTCTAATCTTTAATAAAACAGAACACAATGTATTTTTCGACATTCTCTATATAATCAATTCAACTTATTTTTAGCCTTCTGTTCATGCAGAGCTTTACATTTACAACACCTATCTTATTATTAATATATTATAATCCCTTTTTATTATTAAGTAATAATTTATTATTACTACTTTCTCCATTTCTTACACTTTCTCAGGTGAAGGAACTTCCATTCTATCTAATAAAATAATATAAATCAAGTTTTTAAACTAACAGGAAAGTAAAAGATTAAACAGAATAAAGTCTTAAAGACAAACATATCTAAAAACATATCTCTTTTCTTGTGTTTTGAAATAATTGCTCAGTAAGATACACTACGTACTTTTAATTTCTCATGACTCTTAAATTATTTATTTATTTATTTATTTATTTTTATCCAAATGTTTCATCATCTTTTAACAGTTATCACTATTATACCTCTAAAATTACACTTTCATGTATTAACTATGGCAAACTAAAATAGTAGTAATAGAAATAGACACTCAATCAGCACTTTGTAGCACACACTAAGCTCCTTTTTTTTTTTTATTTCTTTATTATGAGGGTACTCTCTGGAAAATTTGGGGGAGTAACCAATCCAATAGGTAACTATAACTTTGCCATATGTTTGTAATATTTACTCTTCAAATCAATAAATCAGTGGTTAGCTGCTGGATTTAAATTTAGACCCTCAGAACAATTTAGACACGGGCATTGAACCCATTGATGGCATTCTGGAAAATCATAAAGTGATCATACAAGACTGAAATCAACTTTTCAAGAGAAATTTTAATCCACATTATAAATGGCAAATCAATAATGATTACCAGCAGTAATGAGCGCAGCAAGATCAATCAGATCAATCACATCATTTTCAGTCTTCTTTGTGTCCGGATTTCCTCCTGCAGCATTAGTAACTTCTATAAAATCATCTTTCTCAGCCGTCTGCAATGGTGAGAAACTAGTTCCAGAATGAGTTAGTGAAACAACATACACACAATGATGACAAAAGAAACACAGAATAGACACATGAATATGAACTTATTAACATTCATATATGAGGAAGTTATAATGTTCAATTTAATCTTAACCTTTCTCCATGGGCTTCACCTGCCCCAAAGACTAATTTTTAAATGATCCAAATCATTCTTAAATTTATGTTCCTTTAATTTTAGTCTCAAATGCAGCTTCTCAGTGTATCCACGATCAACCAAGACCTATTCTGTGTATACCAAACAAAAAATAAATAAAATAAAAACAAAATATCTATCTATCTGCTTTCTATCTTTTTCTAAAGTCGGGGCCCCTTTCTGTCTGAAGACATCAAGAGAGGCCTGTTTCCCCTCAAAGCCATCCTCAATGCCTTCATCAGACAGTCCCTAACAAAAATAACAAATCTCTGCCTATCTTTTGTTGGTTGATCAAGTTTACACCGATAACGCTGCACTCACATTTAAATTGTTCTCCAGACATTTTTTAAATCATAGAAAAATCAAAAACAACTTTCTAGTGTTTAATTTAATAATGTTAAAATAGTATTCTCTCATAAACTGGACCAGACAGAACATAAAACAGACACATGAATGTGAACTTTTCACATTTAAGGTTTAACTTAATAAGATACAAAATATAATTTTCTTATTATTTATTTTATCATCATATCATTGGCCCTCTTTTGCCATTTGCTTGAATATAACAACACTTATCTTATATACAACCTTGGTTTAAAATCCAATAACTTATTTGACTTTAGTTTAACATAATACACTTCGACTCAAAGCTTTATTGTTTGTCCAGATAATGTGATTTCCCAAATACAATTCAATCAGCTTTAAAGTGATCACTTTTTATAATCGAAATATTCTTACTCATCACTTTGATATAAAAGGAGTTATGATCTGACACATGTCCATTCAACAGCTGCTCCCTCTCAGTTTAGTTAATCTTACATCAGGCTTCATTCATGGCATGAAAAGAACAGCCCAATAATAAACATTGTCCAGTCCGCTAAGAGTTAACTTTTTGATTTCATGCACATTTTTGTTTTACAGCTATTTGTTTGTTTATACTGTATTATATTTATCCTTATACATACACACACACACACACACACACACACTTACACAGACATACTCATATATTTTTTATCATTGGTTTTCATTCTACAATCATAATATTTATTAAGTGCCCTCTTTGTTTTTAATCATCAGATCACTTCTGCCTCTTATATTGATGAAAATAGTCTAAATAGATTTTCTTTTATGTATATTTCATACATACTCCTCATTAGTTATGCAGCAAAGGATCAACCTCTCTATCTGGATGGATATTTATAGGGCTCATATAACACTTCCATACGCAATCACACTTCAGTCATACTTCCCATACTTTCAAACACAGATACTCTCACAAACACAGAAACTTTCACACTTTTTACAAACACAAGGCCTTTATAAACACAGAGCTCTCAAAAAATATTATACTAAAACAAACCTATTACTTCTGCCCCTCCTTTTGCTCTTCTCTTTTTAATCCCTCTCTCTCCTTTATTTCCATAAAAAACACTCATTATTTACAGTGGTTGATTGCTATATCTGTTACTTCTTTTTATATTAAAACTCATGTACTTCCACCCACAGAGGTCACATCCATTTTGGGTCTCTGTTCAAGACAATTTCTACATTGGTGCTAATTCTCCTTTACTCTCTCTATTAAAAATCACCTTAAAATTTTTGACTGTATTTAATTTGTTCATAACTCCAGAAATGATCACTAATTCCCTGTGTTTCTATTATTAATCTTTTTAATTCGATTTCTTTTCTCCTCTCAGTTAGTCTCCTCTCAAATTCAGTAACATCTTATTTCCACATTATGATTTCTGCTTCAGGAGGAAAACTGAGACAAGGAAAAAAAAAGTATTGTTCTGTTTCTCTGTGCATGCTCACAGCCCTCCCTTTACAGCTCCCTATTCTCACTCTAGCAGCCCCTCCCTTCTCTCTTCTCTAGCACTCAGTCTCCAGCGTACTGTGAGAGAGAGAGAATGAAAAAATCAACAACTGTGCTCATTTATCCGAGTCTTATCAACTATACTTCTGGATAACATCCAACTAAATAAACTAAATAGTTATTACTACTAATACTTATTTATATATTTATTATACTTATTTTTATTTCTTATCTCTTCCCCTTATATTTATTTATTATCTTTTATTTCTTTCTTTTTACTCTTTTTGTTATCCTCTTTATTTTCTTAACTTATATTTTCTCTTATTCTTTTATTTTATTATTTGCTTATGTTCCTTCTTTTATTGCTTATATGGTTTCACTTTATTTCTTCTCAAAACCAACTATTTGTTTATTCATGCTTTATGTTTGTTAATATAATCTTATTTTGTGAATTACAAAACTTTTCTGAAAACATGGTTATACCTCACATACTACTTATACATACATCTTGGGTACAAAGTCTAAACTGGATAACATGATTATACATTACTTATTTCTTATACATACAGCATGGTCACAAGTGTTTAAACGAATGCATTCATTTTTCTAATTATTTGCTTTATCATGCATTATACTTTCATTTTTGATTACATATTTATTTCAACATGAGCAATACATTGCTTTCACATAAGTAATGCATCATTATCTATGTCTATATTAGCAATACACACTTAAGTTTGCATTCTGCTTTATATCATGCATATCTATGTTTCCCTATCCAAGTCTGCCCTCTTAAAACAACGTTTCCCAATAATGTGCCACTTCAGATTTCAAGTAAGGAATATTCGCCTCCTTGACTGACACTTTCAAATGTCCCCTGTATATATCTATCTCATCTCTATGGCCTGCTTTACAGAGTGTAGTTATGTGATCCACAAATAATTTAGGATCTATATTCCTAACCGCAACATCCAACCAGTTAACAAATGGCCACTCCTGTTCTATTTCTCCTAAATTCACCACTTCAGTTAAGGTTCTCATTAACTCCTTTTTTGCAGTTAATTTTCTCTTCTGCCCTGCGTAATCTATGTACTCTGATTCTTTCCAAAAATGATCGCTGATTCCCTTTAACTCTATCAGCGCTCTTTCCAATTCTCTCTCCCACTCTTCAGATCTGCATTGATCTCCAACTTTACAAAACTCACTTGTCTCTGCATTTTTCTCTAGTCTTGTTCACTGTAATGGAAAACTTTTTGCCTTTTCTTTATCTTTTTCCCAATTATTCTATTTTTTGTCTTCTGAATCTCCCCTTCCCCTCACTCACAGAGCTGTCCGTTCAGCTGACCAGTGAGCGAGAGCAAGGCAGGGAGTTATCAGAGAAGCCGGTGCCATTTTGCGTCTTTATACTTTTTCAACAATTGTTTTATTCAATTCACTGTTTCAATTCAATTTCCACTTTTGCTCTCATTTAGCATTTCCTGCTTAGTGCACCTGATTCTCTGTATTATTCTGCCTCTGCACACAATACATCATCAACATTGCAATCATGCATTTGAATAAACACAAGAACAGCGCAATTAAAGCACACATGCACCAACAACATAGTTAGTCATGCACATTATTCATTATCTCAAACATGCACAAACAGTTCAACAATTCCCCGTTTTCTGCACAGTCCGGGTTCCGTCAAACACTGCAATAAATAACTTAATCTAACACCTGGAGGAATTTTGCGCGAATTTTCACTTCTCCACCCGTGTTAGGATTTTCACCTGTACAGGATTTTCAGCCACTCTTCTGGCAAAACCTTGAATAAATGCACCTAACCGGGAATTTTCACGCGCGTCGCTTCTCGACTCACCCCAGGCTTTTTCTACCTTCTTCAAATAAACTTTCTTAAACTCTCTTTAAACAATCCCACCCCCTATTTTTGAAATCTGGAACTCGCCTCTATTTTAGCCAATTAGTTCAAATTATTCTATGTCCGGACTGGCAAAAGTCTTAGGGAAGCCACTTACCGGGACTCGCTACCACAGATCACACAAAAACACCTTAAGCAAAGATGCTTACCTCAGTTTCTGGCGCCAGTGTTTCTGTGCGATTCGTGCAAGCCGTCCCACCAGCGACCTCTGCCCCTTGACCTCAATGCCAGCCCCACGAGTTGGGCGCCAAAGATATGTCGTGGAATATCGCGATGAATCTCTCTAAGTTGTAAGAAAACTCTCAGAGTCTTGAGTTCCAGATGCCAAAGTTGTAGTTTATTGAACACCAACAAACATGAGACCGGCCAGCTGTCCGTTCTGACTGTCTTAGTCCAAAACCTCCTCTTCTATACAGTTTGTTATCTGGCATTACCTCATTTCTGTGCCCCTTTGTTATTTTTGTAACCAATGGATACTATTTGCCACCATTATCTCACAGAGCCTTTTGATATCTTTTTACTGGTAGAAACTTGGCTTTAGTCTATCTTCAAGGTCCTTAGTCTCATTATTTTGTTACAGCTGGGTGCTCTTTGTGGCCTCTGCAGCATCAACACTTTTAGTAACCTCATATGCTCTCTCCTGGGTCACACAAAGGCCAGGAAACTCATATAAGTATTTTGATATATAAGAAACATACTAGAATATTGAAAAATATACTATAATGGTTCGATACATTTTTGCGTGTTGTAAATGAGCCTTGCGGTGACGTTTTGAAGACATCTTGTGAAGGTGTTAAAGTGTTTGTTCCACGTTCTTCTGTTATATGCATTGTTTGTGAGTTAATGTTACCTTATAGTTGAGGTTTTTTTTTTACGTTGAGATTATTGTGTGGTGCTTTCATCTCTTGTAGAGACATTTCGAATGAATGAAGACCACAAGGAAAAGGCCCATAACAATCTCCTGGAACAGTCAGAAGCTTCCAGAGAGCCCTTTCTATTTCATTTTGTGTTCAGGGATGACATGGAGTTATTTTAGCAAGAATGTAAGGACAAAATGGGCCTGAGAGTGAATTCCTCATTTGATACAGTTTAAGTTTAATTTATACAGGATTGTCATGATAAAATGGGCCTAGGGGTGAATTGGTCATTTGTTGTATATATTTTTATTGTTTCTTTTAAAATTATGCTGAATTTTCTCTCTTTTTTAGTTTTTGACATGTTTTATTTTACATAAAGAAAAATGCATGCTGCACATGTTCTTGTGAAATAAAGTATATTTTATATAAAATGCCCATAAGTTTCAAGCATTTTTTTTCACCATCATGATCAGGAAGTAACTCTCATAATACAATGAAACGGATAACTATATACAATTATATTACACAAGATCAATGTTTAAAGTGCTTATTGTACTGTACCTTAAAGAATCATTATAACATACGTATAAAGTATGATGTTTCATTTGTAATAAAAGCAAAGTACTCTCCAAAACGTTAGGTGGCGCTACTCGGTTTTGAACGTAAGCTCCGCCCCTCGCTTCAGGTTCTGGCGCTGGTGTTCTGAAACTGGGGTTCTGAAACTGGTGGTGCTGCGGGTCTGCAGCTGGATACTATTGGCTTGTCAATATAAATGATATTTAATGAGAACTTAAACCAAAAGCATACACAAACGCACACATGACGGACATGCCCGTAATTCTCTCTCTCTCGAACCATCGTCACTGGCCGCCTTTATCCCTCGCGCGCCTCATCAGGCCGATTCGGGACCGGGCACGCAATATTCCGACCGGCCCCGCCCCCCTAGGCTCCACAGGCACCATTCAAATCATGTAATAATATGTGTCGCAGCATATGTGGGCAGTGTAATGGTATAAGAATTCCCACACTCAAGTGACAAATATTTTGGGTCTAAAGAAGTTGGTAAAAGCTGTACCACCTTCCCAGACAGGCCACTAGACAGGTGCTTAAACTGCATGCTTTATTCTCAAGCTGTATGTGTGGTTGTTTGTCTGGCCGGGCTGCAGTCGCCAGGGGAAAGATTAACATGGATGAAGAGACTGGAGGGAGTCATGCTCGACCCATCGGCCTTCAGCAGACGTACATGTCTGTAACCTGCAGGAGAGATATTATAGAATAAGCATGTGCAGTAAAAACAGAAATGTTTGTGTTATTAGCAACAAAATAGTAACAATATGAATTCACAAACAGCTGCATACCTGTACGCATGCTTGTCAAAGGGAGAGTAAACTGGCCCAGAAAGTCATTTCTTGTGGTAAAGTCATGGTCCTCGACCTTAAAGCGCACTAACACCAGCTCGGGCACATGTAGAATGAACTTAAAGGTGCAATCCCATCTGGGGTTAAAGCCTGATGGAGGGTAGGAGAAAAGTAATTTTTTATTATATTGCTCCCCAGAGGAAAGAAAGTGAGGATTATGCAAAAATAGTTTTAAGATCTGCCTGGCACACCCAGGACGCATCATAATTGATGTACCATTATTGTCGATATGGTGTGTCTTTTTTTTATTGGTGTCTATGGGAGCCCCGTAAGTCTCCACCCATACAAGGGGGTCTACAATAGATCTGAGCTTCTCTTTGTCAGGTTTAGGCAGCTGCTGGGCAGATATCACCTTAGAGAGGAGACAGAAATGAGTGTCATTATTTACTCACCCTCATGTCATACCAAACATGCATGAAATAATTTCTTCAATCGAAACCAAAAGAAAAATTGGAGTCTGCACACTGCATAGTGACTCCAAGTGGCCAAGTTCCATAAAGGACAAATATCACCATACATTTCCATAAAGCCACATTAAAAGCAGTAACGTTTGGTCAAAAGACACACAAGAACCAATGAGGTTTGATATTCGTGACGTGTTGTTGATTTATGCACTGTATTCAGGAGTTCATCAATGAGTTGAGAGTGAATAACTCTCACGGTCTGTTTGTCATACAAAGTAAAGGCACCCCTTAAGGAAATGTTTCTTCTTTTTTCTGTTCACAAAATGTATCAAGGTAAAAAAAAAAATAATAATAATAATAATAATATATATATATATATATATATATATATATATATATATATATATATATATATATATATATATATATATATTATTATTATTATTTGTATTTTTTTATGTTGCTCCATCAATATTTAGTAAAAAAAATAATAATTTTGTAGATACCAGGCCAATAGTTACAGCAGCATATAGACAGCAAGATGCTTTTTTGAATAACAAATTAAGATGATGCTAACTCAAAATAACTACTTCAGAAATAGTCAACCATTTCAAACACATTTGGCATTTTAAAACATCTCAGGTACTCTATAAACAAATTAATCTCTATTATGATTGAATGAGTCAATGTAAGCCCACTTTGAAAATTTTTCACAACAAATCTTTTCGCCTCACTTAAGAAAAACAATGTGTTTTATAGGGGCTTTTAGCCCCTACAACATGGGGGCTTCTGACCCCAAATACTATCCTTTCACTTATTGGACAGTTATTGAAAAATGTTTGATTTAATGACCTTAAACAAAACTGAAAATTTTGTCTCAAAATAAATGTGTTGTTGTTATGTAATGTTTCAGTGATTTCCATTAGCAACATAAATTTGCAACATTTAAAAAAAATAATACAAAATAGACCAAATTGATCAAAATCTTTACACACCACACACAAAGATTTCATTGATCAGGAAAATCTTCCAGTGTGTTGTGACAAACAGGTGTTTAGGAATATACTATGGTGGTTTTTGTTGTTATGTAGTGTTTTGGTAGAAAATAAAATCAATGTCTTTTACCATGTGGAGCCTTTAGCCCCGTTGTACCCTACACATCAAGGCATGCAAAATCTAATTTAGTACAGAGCCTCCAAAAGTTTAGGATCCCACTTTCTGTCACCATTTAAATGAAGTACTACTACTGAAGTCATGTGACCCATGACTTCCAACATGTTGACTACTGGCAGAGCTTATCGACTAGTCGGTGGAGCCCCTGGTGGACTCTGCAGTAATCTGCATGATGTTTTACTTTTATTTTTTTAAATTATATTTACCCAGCTGACAGCCAGCGTTCCACATGTCTTGAGGGTTGTAGTTAGAAGATTGCACACGCTGACCAATGTAACCCGCTCACACACCCACAAGACGAGACAGTCACAATGTAAATCAAAACTGCTTTTATTTTTAAAGAGCAGACGAAGGTACAGTGGGGAAAATCCAGAGGGAGAATGGTCGAGGTAAGCGTAGGGTCGAGAGCCGGGGAAACAGGATATAAGAATGACGAGACTAGTGGGAGCAAAAGACAGGGGAACAAGGGGAGCTGGCAAGCTAAGAGGAAGACAAGAGGAGTTCAAAACTAGATGAGACTAGCGGGGGGCAAAGACACGGGAAACTAAATACAATAACCAACAACCGTGAGACGAAAGGGTAGTGATATATATTGGGGCGAGTGCAGGTGTAAACCATGACAGGTGATGAGACGAGTGCAGGTGAAATTAATGTGCAGGAGTGCAGATGGCGCGAGTGCAGGTGGTCATAATGTTCTGGGGATTGGAAGCGTGAGAAACTTCGAGGAAGGGAGATTGCCTACTGAGCATGTGAGCGAGTAGGAGCAAAGTGGGCGTGAGGGCTCGAGCGAGCAAAAAGAGCGTGAAAAGCCTCGAGGGGCGGAGTGAGGGAGTGTGCGTGTGTGTGCTAGACGATCGCGGGAAGAAGCAGAGGAGCGGGGTTCAGTGACAGTACTCCCCCTCTGAATAGGGCGGCTCCTGACGGCCGCGGGAGGCGGTGCAGGATGATCGGGGGACAGACAAAGGGAAGTGAGACAGTCCATGGGCAGTTCAAGGTAAGGTCAGGGGGAACATAGTGGACAGGCGGGTGGTCGGGAGATCTAGGGGGCAGCCATAGGGCAGAGACTGGGTCAGGGGGTCTGGAAGGCGGCTGGAGGACAGGGACTGGGTCCGGGGGTCTAGAAGGTGACCACCGGATAGGAACAGGGTCAGGAGGCCAGGGAAGAGGCCACAGTACAGAGAGAGTGTCAGGGGGCCACCGGAGAGGGTCAGGGGGCCAGGGAAGAGCAGTGAAAGGCGGAGCCGTGGAAGACTCGTCAGGCGGGGTACTGAGAGGCTTGGAAGGGGGTGGAGCCCTGAAAGACTCGAGAGGAGAAGCCCTGAGAGACTCGAGAGGGGAAGCCCTGAGAGACTCGAGAGGGGGAGGAGCCCTGAGAGACTCGAGGGCGAAGCCGTGAGAGGCTTGAGGGGTGGAGCCATGAAAGACTCGAGGGACGGAGCCCTGAGAGGCTCGAGGGGAGGAGGAGCCCTGAGAGGCTCGAGGGGAGGAGCCCTGAAAGACTCGAGAGGGGAAGCCCTGAGAGGCTTGAGAGGGGGAGGAGCCCTGAGAGACTCGAGAGGCAAAGCCGTGAGAGGCTTGAGGGGTGCAGCCATGAAAGACTTGTGAGGAGAAGCCCTGGGAGGCTTGAGGGGAGGAGGAGCCCTGAAAGACTCGAGAGGGGAAGCCCTGAGAGGCTTGAGAGGGGGAGGAGCCCTGAGAGACTCAAGAGGCGAAGCCGTGAGAGGCTTGAGGGGTGGAGCCATGAAAGACTCGTGAGGAGAAGCCCTAGGAGGCTTGAGAGGGGGAGGAGCCCTGAGAGACTCGAGAGGCGAAGCCGTGAGAGGCTTGAGGGGTGGAGCCATGAAAGACTCGAGGGGTGGAGCCCTGAGAGGCTTGAGGGGAGGAGGAGCCCTGAAAGACTCGAGAGGCGAAGCCGTGAGAGGCTTGAGGGATGGAGCCATGAAAGACTCTAGAGGAGAAGCCCTGAGAGGCTTGGAATGAGGGGGAAGAGCCCTGAGAGACTCGAGATGCAAAGCCGTGAGAGGCTTGAGGGGTGGAGCCATGAAAGACTCGTGAGGCGAAGCCGTGAGAGGCTTGAGGGGTGGAGCCATGAAAGACTCATGAGGAGAAGCCCTGGGAGGCTTGAGGGGTGGAGCCATGAAAGACTCGAGGGGAGAAGCCCTGAGAGGCGGCGCTCTGGGAGGCTTGAGAGGAAGAGCCCTGGGAGGCTCGAGAGCAAGAGCCCTGGGAGGCTTGAGAGGAGCCCTGGGAGGCTTGGGAGGAGGAGCCTTGGGAGACTCGAGAGGCGGAGGCCGCGAGGGCTCTGAGGGGCGAGCAGAGGCTGGCAGAGCCGTGGAAGACTCTGGGGGCGGAGCAGAACCCAGCAGAGCCGTGGAAGACTCTGGGGGCGGAGCAGAACCCGGCAGAGCCGTGGAAGACTCTGGGGCGGAGCAGAACCCGGCAGAGCCGTGGAAGACTCTGGGGGCGGAGCAGAACCCGGCAGAGCCGTGGAAGACACTGGGGCGGAGCAGAACCCGGCAGAGCCGTGGAAGACTCTGGGGGCGGAGCAGAACCCGGCAGAGCCGTGGAAGACACTGGGGGCAGAGCAGAACCCGGCAGAGCCGTGGAAGACACTGGGGGCGGAGCAGAGGTCGGTAGAGCTGTGGAAGACTCTGAGGGAACCTCTGCGGTCTTGAGCACACGACGAGACTGGGGAGAAGGGGCCCTCTTCCTTCTCTTACGTCTTCGGCCAACAGGGGACGTGGCCATGGGGACGGTCGAGGCTACAGGCGCTGGCTCGCTGACCGTGGCGGACATGGGCGCTGGCTCGTTGGCCGTGGCGGGCATGGGCGCTGTTTCGTTGGCCGTGGCGGGCATGGGCGCTGGCTCGTTGGCCATGGCGGGCATGGGCGCTGGCTCGTGGGCCATGGGCGCTGGCTCGTTGGCCGTGGCAGGCATTGGCGTTGACTCGCTGGTCGTGCCAGGCTTCGAGGCTGGGGCCGTGACAGGCCTCGGGACTGGGGACGTGTCTGGCTTCAAGACGGGGGCCGTGTCTGGCTTCAAGACGGGGGCCGTGTCAGGCTTCAAGACGGGGGCCGTGGTAGGCTTCAAGAAGGGGGCCGTGGTAGGCTTCAAGACGTGGGCCGTGGTAGGCTTCAAGACGGGGGCCGTGGTAGAGAACGCTGGTTCAGTGTCTGCCTCCCCTACAGTAAACGAGGTACCAGCGTACAGTAGGGCGAGGTCAATAAACTGAGCCAGGTTAAGGGAGCAGCGACCACCAGGCATGAATGATGAGGCTGGCTCATTCAGTCCATGTTGAAAAATGGTTTTCAGAGCCACCTCATTAAAATTCACCTGGTTGGCCAGGGCACAAAAATCCACAACATAAACCTCCAAGGGTTGACTCCCTGGCGCTAACCCCACGAGTCGGGCCGCTGGCTCCATAATGTCGAGGGCGGTGTTATGAGTTACACAACCACTGCCTCGCATAAAAAACCCTTGGTCAGCGTCCGAAGAGCCATAAAACCTCTCCGGGGGTGGAGAGTGCACGGCGCTCAGAAATGCACTGGAGGCATAAACGGGCTCAGGGGCAGACACAGGTGAAATAGGGTGAAACAAATCAGAAATAGCGCATACCTGCTGCCCCTGGGCCGTGAGCGCGTGGTCATCTCTCCACACTGTAGCTCCTCGCGCCGAATGTGACGTGCTTCTCCGCTCCAGTGAGCTGCGCGAATCCATAGCGCGGGGCATTGTGACTGTCTACGGTGAGGTTGGTTATTCTGTAACCCGCTCACACACCCACAAGACGAGACAGTCACAATGTAAATCAAAACTGCTTTTATTTTTAAAGAGCAGACGAAGGTACAGTGGGGAAAATCCAGAGGGAGAATGGTCGAGGTAAGTGTAGGGTCGAGAGCCGGGGAAACAGGATATAAGAATGACGAGACTAGTGGGAGCAAAAGACAGGGGAACAAGGGGAGCTGGCAAGCTAAGAGGAAGACAAGAGGAGTTCAAAACTAGACGAGACTAGCGGGGGGCAAAGACACGGGAAACTAAATAAAATAACCAACAACCGTGAGACGAAAGGGTAGTGATATATATTGGGGCGAGTGCAGGTGTAAACCATGACAGGTGATGAGACGAGTGCAGGTGAAACTAATGTGCAGGAGTGCAGATGACGCGAGTGCAGGTGGTCATAATGTTCTGGGGATTGGAAGCGCGTGAGAAACTCGAGGAAGGGAGATTGCCTACGAGCATGTGAGCGAGTAGGAGCAAAGTGGGCATGAGGGCTCGAGCGAGCAAAAAGAGCATGAAAAGCTCGAGGGGGCGGAGTGAGGGAGTGTGCGTGTGTGTGCTAGACGATGCGGGGAGAAGCAGAGGAGCGGGGTTCGTGACAACCAAATGGGTAGATTCTGCTCAAATGCATGCTGTTGTGACGCACAAAGAGCTTCCCTATAAATGGGAGAGAAACAAACACTCAGAAAATACAGTTCAGTTCATCAGTAATTTGATGGTCATTGAAACAAGCCGTGCACTTAGTACTGAGTAATTATGGAAACGTGACTATGATATGATTATTACACAAGGTTTGACTTTTCATTTGACTGCAGAATCTGGATAAAGGTGAAGTGTGTAGTTTTTTCATAGTTAAAAAACGTTTAATACTAAAGTAAGCATACTTTTCCTGACGTAATGTGGATATTAAATGTGGACAACTAAATGTAAACCAATTGTTGGTTGAAAATTTTAAACAGAGTGGCTTCAAAACATTGCTTTGTCTGTTTGAGCATCCCGGCCAGCTTGACCTAACAACACTGGCTCAACCAACGGCATGAGTTTGAGTGACTATCTATCTGATCGACCAAAGGAAGACGGGGGAAATGTTCAAGGATCATGTCTGCAAACAGTCATAGGTTTTGCTATTTCATTAGATGACACTAGTGGCGCAAAAATTACACACTTCCCGTTTAAGAAAAAAATCTAATACAATTGTGGTTAGACCCACACGGCCAAACATGCACTCGCAAACAATACCTGACTCTTTGATAAGTTTCGATGCGCCACTCTCAGAGAAAGAGTTCATCTCATTGGGAGGATTCTTGGCAGATTGATTAAATCCTTGGAAGGAAACGCCGCAGGTGTACAACACCAGATCAGACAGCTCTGGACTCTGGAAAAGCAGAAATACACGGGAGAGCATTAAAAATCCAGAGATATACACCAACACATGTATGCAAACACAGAGACAGACACACAGGCAAACACAAATAACACTGAGACAAAATGAACATGCACAAAGACGGTGAGAACAAACACTTATGTATCTAGGAATGGATAGATACTTTTAAAATCATCTTATACATAGGTAGTTGACATGACATGTCAAGAAATGACAGTAGAGTCCTGCAGTGTGACATGCAATGCTTACATACATTTAACTACTTTAAACAAAATGTTTCTAATTCTTATACAGTATAATACTACATGCAGAACCCATACTAAAGGAATGTTCAGAGTTCCTGGTAAACACTGGAACACCAGTAAATCCCTGATTTCATGACATTAAAATCATGCTAACATGAATGAAGTTACATGATGTAGTTACATGTGGACTGTCCCTATTCACTTCCATTGTAAGTGGCTTTCTGTAATTGTGATTTTGGCTATTTTAAAAAAATATTTTTGTGGTAATAAATATTGTGCCACACATGCTGCCGATTGAACCCAGAATATTTCTTTAATTGGGAGACTATGCTGAATATTTGTACTTTTAGAAACTCATTTGCCATACTGCTGTGCTATTTAAGTGAACTTCAAAAAACAAAAGGTGATTAAAATTGAAAAGTGGTTATTGTAGATACATCATCTAAAATATACACTTTCCCTTATTCTGTATATTCACATAAAATATTACCTGCTCAGTCAACCACCCACAAACAAAAATGTATACAGTACCTGCATACATTAACTGACAAATATCAAACTGCTTAGACAAGAAATTGAACTGGACAGGGCTGCATTTCACAAAAGCATCGTCCATTGGTGGTTTTGCTTTTGGGAAATGCAGCCCAGATGCTACATGCAACAAATGTTAATGATGCTTTGTATCAGTGACACTCAGTTTACTTTACTTTGTGGCCTCCTTATTTCTTTCTTTTTTTTTTTTTTTTTTGAGAAAATGCTGGGTAAACAGGGCCAAGTGAATTAAAAGATCTGATAATAGAAAGCTTTTTGCTGCTAAATGGAAGGCATATTTGAATATGCTGCAAACAGCTGTGATGATGCACCAGTCAGTATTTGCATATCCTGATGCTTTGGTTCATTATGAAAAAAACAGCAACATGACTTGTAACAATTAATAATGTATTAATTATTCTGAATAATTAACAAATCATGAGTAATTTCCATAATGCAAGTGAGCATCATGACAAATCTAGAACGCTTCCGTTTTAAGCCCTGGAAATGTAGACAGGTTTGCGGTAGTACTTTATTTTACAGTCCTGTTCTACATTTACTTACTATATAATTACAACAACTACAGTAATTACTAGGTACTAACCCTAAACCTAACACATACCCTAACCTTAACCCATATCAAATACATGTAGTTGCCTAATTTTACTCAGTACTTTCTTGGGTAAGTACACTGTAAGTATACTGAAAGTACACATACTTTAAAATAAAGTTTGACTAGCTTTATTCATTGTCTACTCTTAAGTATAGATTTGATAGTGTTATAATCAACATGCTTTCAGGGTGTATTCTCAAGTCTGGATTGTGGATGGCAGGCCAATGATAACCATGTGGGTGGGGCCAGGACTTTGAATATACCTGCTTTATAACAAATATAAGCTTGACATACAAAGACACACACACACACGCACAAACACATACCTTTTGGACTTTAGGTTTGCTATCGCCTTTAGATTCATCTTCTGAGGAGCTTGAGTCAGTGCTGGAGGTATCCTGCTCCACTCTATTCTTCTTTCCTTTTAGCAAAATCTTTCATTTAAGGTCCTACCACAAAATGAACACATATTTCCATTTAAGAGTTATTCTAACATCTGGTCAATGCTCAACATTCATTTCACCAAATAGCTATTGCAAATTATCATATGCTAGTAATATACAGGTGTGTATTTTATCCTAACAGAGAGAGTACTCAGTAACTCATCTCTTAACTTCTTAAGCCTTTGAAGGACATTTTCAGTGCATGCCAGCACACAATGGTAACACAGTACCTTAAAGTAAGAGATTGATAACACTGATTATACATAAAATATTTTAAATATAACATAATACAAAGTTTGGTCCATGCATGTTTGGGACAATCAAATAGCAATAGATACTACACGGTGTAATCAAAAGTACATCTCAAATATCTTTACATCTGGTGTGTATGAGAAGTATCCTTATACCGGTAGGGCTAGATATATGCAATTCTCAGATTTATCACAGGTATACACAGACCTCCACATGGTATACAGAATATTTGCATAAAATATAAAACAGGCAAAAGAGAAGAGAGATTTTATAGTACAATTTATGAAAACTGCATGAAGGTAAATTAGCAGAAAGCCAACCCGCATTACCTCTGGTGATGGTAGGCACTCCAATGGCTTATCATTAAGAGGTTTGGTAAGCAGTTTGTCCCCCAGAATGGAACGCAGCTGCTGGGCCAGGATCGTCTGCTGCTCCACAGACCAGTGGTTCTCCAGAGACAGAATAAGAGGATATGGTGAAGCCTATAAAACAACCATTCGCCCATGAATGTAATTTATTTGCATTTATTCTGCTTTTTTAACCAGGCAGGAAATATTTGTAAGGACTGGAAGAGATAGCTACTGCATTTGGCATATAGAATAGTAATAATGTATTTATACATTCTTTCCTTTAAAGAGGAAATTATGTAACTCAATTAACATGTGAAGTCGTAAGCCAATCATAAATGAGGTAATTTACACAGAAGTCGTAGAAGTCTAAAAGGTGCAGCAGCAAAAGTGCCTGCTTAGTTCTAAAGGTCAAAGAGAGGGTAGAAGATGATTGTGTAAAACAATTACTTTTTTGTTACAAGAAACCATAAATAATAAAATATAACAGTTAGTTCCAGTTCTCCAATAAAATTAGACAAGGAAACTTTGAAGAGTGCTGATATTTACAGCACTGGGATGCTACACTGTTTCTATCTCTGTTTCTATCTTGGACTTAAAAAAAAAAGACAGAAAAAAGTTTATAAAAAAGAGAGTTTCGAATATGTTCCATATAAAACCTTATTTATAAACATGTGAAGGCTTTACTCCTTTATCAGGAATTTAAATGATTAAAATAAATTCATCTAAATTACACACATTTGGGGCCGGTTGCATAAATCTGTTTTAAACTAGTCTTACAAGTTAATTGTCAAAAATGTTCATTTAAGGCTGTTCTTAACTTTTTCCATCAGTTGCATAAAAACATATGCCATACTTTAAGACTGAATACCCCTGGGGCTGGTTGCATAAATCTGTTTTAGACTAGTCTTACAAGTTAGTTGTCAAAAATGTTGGTCCTAACTTTTTCAGTCTGTTGCATAGGCCTATGTAATGGTAGCCAGCTGGTAGGTAGCTGTACAGTGTGTAAACCTCACTCCCCTGGCCTCAAGAGGCTAGTGATGGGTCATTCATTCGCATATCAGAAGAGCCGAATCTATTTATAAAAATAAATAAAAAAATTATGATATGAATAATCAAAATATTTAAAGTAATATAATTAACTAATTCAAAGAACAAAAAAGAATGGTGCAATATTCTATTGTATTCGTTTTGAATGGTTAGATTTATATGCACTTTGTTTATATACAATAAAAAATTATACTTTAAATGCAAATGTTTAATAGCATTCTTCTTCATAACAAACCAATGCATTTTTAAATTCATTGTGGTTAAGGTAGAGTATGATTTCATTTAATAATTTAATTAGAATTGTTTTAACAGCAATTATAGTCAAACTATCGCATACTGTTTGACTTGAAAAAAATACAAAACGTGTTTTTTTAAAGAGCCGTTTGGGAGCCAAAAAAGCCGGCTCCTTTTGGTGATCTGAGCGGAATGCCCATCACTACAAGAGAGACTGACGCTAGGGGCTGTGGCCTTTAGCCTCCTTGTTAGCGCGCCTCCTCCCATGCTGGAGATCCCAGTTCGAATCCTGCTCTGAGAGGGTTGAACAGGACCGGTTGCAGTGGTGCCGTGACCCAGATGGGAGTGAGGTTTAGGGGGGTGAGTGTAACGTAGCCAGCTTGTAGGTAGCTATGCAGTGTGTAAACCTCATGCCCCTGGCCTAAAGAGGTGCACTACTGATTAACGCTAGGGGCTGTAGCCTTTAGCCTCCGTGGACGTGGAAGTAAATGATTGCAGGGTAAACTTCGAAAGTAGTGAATGGGAGTGAATGGAAGATCACAGCAAATATTATTTTCACTTACCCATTTGCTCCAAGACCAAAAGAAAAAAATCCAATATTACCTTTGAATGACTTTCCAGAATAGGAAAAAAATAGAGCATTAATCTCAGCTCAATCTCCTCATGTTCTAGACGTCCATCTGCAGACTTGTCACACTTCTGTTACAAAAAGATACACAAAAAAAAAATACAGATCCAGCTAGAC
Source organism: Xyrauchen texanus (assembly GCF_025860055.1). NCBI lineage: Eukaryota > Metazoa > Chordata > Actinopteri > Cypriniformes > Catostomidae > Xyrauchen > Xyrauchen texanus. The sequence goes on from NC_068315.1 coordinate 21,576,316, forward strand.
CAAAACTTCTACTGCAGAGATATGCTTAGGGATTGTTCACCCAGGACGCATTAGGGCATAATTATTATAGCAAATATTCTGAGCTGTTCACACAGGGTGTGGTCTGGTGTTCATTTAAACATGCCCTTGATGGATGCCTGTATCTAGACGTTTTTGAATGCAAGCACTCGTTATGTGTGAACGGCCCCTTACAATGCCTGCAGTTAGATCTCAAAAGTGGTCAAGAATGATTTACCAGAGGTATCACAACGTTCTAAAAATCATTTTTGCCTTTTTATTCATTATTGTCTGTTGATTTCTCAGCATCACAGGCAGATATGTTCTGTGACTAGTCACTGAAGTGATTCCATTTGAAACATCTCAAACAGGTCAAGTGCTGCTTGGGTAGAAAAGTGCATCTTGAAGAGGCTGGCAGCATACTCCTCATTCAAGTCTATGTTGATCATCTTTAGAAGCGTCTGCACCTCTTCATAGGACATTTTCCCATCTTGGTTAATGTCGGCTTGTTTCAGCATGGATCCAGGTGGGAGGGGTCAAGGGAAAGAGGCTAAATGTTTTATGATGCCTAATAAATTAAAATCAATATTACACTTAGACATGTTCTCGAATAAGATGCAGACACCAGTGTTTTTATTATCAATGAAAACTATACACCTTTTCCTATGTCCAGTGATGCTTAGCGAGAAATACGGCCGTTACTTCCGTTGTCAAGTAAACACAGCTGTTGTTGCCCTGTATGTCCATTCATTCTTTCATTGTGGTGTTGGAATTTTGAGGAGAGCGTGTCTGATTTAGTATAGACATACATCAATCACTATATCAGTGTGTTACTATATGATAATAAACTGCAAAAAAGTCATAAAGACAAAGAAGGCGCAAACAAAATCGGTGCGTTTTTTCTCCCAGATGCAGTTGAGATTTAATCACAAACGCAACATTTCAAGCAAAATTATTGGTTGTTTTAGTGAAGTTCCTGTGTTAGTTCAGCTTCAGATGTGTCTGCATGTTCAAATTATACAGACACACTAAGGAAGAGCTGTGAAGTTCTCATATTTGGGTATGTCATCGCTTTTTCAAGTTTTCCGATGGTTATTTCCATCAGATGTTTATTTCCTTTTAAAACCGCACGTAAATTTCAACATTTGTACGGTGAGCGATTGACTGGTGAGAGGTGGTGCTTTGCTGCCGTTTTAAACCTCAAATTCGATGTGGTTTTTGACTTCCTCTGTATGTGTTTTTTTGCACCCAGTTTATAAATGTACTTAGCACTGACCTTTGTGATCGGATCATCCGAAACGCGTCTTATTACCAGCTGTAAACAGGGTCTAAAATGACTGCAGCTAGAGCTAGGGAATGCTGTAGAACCACTTCCGGCGGAAGACCGACCCACATTTGTTCCCCCAGAAAGACTCCCAGGAAAAAGGTGGATAATAAAGAAAGGTGAATGAAAACATTTAATTAAAAATAAAAAAACAACATAATTGTGAAATAACTGAAATTACACTAAAATACACTTTCATAATTCCAATCCTAACTGAAATAAAATAAAAGGCTCACAAATTATTTTTAGGTTTTGATGCACGGTACGTTATAAAATTTGAAAAAGTCTTTACAATCCACCTGGTCAAAGGAGGGAATGAACTAACCACTAACAAAAGTCTTCATCAGACAAAATGAAAGGACAATGCATCCATGTGTATTTCCTCAGTTAATTTGGGATCACTTCAAGGAGTTTAACACTAAAACCTATACAGTAGGTCATACAAAATCATTTTGTGTAATTATTGACCCACTTAACAATTAGTTTACAAATTGTAACCACTAATAGTTCTATTAGTAATTAATAATAGTTCTATTACTAATACTACAAAATAGTAACTAATATTGGCATTATATTTATTTATTTTCTGTTATAGCATAATTTCATGTACAGCTCCAGCAGACGTGTAAACGTCTCTAGAAAGCATAAAGATATAGTTCACCCAAAAATAAAATTCTCACATCATTTACTCACCCTCATGCCATCCCAAATGTGAATAACTTTCTTTCTTCTACTGAACTCAAATTAAGATTTTAGAAGAATATTTCAGCTTTGTTGCATGTCAACCAGAATTCTGAAGGTCCAAAATTACATAAAGGCAGCAATAAATGTATCCATATGACTCCAGTGGTTAATCAATGTCTTCAGAAGCGATATGCTAGGTGTGGGTGAGAAACAGGTCAATATTTAAGTCATTTCTATTGAAATTCTACACTTTCACTTTCACATTCAGCCACCAAATATTTGGGCTGGTCAAAGGTGGAGATTTTTAGTAAAAAAGGATTTTAATATCCATCTGTTTCTTACTCACACCTAACATATTGCTTCTGAAGACTATGGATTAAACCACTGGAGTCTTATGGATACATTTTTTGCTGCCTTTTGGACCTTCTGAGTTCTGGTTATTATTCACTTTCATTGTGTGAAACTACAGAGCTGAAATATTCTTCTAAATATCTTTGTTTGTGTTCGGCAGAAGAAAGAAAGCCATACATATCTGGGATGGCATGAGGGTGAGTAATTTATGCAAGAATTTTCATTTTTGGGTGAACTGTCCCTTTAACACAACGGCCCTGAGAAATTTAACAAAATTAAATATATTGAAATTATATCAGTAAAAACAATGCAACACTGGCAGCCCCAAATTACTTTTTTAAATACAAAAAACTGTTTTAAAATATATTGAAAAACTTTATATTATCTTCAACTACAAAAAACTGGAAAAACTTAAACTGGTAACACTTTACAATAAAGTTGCATTTATTAAGCTTAGTTAACTACATTAGGTAACAAGAACTAACAATGGAAAATGCTTTTTCAGCATTTATTAATTTAGGTTATTGTTAATGTCAACATCTACTAATACATTTTTAAAGGCATTATGAACTCAAATGAACAATTGTATCTTTATAAATTAACATTAACCAAGATTAATAAATACTGTAAAATATATTGTTAATTGTTGTTTCGTGATACCTAATACATCTACTAATGTTAACATATATAAATTTATAGTAAAGTGCTACCCTAAAACTAACACAGAGTGAACAGAAACTATTTTTTTTTTTTTTAAATGTACATTTAAAATAAAAAAGAAACTAAATAAAATGTATTCAAAACTAAAACCTGGCAGACACTTGCTCTCCATTTTAAGAATGAAATGCTAGAAGGATGACTTTAATTCATTATCTTGATGGAAAAGACAAGAATAACTTTTCAGTACCAAATAACTGTAAGGATTTGTCATGTTTGATTTGATTATGACCTGGGTTGATAAGCTGGGACTCAAGAGTAAAACTGACTTTGATTATTTGTGCTGCTGAAGGATATTGGTCAAGTGTCTCTTTCTGGGTCATGTTTTTGACTCTGCCCTGCAAGGTGTGAATACCACGGGCCCAGCACTGCGCTTCCTCTTTAGTGGCACATTGGAGATCCAAGCTCTTCCTCCCTCCCTTGAATACAATGGTGAGACATTGCTCTTCTTGGAGCGAGCCAGCCAGGTTTCTCAACATCTCAGATTGACAGCCCTCCCGCACACACTCAACATCTGTCACAGTAACTGAAAGGATGACAGGTGCCTAATGAGGTATATGGTATGGTTAGGCAGAATGTATTTTTAATGCAACATAACCAGGCTTAGATCAATCAATAATTTTAACTGATTTTTAATTGACATAAAACCAACATCAAGATTTTAGATTAAAATGTATATCTTTTATAAATATTTATTTATATAGGTTTAAATGGAGTATATAACATTTCACACCACAGGACATGTCAACTTTCCAAAAGTGTTTAATGTCAACCACCTTAGTATTGTTAGTATTGACCAGGATGCCAAAATAAGGAAACAAATACTGAATGGCAAACATGTAGACATCTTTTCTTTTCCAGTCTCTGTGTATAGTTCAATATATCATATAAGCCAAAACAGCCTCTAAAATTAGAAAATGCCTGTGCCAGTGTGCAGGAGGTAGACAGCAGTGGACTAAATCAAAGAGCATGACAACATGTAAACTGGACTTTGTGACATTTGAGCTCCAATGGACCACCAGATACACAGATTCCCTATATTTGTGTTCTGTCATCTGTTAAAACCATTCCGTTTCCATACAGAATAATTTGTTGAGACTAAACCCAAATTTTAGCTATTTTAACAATTCGTTTTAACACTGATTTATAAAGAACAAAACAAAATTGTGTTGCTAAAATTAAATTAATAAAACATTTGAATATGTGTAATTTTTCACATTCAGCTTGGAAGTTTCACATTATTAAATAGCATAAGCTGAAGTAAGAGCCGATCTATATAAATCATACATAAACAAATACAAAAAATTACCAGAAATTAATCAATAGCTCAAGAGACTTAATGGAGTTCTTAGACAATTTTAAGGATCAACTTTGCCTTTGGAAAAATTAACTAGACACAAAAATTTTATGTGGAGTGCGGCTATATATGGCTATAAAATTGATGTGGATAGCTTAGCTCAGATCATTTAGAATTTGAAGAGAAATATTTAAGTTCAAATCAAGGACTATAAATTGTTCAAGGAACTAAAACGAAAACGAACCAAATTCTTAGAAGAACGTTAAAATTGTTCCGGAGTGAAAACGCTATTTTTAAATGCTGATAATTGGTTAAAACCGGTTAGTTTTTGTAACAATAATTTTTACATGAAGCCATAGGACAAAGGATTTATCACAGTACATTTTTGGAACTACACCACTTCATGCTGCCCGAAAAAATTAAACATGTGATTTGATCCTGAAGGAAACTGCTGCATCTCACATTTCTTTGCCTAATTGCCCATTGTGGATATCGTATTCTGTGAATGAAAACCTTTTTAACAACTATATATAATTACTACATATACAATGCAAACATTATTAGCAGTAAATAATTTTAGTACTTTTAGTAGTACTTTTCTCAGTTGGTTCCAAGTCTTCACTGAATTATTGTTAGATATGATGCATTGCCAGGTTTGGACTCAGAAGCAGATCTGTAATTAAAATTATACTTGGGTAACTGTTAAATAACTTCTTTTTATGATTTTGTGGCAGCGGGGGCATGGTCAAGCATCTGTCCGGAGAGAGAGAGAAAGTGGTAAAGACTCTTGCAACTGAGCTAGATTATGTCTTACACCTGTCTCTAATTCCAGTGTGCATGGGGAGAGTGGCATATAAGCAGCCATGCCACCAGCAGAGAGAGAGAGAGAGAGAGCCTGGCACAAGGAAGTCCATGGTGTCTGTGAAGCTGATGAGTTTATGACTGTTCGTATCTGTGAAGCTAATGAGTTTGTAAGACTACGTACCTGTGAAGTTAATACATTTGTGAAGCTGTAAGTATTGAAGTTGCCAATTGAAAATCTTACCTGTGCCAGGAGAAGCCCATTTCCGTGTCCTCTATTCATTCTGCTGTTGACCCTTTACACTGGTGCCGAAACCAGGGAAGTGAAGTTGGAGGAAGTATGCCCTATTGAGTCCTCCCAGTTGGCAGAGATCCTCAAGTCCCTCGCCAGCCTACACCAGTCCCACCAATAATCCCTGCATGAGCTCTGGCAAGATCACGATTGTTGGTTCTTCGAGATACTTCGAGCTCAAGCAGAGGACCGGCATTAGATCCGGAGCCTTCTCAGCCAGGCGAGAGCACCGGCCGCGTCCCTGGACAACCACAGCCCCATGCCCCGGCCTATACTCTTGATAATGGGGGCGGAAGATAACCCAGAAGCGTTCCTCGATCACTTTGAGTGGACTGCTGACATCTGGGGCTGGCCGCGTGATCAGTGGGCAGCCAGTCTCCTCCCGTTGCTGTCCGGGGAAGACCAATTCGCAGCACAAATCCTGGCCGTAGTCCAGAGCAGCATCGCCAGCTCTTCCATTCAATGAAGTTGGAGATGACCGGTCGCTCGTTTGCCTTCACCCAACGGCTCCAAGACGCCTGCCAGAGATGGCAGCTGGCAGGGGACCACGACAACGAGGGAGTGATCGATAAGGTGGTACTGGAGCAGCTCTTCCATCGGCAACCATGAGGAATGGCGGAATGGGTCCAGTGCCACCACCCAGCATCGCTGGAAGAGACCATCTAACCCTAACCAGAGGGCCGAAGAACCCTCCCACTCTGTCTCCCCTTCCCCTATGTTTTCCCCATTATCTTCCCCCTCTTCTCTCTCACTCTGCTCTCTCCCAAGAGCCTGTTTCTGCCCCGCGGAGGTGCCCTGTGATGGAGCTGGGGACGGTGGTCCCCGACACTCTGCAGGCTGCCCCTGTTAGGGCCGGAGTGTACCAGATAACGTTAAGAGTCAAGGGGGGTACTCACCAAGCATTGGTGGACACGGGTTGTAATCAAACCACTATCCACCATTGCTTGGTTGAACGTGAAGCTTTGGGCACTACCAAAGGGTGAGGGTGAAATGTGTGCCCCTTGTGATAAATTTTCAGGAACAAAACATAGAGTGGAGGCCGCAGTTAGTTCCCGCCTCAACCATCCACTGATTTTGGGGACTAATTGGCCTAAATTCAGAAATGTGTTAAAGGGAATATGCAAAGATGAAAGATACCAACGCGTGGATTAATCAATTGATATTATGTGTAAACAAATGAAATGAAATAAAAATCTAATCAAATCACTTTATTGTCACACTACCATGTACACAAGTGCAACAGTAGGTGAAAGTCTTGTGTGCAGTTCCGAGCAACATAGCAGTGAAACAGTGACGGAACTTATACCAATTAAAATAAACAACATATTTACACAACACAATTTACATATCAAATGTACACATAATTACACAACACAATAATTATATACAATGTACAGTAAACAATACACACTATAGAATACACATAAAATTAAAATTAAAAATAAAGAGTATAAAAAAAATATATGAACAGCAGTTGTATTGAGGAGAATATATTTGATAGTCCAGTGTGAGATATAAGATGAATAAAGTGCAGTGCTGATTATTGATCATGAGAGGTCAAGTGTTCAAAAGTCTGATTGCTTGGGGAAGAAGCTATCATGTAGTCAGCTGGTGCGTGTCCTGATGCTGCGATACCACCTGCCTGATGGAAGCATTGAGAGCAGCTCATGGCTCAGGTGGCTAGAGTCTCTGCTGATCCTCTGAGCTTTTTTCACACACCGCCTGTTATAGATGTCCTAGAGGGAGGGAAGCTCACCTCCGATGATGTGTCTGGCAGTTCGCACCACCCTTTGCAGAGCTTTGCGGTTGTGGGCGGTGCTATTGCCGTACCAGGCGGTGATGCAGCCAGTCAGGAATGTATCCTTTTTTAAAAACAGACAGGCAAGTTAAAAAGGAGAAGGCCTGAAAAATAATGGTGGCAAGTGGAAGGACACGGGCTGTGGGCCCATTGGTCAGCGATAGTGAACATGAGAGATTAATGGGTCCAGAAGAGATAACTAAAAGGTATATAATTGAGAACTTGGAACTGTGTATTCAGAATGGACAGCTGACCTTTCTAAAGTTTGTTGGTGACACAATAAACTTCTTTGGCATCTGGAACCCTGGACTCTGAGAGTTTTCTTGCATCTTAGAGAGATTCTTCAAAGATTTTCCACGACAGGATCACCCATTGATATCTGGCTCTTCAGCCATTCAAGTTCAAGGTGGTGCACAGACCGGGCTGTCGCCGACTTCCTTTTCAAAGATGTCTTCCCCAGCCTGAGTCAGGCAGTGGGGATATGTGGCAGCGGGGGGCAGGGTCAAGCATCCGTCCGGAGAGAAAGCGGTAAGGGTGTTTGCACCTGAGCTAGATTATGTCTAACTCCTGTCTCAAATTCCAGTGAGCACGGGGAGAGCGGCATATAAGCAGCCATGCCTCCAGCAGAGAGAGAGTGAGCCTGGCACAAGGTAGTCCTTGGTGTCTGTGAAGTTGATGAGTTTTGTGAAGCTGTAAACATTGAAATTGCCAATTAAAAATTGTATCTGTGCCAGGAGAAGCCTGTTTATACAGCCATAATAAAGAGGTATATTTTCATAGCACAGAGTCTGTGTATCCTCCTTTCATTCTGCTGTGGATGCTTTAACAGATTTCTATGTTGATAAACTCACCACACAAGAAAAAATTGTATTGCTTATTTTTGCTTATTTTGGTGAGGGAATTGGCTTCTTTTTGGCTTCTTTTTCCAGAAAAGGTTGCTTATTTCTCTTGTGAGATCTTGCAACAATGCAATTGGTATTTCAACCACCACTTAGAGTAGAGTACTCTCATTTTAAAAAGAACGACCAGTCTTTTATTTTGTTCTAACAAATATGAGGCATGTGAGATAACGGGTCGATTTCTTATGAGAAAACTCCAAGAAGCACGAGACTTGAGCAAAATTCTCAATTTTCTCTCCAATTAATCCTATTGCTGTCTAGGAGAAGCAAATTAGATATTAAAGAGATCTCATTTATGATTTTTCTTACCTAAAGGCACACACACACACACACACACACACACACACACACACACACACACACTCTAACTAGAAGCAATTAAAGACCATAATTCTAATTTAGGCCATGTGGCACAGTTGCCAGGGCAATGATTATTATTCATGTAACTATATGGAGCAAACCATAATGTGAAGGGCTATAGACTGTAATTAGAGAAAAAAGAGGAACCTCCCATATAAACTGCAAATAGATCAGCGCTGTAATGACTGTGGCCTGTTTATACAACCATAATAAAGAGGTATATTTCCCGAGCTGGGCTCTCTTAGCACAGAGCACAGAGTACAGAACATCACTTATCATCTATTCAACAACAGATGTATAAAAAGCCTTAAAACATTTGCTTCTGTGCATAAACACAGATAAATGTTGAGAATGGCAACTCACAGGACTGCTGAGACTTGGCTTTGCTGGAGCTCTTGTTGGATTCACACCAGACCGTGATTCCATCATCCAGCAACTTTATCATACGCTTCCTCTGCCAGCGTGGAGCTCGCACCTTCATCATGGAAGAGCCATGCAGCATCATCTTCACATCCTCATCATCCTTGACCCCTGCAGGGATTCATTTTAGAAAGGAATGATCATTGTGGTGCTCTAAAACTGGGACTTAAAGGGATAGCTCACCCAAAAATTATTTTTTCTTTTATTTACACCCCCTCATTCTGTCATTTTAAACCCATGACTTTCTTTCTTCTGTGGAATACAAAAGCAGATGATTGAGGCTGACAATGATAACATTTTCCTTATTGAGTATATTAAGCCTTTTAAGGTGTTATTAAGCAAAACTATAAGGAGAATATTAAATTAAGTTTGAACTTGAAACTTATGGTGATTTTCACGACTTATGGTGAGCATTCACGTAAACTCCGGATTCTAAAAAGGCTCTGAATTGTGAACACATTTCTGTTTGAAATGTCATCATTTTATTATGCCTTTTTTAACTGGGGCACTTTCGTTGACAGTTCAATGCTCTAAATGAAAATTCAGTTTCTCACCCTCATGCCATCTCATATGTGTAGATATGACTTTCTTTTTTAGATTTTTAGAAAAATATGTCAGCTGTTGTTCAATTCAATGTAAGTGAATGTGACCAAAACAGTCTTTCAAACAGCCCTCCTAAGTGCTCTTTTCTCTCCAAAGAGTTCTTCTTTTGTCTTTGGTGATTTGTATCCCTTTTTATAGTAAGAAAAGGCTTAAATGTTGATCTGTTTCACACCCACACCTACCACTTAAGAAGACATGGATTAAAACACTGGAGTCGCATAGATTACTTGTATGCTGCCTTTATGTGCTTTTTGAGCTTCAAAGTTTTGGACCCTATTGATTTGTATTGAATGGATCTACAGAGCTGCGATATTGTTCAAAAATGTTTTGATTATCTTAAGCAGAAGAACGAAAGTCATACACCTCTGGGATGGCATGAGGTGAGTAAATGATGAGAGAATTTTCATTTTTGGGTGAACTATCCCATTAAGTTTAAACTTAAGTCCAAACTTGAAACTAAGTCTCTAACTTGAAGCAATTGCACTAACTACTATGCAAGGGCTTAAACTGTCTTTGGACTTTCTAAAGTTGCAAATTAACTCTGCTTCACCGCTCATCAAAACAAAGACTGTTATACCACCTATTCAAAATTAGGGTTTAACCGTAATAACATCTAATGTGAGTCAAGTGTAGAATAATTTTTTTTACTATCCATCCATTTGTTGAAACTGTGCAGTTCTTTTATCAAAGAGCCTCACATTCTCCTTGGGCTGATCAGAAATAAGCCCTATACAAGTCTAAAAAAACACCTCAACAACATACTTCTGTTAACAAAGGTACCATTGTAACAACACATGTCATGGGTCACAGTCTGGTAATAATGCATGAAATGATGCAGATATGCCATTTACAACTTGTTAATTTCAAGTCAAATTGACTAACAGTAAAGCACAATATGCTAAAACTGGAAGCAATCTGTTTCAGAAACAGCATATACAGTACTTAAGATGCCCATGCCCCAATACAATTAGCTTGCCCTTTAGTCTGAGGAGTGATTAGTGCACTGCCTGAAATGTATCCCAAAGGGGTATTTCCTTCAATTACTGTTGCAGCTGGTTCTTACTGAGGATTCACTGAATTACAGCACTGGGCTGTTATTTAATAACTGGTGATAACTGATGAGTTCTGATAGGGACCATAGACTGTCTCACACAAAGGGAAAAAGCAACAATTTGAGGCATGCTGATGTGTGGATTATATTTTTTAGTTTAACTATATAAACCATGACATATGATGTTAATAAACGAAACTGCTTATATATATACTTCCAAATCTATATTTGATGCTACAACACATACCACCATAACAACATAGGCAATAAGATGGTAAGTCAAATAACTCAAAGCCAAATTCATCAAAAGACACATTTTCATCAGACATGGTTAATAATAAACATATAATGGTCAAAACGGTAAAGCCCACACAAAACAGTGGAGTAACTCAAATAAAACAACCATTCATTAAATAACATAAATCACAGCCTCATGTTCCTAACTAATAAATGAAATAAGAATAAACATATGATGGATCATGGATTTCTGGGAACACATTATTTTCAGTTAGGGTGGCTTAGTGTTCCTATTTATTTCTTTATTACTATTTTATTGCTTTAAAATGTTTCATGTTAAAACACTGTCATATATCAGTGTACATATCTTTTGGAAAGTATATGTGCATTAACTTCATTTTCATTCAAAAAGGAAATGCAGAGAGAAGGGTTTTTTTTCCGTTATCAGTTTGCATAGTTATGGTCTCGCTGACTGGATCCATCCATGCAAATGTCAATAAGGACATTTTAAATTAAAATTAAAGTTAAAAAAACAATCTAAATCTAAATAAAATGAAGTTCACATTTTCCAATTTGGCTTCCCTAATTTCCTCATTCCCTCCATTCTCCCTTGAGAAACCTAAGCATTTTTGTGAATAAATTATCTTAAACCTGTTGAGGAATTGAGATGGAATAACCACACAGCTTTGCCAGCACAAAATTGCCTCGGTTCATTGTAATTCACATTAAAATATAACTATCTCAGTGACATTAAATTAAAAGCATGCTCTAGAATGAGCATCTACTAAGAAAAAAAACCAAACATAATAATAGCCTAATAATAATTAAATTCCAGATGTTGTTGCACATCTTACCCAGATTATTCAGGGGATCGTCTGCTTTTGGTTGGGACGTCCCGGCTTCATTGCTCCCCTTCCCGTTTTTCGATATGACGCAGATTTGGTCCTTTTGCATCTTTTGGCTGGATGGTTTATGAGGATAAAAACACAGTCACTATGCAGTGCAGACTCAGTTCTTCTAGCTGAAGACTATATGTTTCATGAAACAGCAAAGACACTGCCCCTATCTGATGACGCCATGAATTTTGAAGAACCTTTAGATGAAATTAAACTTCATTTGATCGGTTTGCTTTGCTGTTTATATTTAATTTAATTTATATTACTATTATTTCAGTAACTCTACCATAAAAACCAATTCTGACCGATGCAAATATAACGGTGCTGCATTAAAGCGTTTAAAGCACAGATTTAGGTATCCAATGAAGATGCCCTATCCATCTATGCGCTAAAACCCCAAGGAATAATCGGATATATCAAAGTATGTTAAGAGAATATCCCATTTAAATGATATTAGACATAGACATAAAAATAAATGTAAATATGGCGATTATAAGCTCAGTTGAAAACGCATAAATCAACAACACACCATTATAAACCCACCGCTAATATGTAGCGAACGGGCTTATCTCTGCTGGACCCTACCATCTAAATGATTACTTCTTACTGTAGAAAGCTTTGTGCTGAGATGAGGATTTTCTCTGGCTCCCTCTTGTGTTCCCTGTTTCAAACCAAAAACTAAAACTGAATCTATCAAAGTTAGTAAACTAGAATCTGATTTCAAGCAGCGGACACAGTGACGCTCTGATAGGTCATGGATGCGATTTAAAAGTATATTAAATGTTTATAATATTCTTTTTTTTTTTTTTTAAGTTTCTAAAATTTCATTTAATTTTCATTCAAATGAACAGACTCGACACCTTCACCTCCTCCTATAGACTAACAATTTATGACACTATATATATGGAAATATGAAATGTATAGCATTTTTGACGTGTCACATTCTGACGTCAACACTCATGTTGGGACTCAGACGTGGCGACCAATCATCATCGTAGATACTCCACCACGTGACCAAACCAGGAAGCTAACTCCTGGTTGAAATACCAAGTTGTGAAAGATCGCATTTTTTTTACAAGACAGTAGTAAATCGTTTTCAGACACACGTATTGTGCAAAGAGTGAGCTCACCCCGCTCTTTAAAACTGCGTTTTCAATGTGACCGATCACTTTATTGTTTTTATTACAGTCATATAGTGGTGTTCGGGTGTTATGGAAGCAGCAGGAGTACAGGAGAGGTGAGTTGAAGCTCGCGAACTCTGCTTGACCTCCTGACAAATGTCCTGAAGGCAGAAAAGCAAAGTCACTTGGACGGATATTTAAATGAAGGTGTTTTAATCTCAAAGCCTTTCTAAAAAGTGTCGTACATTAACTGAGAACACACGTTCATTCTCTTCCAAAGTTTGCTTTCTGAATATTGTATATGAACTGGAATGACACATGTGTCACCGGTGAATATAATTTACAGGTTGTCCAGTCAATGAACTTTCGGCCGCAGGAGTGTGGAAAAGATAGAGACCTTATGCTACGCCTGCTCTTACAATGTCAGAGACCGAAGACTGTCAAAGGCGCTTTCAGGCGGCTGTCGACGTCATTCAAAGCCTACCCAAAAATGGTAGCCTTGCTTACAATCGACTAAAATAACACCTTCACTGTCATGCAGTTGACATCATCATCATAATGTTCCAGAAGTAAAAATCTTCATCACATGTCATTGCAAACATCTGTTGATTACTATACATTTAAAACCAGTTGACAAATTATATGGGAGTACACCACACACTGATTTGCAATATTGGCATCTGCATTTTCAAAATACCTTTGCAACAAGTGACTCTTGTGTTAAATTGTAAACTCTGCTTGCACAGGTTCCTACAGACCCTCTTATGAAGTGATGCTGCGCTTTTATGGTCTATATAAACAGGCAGTCTGTGGCCCATGTACAGTGTCCCGTCCTGGCTTCTGGGACCCTGTAGGCCGTTACAAATGGTTAGGCTTTTAGCCTGTTTTCTACAACATATTCAAGTCTCATAATGTGTCTAATTAAAGTGTGATCCTGTGAATGGATTCCAGAGTCTTCGGAACATTTTAAATCATTGTAGCATTGAAGTTTGGCTAACATAGAGATGGCATCTTAATGACATGCTTTCCTCATGTGTCAGGGATGCTTGGGATCAGCTGGGAGCCATGAGCCGAGAGAGCGCAATGGCTGCTTACGTGGATGAAATGAAGAATGTTGCACAAGAGGTGTGTCAAAGTACAGAATTTCAATTTCCCCATAAGTCCATAGAGCAAGCTTAGAGAGAAGAAAAATATTGCTAAACGTTTAGCACATCGCTGTAGGTAACTTGCGAATCATAATTTGTTTTCAGAGAGGTTGTGCAAAACAATTGTTTTCTTATGAATTAATCTGTTGTTACATATTAATTTACAGGTAATAGACACTATGCCAATAAATGAGAAGACTGCACCCTTTATCCACTATTTTGAACCTCTCTATCATGTAATTCATGATATGCCCAGACCTCCAGAGGCACTTATAATGCTAAGATCAGGTGTGTATGCATTAGTTTGCTTGTAAAATGTATGTTTGCATAGGTGGCCAATTATGGAGTAAATCAAATACCCAGTAAATGCCAAATTTAGCCTTTTGAGAGTTGTATTTATGATTTCTGAGTTTTATTTGAAAAATTTTAATTCTAAAGAACCAAATGATGGTTTGAAAAAACGTGAATTAGAGAGTGCAACACAAGAACTGGTTCCTCAAGAGACAGTCCCTCAAAGTGTACCTCATCTGGAAAGCACAGGTGGTGGAATGATAATCTATATGCGGTGCCTTTTGTCAGGTTGTCTATCGAGACTCTTTTGTGGTCCACCAAAAATTACATCGTAACATTTTGTGAGATCAGTGAAGCACAATTCCCGAACAAACTACTCATATAAGCCGGTTCTTTTTAATCTACAGTGTGAAACATACAGCACAACCAGTGTATCCCGATTCCTGAACTAATGACTCTAACATACAGCGCAACCAGTGTATCCCGATTCTTGAACTAATGACTGTAACATACAGCACAACCAGTGTACCCCGATTCCTGAACTAATGACTCTAACATACAGCACAACCAGTGTACCCCGATTCTTGAACTAACGACTCTAACATACAGCACAACCAGTGTACCCCGATTCTTGAACAAATGACTCTAACATACAGCACAACCAGTGTACCCCGATTCTTGAACTAACGACTCTAACATACAGCACAACCAGTGTACCCCGATTCTTGAACTAATGACTCTAACATACAGCACAACCAGTGTACCCCGATTCTTGAACAAATGACTCGAACATACAGCACAACCAGTGTACCCAGATTCCTGAACTAATGACTCTAACATACAGCACAACCAGTGTACCCCGATTCCTGAACTAATGACTCTAACATACAGCACAACCAGTGTACCCCGATTCTTGAACAAATGACTCTAACATACAGCACAACCAGTGTACCCCGATTCTTGAACAAATGACTCTAACATACAGCACAACCAGTGTACCCCGATTCCTGAACTAATGACTCTAACATACAGCACAACCAGTGTACCCCGATTCCTGAACTAATGACTCTTAACATACAGCACAACCAGTGTACCCCGATTCCTGAACTAATGACTCTAACATACAGCACAACCAGTGTACCCCGATTCCTGAACTAAAGACTCTAACATACAGCACAACCAGTGTACCCCGATTCCTGAACTAATGACTCTAACATACAGCACAACCAGTGTACCCCGATTCCTGAACTAAAGACTCTAACATACAGCACAACCAGTGTACCCCGATTCCTGAACTAAAGACTCTAACATACATTACAACCAGTGTACCCCGATTCCTGAACTAATGACTCTTAACATACAGCACAACCAGTGTACCCCGATTCCTGAACTAATGACTCTAACATACAGCACAACCAGTGTACCCCGATTCCTGAACTAATGACTCTTAACATACAGCACAACCAGTGTACCCCGATTCCTGAACAAATGACTCTAACATACAGCACAACCAGTGTACCCCGATTCCTGAACTAATGACTCTAACATACAGCACAACCAGTGTACCCCGATTCCTGAACTAAAGACTCTAACATACAGCACAACCAGTGTACCCCGATTCCTGAACTAATGACTCTTAACATACAGCACAACCAGTGTACCCGATTCCTGAACAAATGACTCTAACATACAGCACAACCAGTGTACCCGATTCCTGAACTAATGACTCTAACATACAGCACAACCAGTGTACCCCGATTCCTGAACTAAAGACTCTAACATACAGCACAACCAGTGTACCCCGATTCCTGAACTAATGACTCTAACATACAGCACAACCAGTGTACCCCGATTCCTGAACTAAAGACTCTAACATACAGCACAACCAGTGTACCCCGATTCCTGAACTAAAGACTCTAACATACAGCACAACCAGTGTACCCCGATTCCTGAACTAATGACTCTTAACGTACAGCACAACCAGTGTACCCCGATTCCTGAACTAATGACTCTAACATACAGCACAACCAGTGTACCCCGATTCCTGAACTAATGACTCTAACATACAGCACAACCAGTGTACCCTGATTCCTGAACTAATGACTCTAACATACAGCACAACCAGTGTACCCTGATTCCTGAACTAATGACTCTAACATACAGCACAACCAGTGTACCCCGATTCTTGAACAAATGACTCTAACATACATTACAACCAGTGTACCCCGATTCCTGAACTAATGACTCTTAACATACAGCACAACCAGTGTACCCCGATTCCTGAACTAATGACTCTAACATACAGCACAACCAGTGTACCCCGATTCCTGAACTAATGACTCTTAACATACAGCACAACCAGTGTACCCGATTCCTGAACTAATGACTCTAACATACAGCACAACCAGTGTACCCCGATTCCTGAACTAATGACTCTAACATACAGCACAACCAGTGTACCCCGATTCCTGAACTAAAGACTCTAACATACAGCACAACCAGTGTACCCCGATTCCTGAACTAATGACTCTAACATACAGCACAACCAGTGTACCCCGATTCCTGAACTAAAGACTCTAACATACAGCACAACCAGTGTACCCCGATTCCTGAACTAAAGACTCTAACATACAGCACAACCAGTGTACCCCGATTCCTGAACTAATGACTCTAACATACAGCACAACCAGTGTACCCCGATTCTTGAACAAATGACTCTAACATACAGCACAACCAGTGTACCCCGATTCCTGAACTAATGACTCTAACATACAGCACAACCAGTGTACCCCGATTCCTGAACTAATGACTCTAACATACAGCACAACCAGTGTACCCCGATTCCTGAACTAAAGACTCTAACATACAGCACAACCAGTGTACCCGATTCCTGAACTAATGACTGTAACATACAGCACAACCAGTGTACCCCGATTCCTGAACTAATGACTCTAACATACAGCACAACCAGTGTACCCGATTCCTGAACTAATGACTCTAACATACAGCACAACCAGTGTACCCCGATTCCTGAACTAAAGACTCTAACATACAGCACAACCAGTGTACCCCGATTCCTGAACTAATGACTCTAACATACAGCACAACCAGTGTACCCGATTCCTGAACTAATGACTCTAACATACAGCACAACCAGTGTACCCCGATTCCTGAACTAATGACTCTAACATACAGCACAACCAGTGTACCCCGATTCCTGAACTAATGACTCTAACATACAGCACAACCAGTGTACCCCGATTCTTGAACAAATGACTCTAACATACAGCACAACCAGTGTACCCCGATTCTTGAACAAATGACTCTAACATACAGCACAACCAGTGTACCCCGATTCCTGAACTAATGAATCTAACATACAGCACAACCAGTGTACCCCGATTGTTGAACTAATGACTCTAACATACAGCACAACCAGTGTACCCCGATTGTTGAACAAATGACTCTAACATACAGCACAACCAGTGTACCCCGATTCCTGAACTAAAGACTCTAACATACAGCACAACCAGTGTACCCAGATTCCTGAACTAATGACTCTAACATACAGCACAACCAGTGTACCCCGATTCCTGAACTAATGACTCTAACATACAGCACAACCAGTGTACCCCGATTCCTGAACTAATGACTCTAACATACAGCACAACCAGTGTACCCCGATTCCTGAACAAATGACTCTAACATACAGCACAACCAGTGTACCCCGATTCTTGAACAAATGACTCTAACATACATTACAACCAGTGTACCCCGATTCCTGAACTAATGACTCTTAACATACAGCACAACCAGTGTACCCCGATTCCTGAACTAATGACTCTAACATACAGCACAACCAGTGTACCCCGATTCCTGAACTAATGACTCTTAACATACAGCACAACCAGTGTACCCCGATTCCTGAACAAATGACTCTAACATACAGCACAACCAGTGTACCCCGATTCCTGAACTAATGACTCTAACATACAGCACAACCAGTGTACCCCGATTCCTGAACTAAAGACTCTAACATACAGCACAACCAGTGTACCCCGATTCCTGAACTAATGACTCTAACATACAGCACAACCAGTGTACCCCGATTCCTGAACTAATGACTCTAACATACAGCACAACCAGTGTACCCCGATTCTTGAACAAATGACTCTAACATACAGCACAACCAGTGTACCTCGATTCCTGAACTAATGACTCTAACATACAGCACAACCAGTGTACCCCGATTCCTGAACTAATGACTCTAACATACAGCACAACCAGTGTACCCCGATTCCTGAACTAATGACTCTAACATACAGCACAACCAGTGTACCCCGATTCCTGAACTAATGACTCTAACATACAGCACAACCAGTGTACCCCGATTCCTGAACTAATGACTCTAACATACAGCACAACCAGTGTACCCCGATTCCTGAACTAATGACTCTAACATACAGCACAACCAGTGTACCCCGATTCCTGAACAAATGACTCTAACATACAGCACAACCAGTGTACCCAGATTCCTGAACTAATGACTCTAACATACAGCACAACCAGTGTACCCCGATTCCTGAACTAATGACTCTAACATACAGCACAACCAGTGTACCCCGATTCCTGAACTAATGACTCTAACATACAGCACAACCAGTGTACCCGATTCCTGAACAAATGACTCTAACATACAGCACAACCAGTGTACCCCGATTCTTGAACAAATGACTCTAACATACATTACAACCAGTGTACCCCGATTCCTGAACTAATGACTCTTAACATACAGTACAACCAGTGTACCCCGATTCCTGAACTAATGACTCTAACATACAGCACAACCAGTGTACCCCGATTCCTGAACTAATGACTCTAACATACAGCACAACCAGTGTACCCCGATTCCTGAACTAATGACTCTTAACATACAGCACAACCAGTGTACCCCGATTCCTGAACTAATGACTCTAACATACAGCACAACCAGTGTACCCCGATTCCTGAACTAATGAATCTAACATACAGCACAACCAGTGTACCCCGATTGTTGAACAAATGACTCTAACATACAGCACAACCAGTGTACCCTGATTCCTGAACTAATGACTCTAACATACAGCACAACCAGTGTACCCCGATTCTTGAACAAATGACTCTAACATACAGCACAACCAGTGTACCCAGATTCCTGAACTAATGACTCTAACATACAGCACAACCAGTGTACCCCGATTCCTGAACTAATGACTCTAACATACAGCACAACCAGTGTACCCCGATTCCTGAACTAATGACTCTAACATACAGCACAACCAGTGTACCCCGATTCCTGAACAAATGACTCTAACATACAGCACAACCAGTGTACCCCGATTCTTGAACAAATGACTCTAACATACATTACAACCAGTGTACCCCGATTCCTGAACTAATGACTCTTAACATACAGCACAACCAGTGTACCCCGATTCCTGAACTAATGACTCTAACATACAGCACAACCAGTGTACCCCGATTCCTGAACTAATGACTCTAACATACAGCACAACCAGTGTACCCCGATTCCTGAACTAATGACTCTAACATACAGCACAACCAGTGTACCCCGATTCCTGAACTAAATGACTCTAACATACAGCACAACCAGTGTACCCCGATTCCTGAACTAATGACTCTAACATACAGCACAACCAGTGTACCCCGATTCCTGAACTAATGACTCTAACATACAGCACAACCAGTGTACCCCGATTCCTGAACTAATGACTCTAACATACAGCACAACCAGTGTACCCCGATTCCTGAACTAATGACTCTAACATACAGCACAACCAGTGTACCCCGATTCCTGAACTAATGACTCTAACATACAGCACAACCAGTGTACCCCGATTCCTGAACTAATGACTCTAACATACAGCACAACCAGTGTACCCGATTCTTGAACAAATGACTCTAACATACAGCACAACCAGTGTACCCTGATTCCTGAACTAATGACTCTAACATACAGCACAACCAGTGTACCCCGATTCCTGAACTAATGACTCTAACATACAGCACAACCAGTGTACCCCGATTCCTGAACTAATGACTCTAACATACAGCACAACCAGTGTACCCCGATTCCTGAACTAATGACTCTAACATACAGCACAACCAGTGTACCCCGATTCCTGAACAAATGACTCTAACATACAGCACAACCAGTGTACCCCGATTCTTGAACAAATGACTCTAACATACATTACAACCAGTGTACCCCGATTCCTGAACTAATGACTCTTAACATACAGCACAACCAGTGTACCCCGATTCCTGAACTAATGACTCTAACATACAGCACAACCAGTGTACCCCGATTCCTGAACTAATGACTCTTAACATACAGCACAACCAGTGTACCCCGATTCCTGAACTAATGACTCTAACATACAGCACAACCAGTGTACCCCGATTCCTGAACTAATGACTCTAACATACAGCACAACCAGTGTACCCCGATTCTTGAACAAATGACTCTAACATACAGCACAACCAGTGTACCCCGATTCTTGAACAAATGACTCTAACATACAGCACAACCAGTGTACCCCGATTCCTGAACTAATGACTCTTAACATACAGCACAACCAGTGTACCCCGATTCCTGAACTAATGACTCTTAACATACAGCACAACCAGTGTACCCCGATTCCTGAACTAATGACTCTTAACATACAGCACAACCAGTGTACCCCGATTCCTGAACTAATGACTCTAACATACAGCACAACCAGTGTACCCCGATTCCTGAACTAAAGACTCTAACATACAGCACAACCAGTGTACCCCGATTCCTGAACTAAAGACTCTAACATACAGCACAACCAGTGTACCCCGATTCCTGAACTAATGACTCTAACATACAGCACAACCAGTGTACCCTGATTCCTGAACTAAAGACTCTAACATACAGCACAACCAGTGTACCCCGATTCCTGAACTAAAGACTCTAACATACAGCACAACCAGTGTACCCCGATTCCTGAACTAATGACTCTAACATACAGCACAACCAGTGTACCCCGATTCTTGAACAAATGACTCTAACATACAGCACAACCAGTGTACCCCGATTCCTGAACTAATGACTCTAACATACAGCACAACCAGTGTACCCCGATTCCTGAACTAATGACTCTAACATACAGCACAACCAGTGTACCTCGATTCCTGAACTAATGACTCTAACATACAGCACAACCAGTGTACCTCGATTCCTGAACTAAAGACTCTAACATACAGCACAACCAGTGTACCCCGATTCCTGAACTAATGACTCTAACATACAGCACAACCAGTGTACCCCGATTCCTGAACTAATGACTCTAACATACAGCACAACCAGTGTACCCCGATTCCTGAACTAATGACTCTAACATACAGCACAACCAGTGTACCCCGATTCCTGAACTAATGACTCTAACATACAGCACAACCAGTGTACCCCGATTCCTGAACTAATGACTCTAACATACAGCACAACCAGTGTACCCCGATTCCTGAACTAATGACTCTAACATACAGCACAACCAGTGTACCCCGATTCCTGAACTAAAGACTCTAACATACAGCACAACCAGTGTACCCCGATTCCTGAACTAATGACTCTAACATACAGCACAACCAGTGTACCCCGAATCCTGAACAAATTACTCTAATGAGCTGGTTCTTTTAAATCTACACTGCAAAATATACAGCACGACCAGTGTAGTCTGAATTCTGAACTAAAGAATCTTCTGAGCCATTTTGCGAAAACAAGAGCACGAAACATACTGCGCGACCAGTGTAGACCGATTCCTGAACAAATCAAACATATGAGCCAGTTCTTTTGAATCTATTGCACGAAACATACAAAGCGACCAGTGTAGTCCAATACCCGAATAAATGACTGTTATAAATCAGTCCTTTTGAATCAACACCACAAAATACAGCGCTCCATACTCAAATTTGTTCTGTTAAAATAGGAAATCATCTCCACCTTTGAAAACAGGCTGCTGAGGAAAGTAGTTTAAATCCAGTAAGACTTGCATTTCTTATTTCCAAAGATTTCTTTCTCAAAAGTACTAAAACAATTGTTAATGGAACCATTAAAGGACTGGAATTTTAACATGCAAATTAATCAGAACTGGAATCGTAAAATTCTTGTTTACCGCCTAGACATGTCTGGCCAAAGTGACTGTTAGAGCATTTAACTGTTGCATAACTAACAAATGATGCCAAGATTTTCAGCACTATACCACTTCCCTTTCATCCCTGCATATGTTTGTAGAGCTAGCTTTGGCTGAGGGTCAGGGGCCGACTAGTGACTCAGAGAGTGAAATCTTCTGTGACTCACTGGAACAACTGGACAGTGTTAAGGTATGATTTTTGACTGATTTAAATTCTACATCCAATACATTTTTATCCAAGCTACAGTGCTTGCTATTGTTTGCCTTTTTTCATGTGTAAACAGCTTGTTGCAATACCAGATAGTTTCCAAATTGGGCATGCATGCTCTGAAACCCCTGGAGTCCAGGAGCATCACTACACCCCGGTCTCTCAGGTGACTAAGATGGGCATTGGACATGGTGGCGAGGGGGCAAAGGAAAGACGTGGTACCACCTTGAGGAGGAACGCAGGAAGAGAGGGTCAACAGCAAAGCTGGAAAGAAACCTCAGGTAAGTATTATCTATCCAGATTAATCCCACATTAAATACACAACCAATCTGAAATATACACACACACACATATATAATTTATAATGCTCCCCACATTTAAGGCATAGGATTTGTTTTTCTTGTTCATTATCCTAATGTCATTGTTTTCCAAAGTAAGTTGTTATGAAGTCTTCATTTTCTGTTGATGATAGTAAACCTAGCAAAATCAAAGCTAGCTGTTGGATTCACAATAGAATTTGGTGTTTGGTGGAGTTTATTTTTGGTGGTTGGGAACTGTGAACTAGCCTTAAAGGAATAGTTCACCCAATAATGATAATTTTCTCATTGTTTCTCAACCATTATGTTGTCACAAACTTGGTTGACTTTCTGTTCTATGTTACACAAACAAAGATAATTTGATGGAGATATGATGTGAATTTATCCATATAAACAAGTCAGTGGGGACCTACAATTTCAAGCTCCAAAAAGGACATAAAGGCACAAAAAAGTTAATCCATACTACTCAAGAGTTTTAATCCATGTCTTCTGAAGCGATAGTTGGTTTTGGGTGAGAACAGACCAGAATTTAACTCCTTTTTCACTATTAATCTTGCCATACACAATCTCCATTGGAGCTCCTTTTTGGAGCTTAAAAGTTTGGGCCCAATTAAAATGCTCACCTCATATCTGTAGTCATGCGATCTTGAGACAGCAAAGGGGTGAGAAAATGATGAGACAATTATCAATTTTAGAAATCCTTTAAGAATCAGGGCAACCTCAGATCAATAGTTTTATCTTGGTAGATGACAACAACAGTTAATTCCCAATAAATTTAGACAAAACACACAGGAAATGTTCTGTTATTTAAGTGAACGTTCAATTATGAAATTGTCCTTGTTACCACGTAATCAGTGCAGATTGACCAGGCTGATCTCTGAAGCCCTAGATTTTTGGGTGCTCTCTCATATCCCTTAGATATTGAATCCATGTTGGAGACATCTGAACTGAGACAGATGCTCAGTCTGTGTCCAGTATTATTCAGGATTTGTTTTGCGTGTATGTATTTGTATGTGTGCTTACGTGTTTTGTTTCAGGTTATATGGCACACCACTATGAGAGATGGATGGAGCCGTCTGCCTTGGGTGCTGGTTATGGGGGAGGGGGTGGAGACAATTCTGAGGGAGGGCCTGAAAGGCTACAGGATGCCCAGGTGCAACAGCAGATAATTTTAGCCTTACGACAACTAAGAGAAGACATGCAAAGTGTTATGGAAAGACTAAAGGTGGTTGAGGGTCTTGCCATCGCAAATGTAAGCATCTTTTTGTCAGCAACTGCAAAGAACTTGACAATGCAAAGGCTCAACAATAAAGAAGTCTGACCCAGGGCTAGTTAACAGAACTGTCACTTATTGGGCCACTGCTGTTTTTTCCATATTACAAATCAAAACTTGTGTTGATCATATACATGTGTTTTAATGCCTTTAACAACTTAAAGGGATAGTTCACCCAAAAAGGAAAATTATCTCATTCTTATGCTGAACACAAATGAAGATTTTTAAAATTTCTGAAAAATTTTCAGCTCTTTAGGTCCATACAATACAACTGAATAGTGACCAAAACGTTGAAGCTCCAAAAAGCACATAAAGGCAGCATAAATGTAATCCATACAACTCTAATGGTTTAATCCATGTCTTCTAAAGCAATCCAATTGGTTTTGGGTGAGAACAGACCAAAATGTAACTTCTTTTTCTCTATAAACCATTACATCAGTACAGTAGTCTCCTTGGCGATCATGATTTCAAGCTCGATTACACTTCCTAGCACTCTGCACATGCGTCAAGCACTAGGAAGTGTTATCTGAGCCTAGAGATTGCAATGGCAAGACATAAAATGAAAAAGGAGTTACAGTTTGGACTGTTCTCACCCAAAACCAATTGGATCACATTAAACCTGGCAGTGGTGGCTCAGTGGTTGAGGCTCAGGGTTACTGACCAGAAGGTTGGGGGTTCAAGCCCCAGCACCACCAAGATGCCACTGTTGGGCCCTTGAGCAAGGCACTTAACTCCAGGTTGCTCCAGGGGAATTGTCCCTGTAATAAGTGCACTGTAAGTCGCTTTGGATAAAAGCGTCTGCCAAATGCATAAATGTAAAAATGTAAACCACTGGAGTCTTATGGGTTATTTTTATGCTGTCTTTATGTGCTTTTTGGATCTTCACATTTTTTGTCTCTATTCACTGTATTTTTTGGCCTACAATATTCTCCTAAAAATATTTATGTTCTGCAGAAAAAAGAAAGTCATACACATCTGTGATGCTTGATGGTGAGTAAATGATTAGAGAATTTTAATTTTTGGGTGAACTATCCCTTTAAACACAATTTTTCTATTTACTGAACATTGTTGTTGTGTATACTAATGGTTTAAACTTGTCATCAAGATGGATAACAGAGATTAGGTTTTGTTGAAATTATGAGAATGATTGTCTAGAGAGTTAGAATGGTTTAAAAATCTGAAACCCATTCAATAAGTAATATTTTGCTTTGTTCGTGCCATCATTTTCCAGCAAAAAATGTCTGATTAAGTTTATAGCTGTCATGAAGTTACTTTATAGTTGCTAGAATTGAAAATCAAAAGAAAATTCAACATTCAATGAAAGACATATATATTGTTTTTCTGGAACATTTACAAAAATATTGCTAAAAAGATCAAATGTATTTTTTGTGGTGGGGTCAGAAAAATATTGTCAGGACAAGTACAAATCTGAACTACTGGCCCAACTTACTGCTGAGCCCTGCAATGTGTGTGGAGTCTCACTCGCATATGATGACAGCACTAAAAATAAAAGCACAAAAATGTGCACTCGATTCGTCAAACTGACCACTGTGAAGAATAGAGAAGGACATTTGCATGATTTAAATCTGTGAATATTATAATACTGTTTTGTTTATGGGTTTGAGTATGAGTCAAAGTTTAAGAATTCTAGATATAGCTCATGGTATATAAAAATGGAATAAGACAAGTGTTTTGAATGGCAGAAACCTTAAATGTAAATCCAGTCAGTTGAGACTAAAATGTACGTACAACCTGACAGATATCATTTAAATAGGTGTCCTGGGATATCACACCTGTTTCTGTGGAAGCAAAAAATGATCTTATCATGGAATGCTATTGTTTAGCCAATTTGAAGACTTTGAGGTGCTCTATGACTGAGTCATTTTGAGAGCTCAGGCTTGCTGATATGGGGTCTGCTGGCATGTCTTTGAAGGGCAGGATTTTTGAGAGAGAGGGGTGGTCTAACTTGGTCCAAGTATGGTGGAAATTAACGATACAGGTGACATTGCTTGCAGAACCTTAACCATCAGGTTTTTGATGACTGAATTTAGTCCACAATTTCACTTGTATTCATGTTTAAGGCCCAGAACTCACAATGGAGATCCTATGTACAACTGACATCCCCAGAGACTAAGGTAAAACTTATGACAGACTTGCTTTGAACCTCAACATTAATTGTGACCGCTACTCAGTCAAATACATTGTAACAATTAACATTGACTGTGGAAAAAATGTATGTGTATTAATTGTTATTAAAATTTCTCTTGTGCCCACAGGAGAAATGGTGGCCATTCGACATTTCTGGGCACACATTGCTGCTTTTTTTGGTGTGGCCTTTTGTGACTCAGGGCTTGGTGTTCGTACTGAAGCGGAGGAAGAGAAAGCTTCACGTGTGCATATGAATTCACCGTGCCAAATGGAAATGAAAGGAAAATTCATGTTATAGAATGATCAATAATACATTCGGCTTTCAGTGCTTCAAATAAAGCACTCGATAAGTAGCCTCAAGTGAAGAGAGGAAATATTATAACCTCAATTCTTAAATGGATCTTACCATTTAATATTAATATGTGCAATTTTCAGAGAAATTCTGAGTTTAATTTAATGTTTTTAATGTAATTTGTTCTGTGTAATTATGTTCATATGTAGCTGTGTGCAGAGGCAGATGCTGACTGTACACAATGTATGAAACCTATATTCTTATTTTTTAAAAAACAAGCACCATTCATTAGTACTCCTTGCTGAAGTCTGAAGTATTAACCATGTAAATGCCATCTGCACCAAAAGGATTGATAAAAATCTTGCTGATAATATGCCACAGGATGCAATGCATTGTGTAAAATGTTTGCAATCAAAAAGCCTTTAAAAACAACAGGGGCCTTCACTTGAGTAATATGTATGCAGAAAGCTAAAGAAATTAGGAAAAAAAAAAGAACCACAAACTATTTTTGACTGTACACAAGGTGTGTTGTCCTGTAATGAGAGGATACTAATAAATGCACAAAACAGTTCCCCTGTACATGCAATAATGGTCATCCACTTCATGTTAAAAAGATTAAACATGAGATTAGTAAGCATTTACAGACAGATGGAATTAGCTATTGCTGGGTTGTTTTACTTTGTGTAGCTGCAACTAAAAGTGGGTTTGAATGGATACTGGATTCATTTTGTAATGTCAAGGGGAGTAAAATCAAAATAAATCCATTACTTGAGGAACGGATTGCGTTTCTTGTTAAATACATTAAAGTGCATTTTCTTCAATCCTCAAACTCTCGTACACCCCCAATGTCACAGTGAAAATAAAGCAAATATATAGACTCGTCTATTCATTCTTTGAATGTGGTCGCAGAAAACTCAAGTCACGGTTTGTCATCACAGCCTATTCTGGATTTGAAAGTCTGTGGTATGAATTGTAAAAATAAATGTCCTCAACGATCAATTGTCATGGTCTTTTTTTATCAATATTGATTAGGTTGGTAAACTGAGAGATATGCTATAGTTAGGAATTGTGGTTTTACTCTGTTTCGACTGAAAGCTTGTAAGAAAAGTTTCTAACAATACGGACATAAAAACACTTATAAACGTGAATTAATTTAGAACGGGCCTAGTATTGCCTCGCGTTGGCTCTTGTTTAACAGATGTGAAGCAGCTAGCGAACTACCCTAGCACGAATAAATGTGTCAGCAAACACAATGTTTAACAATCAAAACCAAGTATTAAAATTTATATATGAAAATTGCATCAGTAAATTCTATCGTGAGTTCTTAAAAAATGTACGATACTCGTAAATCTAATCGTCTCACAAATACGAGAAGGCTAACTGATTCACTTTGCCAGCTAGCACGTCAGTAAATCCGCCTAATATAAAATGTTAGTCAAGAGACTGGTAGGAATATCAAGTCTAGCTTCTATATTTGAAATATATGTAAGTGTAAGTTTATTTGGTTTATAAGTAAGGAGTATTGTCTTAGTTTCTATCAGGTTGCTTGTGCTAGCTTGTTCATGTTAATCTAGACCTCATTACTCAGCTAGCTAGAAAACAAACAATGCTAAGCAGTCGTTTCTTCACTTCGTCGTTACGGATCAATTCAAGAAAAAAGCAAAGGACGTGTTATATTTTATATTGAGATGCGACATTTCATTTCAACAAGGACAAACGATTGCAGTCAATATAAATTGCAAGTTCGTCGTCCCCATAGATACAACCGTTACTGAACTGTGAGCGAATGTACGGCTGTTGAAAGTAGAACTATTTTATGCGTGAGGGGGATTATTCTTACCGAAGTCCGGGGGTGTGGCGCATAATTCTTGTAAAAATGCTAAACAACCAAACACAATGTCACATACTAACAGTATGTGTTTTGTAAATGCAATACTGCATCAACAGATTCTGCAGTGTTAGTTCAGTATTAATCGGTGAAAGTTTAAAATGTCCTAAAATGAGCGGATGTTTGCACCCGCTTCGGGCGAGCTTGGTAGCGTCCACTAGAGTGGCCGGGACAGCTTTCTGTTTGATTGACTATGGAAAAGACCAATCAGAATACTCGGATGGGGCAGCGAACGCGCAAAAAACTTTTTAGCCAATGAGAATGTCGAATGGGCGTATCTTGATCGGGACTGAAAACAAGTGAGGAGTTATGGGAAATGTAGGTTTTGCTGATGAAATTTCGTTGCATTTCAATGCTGGGTGGGACTTCAAGTCCCACAAAGCAGAGAAAACGAAGATTGGCCGCATGCGCCTTTACGTGGGGGAGGTAATAAATTCACAAGCCCCAGTCTTTCCGTAGCAGAAGCGAATTGGAGTTTGTGCTAGAGGGAAATGTTCTTGTGGTCGCCAAGAAACCAAGTCAATAGTACACGGAACGGAAAGGGTTAACATTTAACAGTCTTAGATAGCATAATAACTCAAACACGAGATTTGAGTTGCACGGTAAGGAGATGGTACTTTTAACTTGTGCGAGTTTGTTGATGATATGTCTTAGGTTAAAAACCAAATAATAACGTTCACTTTTTTCAGTAGACGTTTTTATGTTTTTCTTAGTATATGGTGGGCTGATTTAAATGGCAGCTTTTTTAAAAAAAGCTGATTTCTGTCCATACATCAGTTTTAACAAAGGGGGTGTCAATTCATCACACTGATCACAAACTTGTATCTCCTTCAGGTGGGAGTGTACAGTTATGGAGCTTATTAAAGAAGAAGCCACACCGGAGGATGACAGCAGAGGGCGGCAGAGTCTGTCAAGAGTCGTCACCTCGAAACAAGTGCAAACAAATCAGCTGGAGATCTGCAGGGGTCTGGTGTCTGGAAATACACATCCTATGTGCCGCGGCCGGGATAGGAGCGATCTGGAGCCCAAGGCTGGCGACGCTGCAAGCGATGACGGGTTTCCTGTTGATAAAACGTCCGGCGCCGTCCGCGAAACCCCCGAGAAAGACTCTCGTTGCACTGGAGAACATACCGAGGGCTTGTCAGATGGCCGCCAAGGCAAGAAGAAACACCGGAGGCGACCCTCCAAGAAGAAGCGCCGCTGGAAGCCTTACTTCAAATTAACCTGGGAAGAGAAGAAAGAGCTGGATGACCGGGAGACGGCACGGGCATCGCGAATGCGAGCCGAAATGTTCGCCAAAGGTCTCCCCGTCGCCCCGTACAACACCACCCAGTTCCTGATGGAGGAGCACGACCGCGAAGAACCCGATCTCAACACGGAGCTGGTCGGCCGAAGATCTGGGGCGATCCGCTCCGACGACACGGCCAGCGAGGAGGAGAATTTTGAAGCCGAGGAGGAAGACGAAGAGGAAGGCGTTGACGGCGAGGGGAGCGACGGGATGGGCAGACCCGGGCAGGCAGGCGGGGAGTTTCTGCAGAGAGACTTTTCGGAGACTTATGAGAGATACCACGTCGAGACCCTCCAGAATATGACCAAGCAAGAACTGGTTAGGGAATACCTGGAGCTGGAGAAGTGCATGTCGCGGTTAGAGGAGGAGAACAACTGGCTCCGTCACGCCCGGAGAAACCCCGAGCCCTCTGCGGCTGACAGCGGCACCGCCGCCGCTCACGGCGATCAGCGCGTCCGGGAGCTGGAGGTTGAGCTGGAGAGACTGAGAACCGAGAATAACGAGTTATTACTTAAAACTGGCGGGCCGGGACTCAACCAGTCTCAAACCCAGTGACTGACTCAATTTCGATACGTTTTATTTCTGTTTTACATGTCAAATCTATCTAATGTTTCTCTGTCTTATGTAAACAGCAGCATCTCTGTGGTAGCTAATACTCTCATAGCCTATGACGTCTAAAGGTAATGTTTTTCTGACAGAACATTGGTTTATTAAAATCTTATGTGCGGTCCCACATATTTGGTCAGTCGATAATAAAATATGTGTTAATAACATTGTTTTGCACTATTAAATTGACGGAATTGATAGCCCTCAATGCCTTTTTGTTATGTAAATGATGAAAACAGTCTGACTTCTCGGACTTGTTAAGTTTGCACGAGCCGTTGTCATGAAGTTACAAATAACTTCTCTGCTTCTTTGTTTGTTTACCGTAATGAATGTCTTAAAGCGCCTTTCATGAAAAAGACTCAAACTAGAACAGTTAAACAGCGTTTCAGATTCATTATTGATGGCGCACATGCTTCAATGTGTTAATGCATGGCAAATACAGTGTTGTATACAGTGGAAAACCGTGTACGGTATTTTATCGTGCTTTACCCAAATATATCGTCCATTAAATTATTCCACATTTCAGTTCCAATTTATGTACTTTTATATGGTGACTGGCGGTTCAATCACTTGTCCGGAACGGTGTTTTAAATTCCAATATAAGGGGCCGTTCACACAGAACACGTATTTTTCGCGATAGACGACGCGTTTGACCGTTTTGCCGTGTTAAGTTATAAGCACTAGAAACAGTAGAAGGGACGGTTCACCTAAAAATGAAAATTCTCATCACTTGCCTTCATGCTACCCCAGATGTGTTTGGCTTTCTTATGCAGAACACAAAGATGTTCTGAAGAATATCTCCGCTCTGTAGGTCTATACAATGCAAGTGAATGGTTACCAGAAATTTTAGTCTCCAAAAAGCACATAAAGGCATCATAAAGTTATCCATATGACTCCAGTTATTAAATCCATATCTTCACAAGCAATATGATGGATGTGGGTGAAACATATACATTTTTAAGTCCTTTTTAAAAATGTATCTCCAATTTTACGTTCTTTTATTTTTGCCGTTTCACATTCTTCATGCATATCACCACCTACTGGGCAGGGAGGTGATCTGTTTTTCACCTGCACTTAATGCTTCTGAAGATTTGGATTTACCCACTGGAGTCTTATGTGCTTTTTTGGAGCTTCAAAGTTCTTGCGACCATTCACTTGCATTTTATGGACCTACAGCTGGAAAATAAATCGTACACCTAAAACTTACGTACACCTCCGTGATGTCATGAGCGTGAGTAAATGATGCATTTTCATTGTTGTGTGAACTATTCCTTTTAAAGTCTGACCTGAGACACCTGTGTTGTGTTCTATTCATTTTGCTTTTTTTATAATGTAAGAACATGTTTTGTCTGAACAGCCCCTAACTATTCATTTGACATGTCTCCTTATATGGACAAACCCATAATGTGATTTTATATTATTATAACACAACTGTAAGGATTTCTTGTTTAATCAAAGATCTCTCATTTTGCCTAACATTCACAAAACCATTGTTTGTGTGAACGGATTTTTGTTTTGTCATTGGTCTGCACCAAATCCTTTTTTTGGGACATATCAGAAATTTGTCAGTTTGATAAGAATTTTCCTCTCTGGATTTAAAAAACAGTTTGAGCAATTATTATATGGTTGTAGAATTGTTATAACATAGAAGGTAACTATAAATATTCATATGAACCCGAATCTTTTCAATATCGTGTAGGTCTTCTAGGCTTTTTCCGCACACATGCATCACACAGACATAATATATTCTTTATGTAACAGCACAAAGGAAAACCAGAATACAGACTATTGCACAATGAGTAAGAAACAATTGAAAACAAATTATATATATTATGTCATATTTATCATTTGTACACAGAGGTTAACTTAGCAAGATTTTGTACATTTGTTACAAAAGTTGATCTACACAATCACCCATATATATATTTACATGCACGGGGGGGTAAAAACACACATAACCATCAGTATAGGAGATTAGATCACAAGTGGACATTAAGTTGACAAACACACTTGCTGGTCACAGAAAATGAACTGTCTTGCACAAGTTTATCAAAGCTTTTTGGAGTGAAACATACAGAAGAGCACAGTGAGTTGGTATTCAAGGACAACAGCTTTGATATCTGTTAGTATGACAATTCTGCATGGAGCCTTTTTAAAGGGCAGGTATTTCTGTGTGAGGCATAAGAAAAAACTCTTTTTAAGAAACAGTTGGGAGCACTGAAAGGTATTTTAACAAACTGTTTAACGCATACAATTCTCTTTAAGATTGCTGCACCAGAGACTACAGTAGGTGCCATATTGTGCTTGAAATGAATGCTGAGCTGGTGTGCAAACCCTTGTTAATATAGAATGAAAACGGTGCTCTGTCATATGGTAGTATGACCTATAGGCTTTAGTAATAGGTCATAGACGCCCTCCACTTTGGATTCTCACAAAACCTGTCAAGAATATGTCCTGGTCATATTTAACCTTCAATAAAAAATAAAAATGAAATTTTATATTGTATAAAGAAAATTAAGCCTACATTTACGACCATTGATTTTTTTTGTCTTTTGAGATTCATTTCAGGACACTTCCCTGAATTTTACTCTCCAATTCACATTATCGTAACACCTCCAGCTGTTTTAAAATATATATATATATATATATATATATATATATATATATATATATTATTATTTTTTTTTAAATACTGATATTTAAATAATATATTTGTTTTCCGCATTGCAGTAATGAAATTTTCAAAGTAAAATGTGCATGACCTTAAAATCTTAAAATTGCCCTAAAAAGACTTAATTTTCTAAAAGCAAAATATATATATTTTTTTGTTTCTTTTGATTTTGGAGTGAAATAGGACCAGAATATTCTCTTGACAAGTTTCATGCAAATCAACCACTTGGGTTGTGAAGGAAAAGAAGTATTAAAGAAATATTTTCCCCGAAAATGAAAATTCTGTCATCATTTACTTACCCTCATGTTATTCCAAACCCGTATGACTCTGACCCCATTTACATCTCGTATTAAGATGCGTTTTGGGTAATCCGATCACTGCATTAATAATACAGTTGTATTATTTCAGTTGTCAAATTTTGTGACCCGAT
Organism: Xyrauchen texanus; assembly: GCF_025860055.1. NCBI lineage: Eukaryota > Metazoa > Chordata > Actinopteri > Cypriniformes > Catostomidae > Xyrauchen > Xyrauchen texanus. The sequence goes on from NC_068315.1 coordinate 21,609,940, forward strand.
CATAAAACGCATAGGGAGGCAGTCCAAAACGCATATGACCACATCGCATTTGAGGTGTAAACACTAATGCACTGACAGCAGTGAAGCGCCAACCCTCGCCTGTCAATCAACCGCTGCGCAAATACAAGAGTTCAAACTTTTCCGGTTACAAGTGGCTTTAAATGGAATTAACAGTCCGATCTGAAAATTTTAAAAAGCGGAAACATACACAAACATAAGAACTTCAAGGAACTTCTTCAGTGTGTCTGATATCAACATGCAGAGACACAGATGAGAAGCAAACACATCTGAAGCTCAGGTCCTCCATTAAAACATGGATAATTCTGCTCAAAATGTTGAGTTTGTGCTTAGATTGAATTACAACTGCTTCTGGAAGAAACAACGTGTTTTCTTTGTCTTTTTTTCAGTTTACTATCTATCATGCAGTAACACATTGACATAATGATGCATGTCGTCATGAAATCAGAGACCCTCCCCTCGAAATCCGAACACAAGTGGTCACAGGAGACTCATTTAAGTGACCAGGTGTAAACTGTTATGTGTCTCGATTGACCACATGTGATCAGAACATTGAGGTGGATCTTAATACCAGGCGTAAACAGGGTCTTTCTTTCTTCCGTGGAAAAGGAGATGTTAGGCACAATCGTTTTCCACTGAATAAAAGTAAATAGTGACTGAGAATAACTGCCTGACATTCTTTTGCATTTCATGAAAAAAAACCCCCTCAAAAGTCATACAGATGAGTAAAGAATTGTAGAGTTGACAGGATTTTTGGGTGAACTACCTTTAAAACTGAGCCTGGCTGAGGTCAGCAAGGGGTTGTTTAAGTGTTTGTTTATTGGTTACTGTTTTAAAGTGTCAGAATGCTCGGTCATCCCTCCCCGGGCATATTAACCAACACTGTGTGGCGCCTCCGGTCTCTTCTCCTGTGCCGCGTCTCCGTCGAGCCCGGCCGTTGCTGACCCACCACTCCCAGAAAGCCATCGGTTGGGGCCAGGGGACTGGCTTGATCTTGGCTCATCCAGCTCCTTCTGGGCAACACTGCTTGACGCAGCCTCTCTTGGCCTTTAACAAGAGAGGCTTTGACTCTAGAGAATCCGAGAGGGCGGGTGTGAGTGACAGGCAGCATCTCCGAGTCCTGCTCCTCTCTGGACCTGCCCTGTTCCACATACAGCGAGTGAGATCGCACTCTCCCTCCTCTCAATTTCCTCCGGGTGAGAAGATTTGTAGTGATACTTGAAGGTTGTGGTGAGTTGGAGCAGGTGGAGGAAGAGGAGTTGCTTGGCTGTGATGATGCTCTAAGGCCTGACACACTCTGTTGGTGTGAATATAGAAAGCTTCGAGGTCGTTGAGATCGCATCAGACCTGTCTGTTCTCTCTCACAAACCTCGACTCCAATCCCAACCTTTTCCTGAACGACACTCTCCTCTTCCGTTACCCTCACTCCTTCTTGGTCCTCCTCCACCTGTTCTCGAGTTCCCTCCATCTTGCCTGTATCCGTTTTGTCTTCTGATGTTCGGGGTAGTTGTTTGCTCTGTCTTGCTTTGCTTCCACCATCTCTGTCCATACTCATCTCCTCAAAGTTGCTTGCTTTGATCGGCTCGTGCTCAGAGTCCTCATCAGTGCTGCTACCTGAAGGGCAGGTGCTCTGGCGTTTCTTTCTCTTTCGGGTCACGGCTGATATAATGGACAGGGGGAGGAAGTCCTTGGCACTCATGTCTTTTTTGGAAGCCGAAGCTCCCTGTAATGAAACAGGAAGTTGTTTCGTACCAGAGATTATTGCAAAACCCAATGTTGTTATGCTTTTTTAGCTGAATCTGAGAAAAACAATGAGATTCCTACCTTAGGTTTAGCTGAGTCGCTGTTGGTGGAATCTATACAGGGGAAGAAAAGTGAACACATAGATGTAAAATGAGGGAGCTATATAATTGTTGTGGGTGAGACACAGATGAATTAATTAAGTCTTTTTTTTACTCTAAATTTCCACTTTCACTTTTACATCTGAAAGTCACATGTGGTAGAATCTATGGTTTCTGAAGTGAAAGTTAAAGTGGAGATTTAAAGTAGAAAATTACTTAAACATTTTTTGTTTTTCAATATTTTTCACCTATAATATTGTTTCTGAAGATATGGATTTAAACACTGGAGTCTTATGGATTATTTTTATGTTTCCTTTATGTGATTTTTGGAGCTACAAAGATCTGGTCACCATTCATTTGCATTGTATGGGCCTAAAGAACTGAAATATTGTTCTAAAAATCTTTGTTTACGTTCTGCTGAAGATAGAAATTCATACACATCTGGGATGGCACGAGGGTGAGTAAATGATGAGAATTTTAAATATTTGGTTGAACAATCCCTTTAAAGAGGTCATATCATACTTTTGTATTTTTTTTTTTTTTTTAATATTTGTTTTTTCCTGAGGTCCACTTAAAAAGTTAACAATATTTCCACTGATATTTACTCCCAATTTATTTTCTTATTACCATTTCCCATTCTCAGTTTTTTTCTCTGTTCTGGCAGTATATTTGCTGCTGTGTCTTTAAGGCATATATATAAACACCCTCTTCACATGTGAAATGAGTGACAGTACTTTGCTCAAACACGGGCTGCGTTTTGCTGTCAGCTCCAATATACTGTAGGTTTTAACTCCTCCCTCCTTTAATAATGGTCTCTTCGCACAGCCTGCATTACATTGTGCAGTTAGCATGAGTGTGTATCTGAGGTACCAATCTTTGGAGTTTAATTTAAAGGTGCACTCAGTCATTTTTTCCTCATTCAAAATGAAATGAATTGTAAATTTGAAACACATGTATAAAATCATGATTACTAATAAAATAATTGAAGAATCCAGTCATATTAGTAACCTTCTTTTCCTGTTTTTTATCAGCGATTACATCTTCTAGCACTTTTCGTGACACCAACGGCTCAACTGTGAGTTTTTCCACCTTGTGGACTCACTAACAACTGCAAATAATTCCAGGAGCATGCACATTCAGCGTGTTCAGAATATGCACAGTTTAGTGCTCGAGCACTCTGCTTATGATCAAATTTGCATCACGACTCATTGCGTTCGCGTCTGACCGAAGAATATTTTAGTAGCTAACAGCATTTCCCGCCCAATGTGTCAAATTCACAAAACAATCCTTTTTAGACTGGGGAGGAAAGATGAAAGACATTTTGATTTCTCATGGTATGACCACTTTAAGAGATGAGAACACATGCCCTTGTAATGAGCAAACAGAATTCAACAGAATTGAAGGTAGAACATGAAAAACTGCAGCAGATGGTCAAATAAACCATCTGTTGAATTTGATAAATACACAATGCACAAACACACTCAGGGTGTGGTGGGATTACTGTGCCTACCGCAAACTTTGCTCCATTGGCTCAGCTAGCAGAATGATGCAGAGGGTGTCCAGAGAGTGTGTGAGAGAGATATGAGAGTAAAAGGAGAGAGAAACAGAAGAGACATAGTAGGTGAAAAGTGAGTGAGTTTAAAAAGAATAAAGGAAAAATACAAATAGAGATTACAGTGAAAAGGTAAACAATTTCTCAGTAAGAAAGAAGAAAATGACTGAATAGATAATTAATAGAATGAGGAGCAAGAAGAGCTGGATGTGTTATTGCCGTGTCTTAACCAGGGGAGACAAGCAATTTATTTTGTCCGAGTTTCCTGTTTGTGTGCTCTCTTACACTTACAATCCACTCACTGTAATATTACTATATTTGTCTTGTTTTTAAGAAATAATATTTAAACATCCTTACAACAAGATTCATTTACTTGAGAAGCAAAATTACTTCTCAAAATTAAGTCTTTTTTAACAAAAGAATAACACAATTTGTAAGGTTTTTAGGCTTAAAATAATTTGCCAATGGGGTAAGAAAAATAAAAGTTTTTTTGTTTTTTTTAATTAAGTGAATTTTTCTTACTCCAGTAGCAAATATACTTTTAATTGTATTAAGAATACAATAATTGTATTAGGGCTCTGTTTTCATGACCGCACTAGGTGCAGCACAACTACCATTCCCAACATCATATCTCATTTTCGTGAGAGCACTAATTCTAAGTGCAATTTTATGGCCGCGCATAGCTCAAGTGGTTGTGTGTGGGAGTGTTTGTGCTATCTGTGGGTTTATGCGTGCAAACTGTGGGTGCATTGTATGTTAATGAAGTGCCGCAAAGCGCAGTTTGCTATTTTCCTGAGAAATAAGTCACTGTACTAAGATGTTTCAGAAGCACCTCTATTCCTCAGTTCCTGCATTTAAAGTCTGGAGATTTCACCAGAACTTTGTTTTCAAGTTCATATCCAAACTCTGAAAATATAGTGGAACATCAAATTATGTCCTGAAAAATCACTGTTGTAGTCGTTTTATGAAACAAAAAATGATGAGATTGAACTTTCTAAAGGTCATGGTTTATTTTTCAATTATTATAATAAAGTTTATACTTACAAATTTATTAATGATCTAATTTGTAATGGTATTTTTCCAGTTGTTGTCATAATGGTTTATAAGTCACTGCAAAAGGGGCCAGTGGAAGAAGTCTGAGAGGATAAAATGTTTGGATTTGGGGAGGTGGTTATGATTTTCCTTTTTTACCACTTAGATACTTTAATTATATTTTTGATAGGTTTTAAATGTAATTTTAATTTAAAACCATTTTTGGTTTATGTTTTTTGTATTTCAATTAACACATTTTACTCATTAATCAAATTAATTTACACTATGAACTTCTTATAAATGTGCTGTCTTTGTTTATATCACTGGTGCTTGACAGGAAATGAAATACTGAATATAATAGGATGCAGACAGTACAATAACTGGAGAAGAACCTCAGAATTAAACTGCACTTGAACAATTAGCATGTTGCATGCACAATTTCACCAAACCCACTTGCGCCTAGACTTTGAGCATACTTGCGTGAAAATACCAAAACATAATGGCCATATCCACTGACTTTGCTCATATGATATATTGCATAGCGCATATTGCTTTGCTTAGCGCTGGCGCTCTTAAAATAGAGCCCTTAATATCTAATGTAATTTTGCTTCTCGAATAAATTAATCTATTTTAAGATATTTTCCCTGGAAAATAAGACAGAATACTGGGTAAGAAAGTGTCCATTTTATAGTTTTACTTGTGGAACTTGAGGGATTTGACATATTATCAGATGTTTATCAACTTCCCCAATCAATCTCTCCTCATCCAGATTTGATGTTTAATATTCATGAGTTGCAAGATTGTGGTTCTATAATTTTTCAATGTGGGAGTGGCTACCCATCCCAACACTGCAGAAATACAAATCAAGTGACCACGAAAATGAAATGTGGCATGTCTCTCTCGCAGATAGTTAGAACTCAGATTCACATGAAGGAGCTTGTATTGCTGGTCTTTTTCTTGCATTGCAGTTGGTTACTTGGTTACATGTACAGTACCTGTGACAACAAGCCACACATCTAAGCTCATCTCATATCATGCCAGTACCTCTCACCTGAGGAGTCTCCCAACGGCAACGTCCTGCCAATGTTTGACAGTAGGTGGTCAATGTTTGGAACAGGCTGTACGTCCTGCTGGTCCTCTGGTGTCTGCAGAAGCAGCAAGAGATGGATGTCCACTTTTATCAGCTAATACAGAATTTTCTTACAACAAGTTGAACAACACTTAACTGTGTACAACCATTTGTTTGCACTGAAACAGTGATTCTAACCTATTAACATCTGGATGATGAGACAGAAAGCAAAGACTCTCAAGAACTCTGCTTGGGGCTAATTCTCAAGGGTGAGTCCCCTTATTAAATGTAATACATATTTAATATGGTTATAAAAGAAACACAGTACCTTCTCATCCTTATCCAGCTCATCACTGAAGAACCACATATGCTGTAAAAGCACAGAAAGAAAACGTAAAAACAGGATTTATTTTATTGTCTTAACTTTGTCAAGCGCTAAATGAAACGTTTCAACATTATTTGTGGCATAACAGTGATCACCACAAAAAATTGTACCTCGCTTCTTTAAAAAAAGCCACATTTGTGGTTACAGCAAAGAACTAACCATGGAAGTAAATGGGGCCAGTGCATAAACAATAAAATAACAGAAAATGTTACATGCATTATGGCATTTACGTCACCACGACAACGAAGTTGTAAAACAGTGTTTATTTGAATGTTTATGGACTGGCTCCATTCACTTTCATTGTAACCTCAATAATTGTTTTTAGATAAATGAGAGACATGTCAAAATGACTTTTTGTGGTAATCAAAATAATGCCATTAATGCTGCTAAATGAGCTTAACTTGTATTGAGCGTGGAGCATTCCTTAAACTTGAATCTGGAATATTCATTTAATATTTAGGTAGGCAAGTCAGAGAGAAAATAGACACACAAAAAAAAGCATTTTGAATAGGACTTACGTGCACAATGAGATTCTCTATGATCTTGTAGCGGTCTGGCATGTGAGTGACCATGTCTGTCATGTTGTCTTCTGAGGTCCGCACCAGTGTGGGGCCAAACACCAAGGCCAGGTTCCTGGGCTCCATCTGGAGAGTGAAGAGAATGGGGAGTTTATTCAAAGTGACAGTTTTATCTGAAATTTCTCTTGAATATTAAAATCATTGTAGACCAGGTAAGCCTTGCACAGCAATAACCTTATTTTTTTCTGAATGGTCTGCGACTGTTTTCAGGTGACCAGTTAAAAACTTCAGAGTGTGGTAGTAGTGATCTGGAAGATCACGTATCTAAAAGGGACAAAAATAGAGATCAGAACATTTTGTTAATTAACTGCAAAAGAAGGGAAAATAATTGATAAAAAAATCTAATGGCACATACCAGTTTCCTCATAGTTTTCAAGCGGTCTCCTGCATCCTCCAAACGGTTGGCATCAATGAAGTCATTATATTTATCTGCAGATAGAGGGCAGCAGTGAGCTATCTTGTGAAATGTGGCCCACTCAGTCTGACACCCATGTAAAGCTTAGTGTAAAAGCATTAAAGAGGGAGCTGAATTCAACATACCATCTGTAAAGAGAGGTTCTGGAAGCTTCCTGAAGAAAGACTTTAATAGACTGCTGATGACGTTCAGGTCTTGCCATCTCTGTGAACAAAAAGAGGGGATCCCACAGGGAAGAAAAATTGCAAATGATAATGAATCGAAGGCAGAAATTAGATTAAAAGGAGAGCATGCTGAGACTTTTCTCAACTCCTGCTTCTCAGCTCTTTCTCCTGAGAAAAAGACTCCAGTAATATCATGTAATCTGGGCTGGAGTGGGCCTGGGCCCATTCAAATTAGATCCAGGCCCACCCAGAATATTACAGATTATTCTTGGACTTTAAGATAGTTTAAAAAAAAGCATACATTTCTGAAAGAACTGTTTGAATGTGACGCCTTTCTGTTATTAAGGAGAATTTGGTAAATTAAAAAAAGAAACTGGGTAAAAATGTTTCCAATCCATTTTTATTGGCTATGCCCTTGGAGACAGCTTTGCTATCCGGTATCCATATTCATTTTACAGCTCTATACTCTTACTGTATGTCAACAATTTTATGATATATGTTGGTTTGTTTTTGTGTTTTCCTATGGAATTTTAGGAGAAACATCTGTGATAAAGTTGATATTCTATGATACATAACTTAAAAACTCCATGAAGTCTGTCGAGTTATAAAAGAGCAATACGCAATAACATGAGCAATAAAGTTTTCCTATGGGGTGTGATTGCTTTTCTCCCTTTTACTTGTACTCCCTCCTCACCTCTTCTGCAGTGTTTATGTCCAGGCCCTTGTTGAGCTGGTCCTGAAGAGAAGACACCATGGCATTGTTCCCTGGCACTCTGTAGATGCCAGTATATTCCAAACCCATCTCCTCCACCAAACGACAGCAAGTCTCCACAATCTGTGGGACAAACTACACACACACATATCTTTATGAGGACTCTCCATGGACATAATGATTTTTAAGCAATTTGGATTATGGGGACACTAGAAATGTCCACATAAACCACATTTATAGCATAATACCCTTGTAATTACCAGTTTGTAACATAAATCAAACCCTTGTAAACCACTCAAACCTGCCCACACACACACACACACACACACACACACACACACACACACACACACACACACACACACACACACACACACACACACACACACACACACACACGACACTTAAGAAATTATTACTACATCTCTCTGTCCATACTAATTTATACAGGCCTATTATACAGCATTAAAGTTTAGTTCTCAATTTAAATTTTAAGTCTTCTGGCCCCTTCATAAGAAATTGAATAACAAATGTGTGTGACTTAATACATAATAAACATAAAATCTGGCCAAAACGAATGTGTTTTTGAGTTTGTTTAGGTGGTTTGTAACAGCTTGCCAGTGTGAACTTTCAGAAAAACTTCATATTGGCTGCAATTACTGCCATTGGTCCATGTCATCGGTAGGTGTGACCTGGAGCTCCACCTACTTTGAGGTGACAGCTAATTCCCGTTCGGTCATTTAAGATCAGTCAACATGAACACACCAGCATACAGAGTTATTGGCGAGCTGGTGCAGATTTACCTACATTAGTATGATCGTTCGCATAGACACATTTACCAAGACTATGTCATGCAGTTTTAATCTTCTGTCATTACAGAAGAAATCATATATACTCAAATACTCTTAAGTACCTCTTCAATCTGTTGTTTGGTATGCTGCTTCGCTCATGTGCCGTCTGCAGCGAAAGCCATTCACACATTCACCAAAGTGAAAGATGCCTAGCGTCATTTTTTGTGTCTGTTTTCTACCCATTAACACTCTTTTATACACCCATCTTTGCAGTAGTATCAGTGTCATCATAAATTACATAACAGAGTGTAATCGGCACAAATTATGGCCAAGTATAGCATGTTAGCACATTAGTGCCATGAATGCAAAATGTAAACAAGACAAATTACACATAATCTAGTGCATATATATTACATTTAATCATCATTGAGCAGTTACATCTATTGTGAATTCTTCTCATAGAATGAGGCATGAAGTCATTGATAACACATTTTAATGTCATATTAGTTGATGTTTTACATACTAGTCCTTAAATGTACCTCTAAACGCCTCCCACAGCAGCATGGCCGGTGTCTGAATGGTTGCAAGCATTATGTTGTTGCTCAGCTTTTTCAAACTTCTTTTTGATGAAGAAACACTGGGTTTTTGTGGTAATACTTAATTTTACAGTGTTACATATATTACACGTTACTAACATTAATTATTGTTGTAATAACTTGTAAATACACTGTAACACAGACAGCGAAAAATAAAGTGTAACCGATTTAAACCTAGTTTTTTCATAGATACAAACCCAGTTATTTAGGTTTGTTTTAGAGAGACGGATGTATGCTTAAGTATACTTTAAGGTGAAGTGTGTAATTTCTGTGCCACTAGCATCACTGAGCAGAACTGCAAAAAATAATGACTGAACACTCCCCCGTCCACCATTGGTTGTTCAAACGCCTTTGGTTTAGCCAATGTGTCTATGTCAGGATTGTTGGGGAGCTAAAACAAACACAACAGTATTTTGATAGCACCACAGAGCCTCTGTGCTTACACAGTTCAGAGAAATCAACCTACAAATGGTTGTGTCAAGCTCCAAAATAATTTAGCATTTCCCATAGGGGAGCACTAGATCAAGACTCTGATTTTAGCATTCGTACTGACCTTATTATTGGCAGCATGTGGGCAGTCCTCAAGCCTCACCCCAAAAGCCTTTGGACCAGTTTTCTTTCCCTTTTTCATGATGTTTATGCCCCATGGAGCCTTAGGGGGATTACTTTCATCTATTAGAGTTGGGAGAAAGTAAAAGATTTTACATAGAGGAAAAAAAAGACACAAGATAAAAATCCATACAATTTTCAGTATTCTTTGAACAAATCATTTTGCCATTTTTCACCTTTATTTGATAGGTAAGAAAGGGAGAAAAGAAACAACAGGAAAGAAAAGGGGGAACAGGATTGGGAAAGGTCCTTGAGGTGGGACTTGAAATAGGGTTGACTGTGATGCTACTGCACCATATGTTTGAGCACTGCCCACAAGGCTACAGCTGCGACAAGACTTCCTATTTTGAGCAGAGAGTAGGTGAAGGGGTGGGGCTTAGTATCAGAACGAGTTTATCATGGTTCACTGAGCTCACCTTTCCCTGGGGTACGGTTCACTCCTGATGTATTTTCAGTCTTTGAGAGGAGGAAAGGTGGCATCATCCGATGGATCCTAGGAGAAGTATCTGGCTTACTGCTTGTTGGACTGCAAAAGGAAAGAGAGAAGATCTATAATAAACTGACACACTAGTTATAGTTGGCACATCAACAACATAATAATGGCATCACCACATCATATATACCATAAGGTAGGAAAGAGAAATCACCTCTGTTTCCTATAGTCATTTAGCCTCTTATTGATGAGAGCCTGTCTGGAGAAACCTAGTTCCTGCAACAGAGCACAAAGACAGCTTCTTATATAGCATCCTTTATATTTTATTCATTTATGCATGCATACACATTAGAACAACTGGCAAAAAATCTCTGCAATCTCTGCTCTCCATTTGTGCACAAACAAACCTCGTTGTCAGTCTTGCTGTTCTCTCTGATGACTCTGATCCAGCTCAGCATGTCATCCCTGTCCTCCGCCTGTAGCAGGTACTCGCAGAAGTCTTGCGTCGTCAACCGCAAGGTGTGCTTGCGCTTTGTCTCGCTGTAAGCGATGTCAATCAAGCAGCCTCGAATGCTGATTGGCTGCTCGTCCTCCCCTTGACTGTTGCCGTGACTTCCTGCTCCGGCCGCATGAAGCACCGCCTCGCGCTTGTCCTTGAAGAGGAAGAGCGAATGGGATCGCAGCACAGAGAAGACACGTTTCCATGGCCGCATGCCTCCGCCTACTTTCTGTTTACAATACAGACACCAGAGGATTTAGGAAACGTGTGAGCGATCACACATACACAAGGCTTAATACAATTAAATGTTAAACATAGGCTTAAACACTACACTTAACCCTAGGTTTAAGTATGAACAGTATGAAACATGGAACAAGATAACCCAGGATAATGATAACCTAATAAAAAACTCTGAAAACAAATGACAAATAAACAGATTCATGCCAGATAAGGGGGAAAGTGGGTGTCAGACCTTTCCCTTCTCAGTAAGAATCTGTTTATAGTGAAGCCAGCCTTCTTTCCTGATGTCAGAGAGAGTGATGCTCCCCAGTTCAGAGGTGGAGTGACGTTTAGAGCGGGCTTCCTCTGCCATTCGAAGGCTCTCCAAAGACTGGAAAAATATGCAAGAAACACACTCTCTTCACTCTCCATTCCTTAATAGACTCTTAATGGATAAAAACTACTGTCTGTTATAGAAGGGAAGAACTCACTCCATCTGCAAAAAAGCTTTTCACCCTTTTTGGTAGTCTTCTGTAAAAGGAGAACACAATGTTACATACATAGATCGGCCCAAATTGTATTTATACACTCAAGCAAGACTTAAGGGGATTGTTCACACAAAAAGTGACTTTCATAATTTCCTCACCCTTGTGCCATCCAAGGTTTGTATGACTTTCTTTCTTCTGCAGAACACAAACTAAGATTTTTAGAAGGATATTTCAGATCTGTAGGTCCATACAATGAAAGTGAATGGTGACAGAACAAAAAACATTAAGGCAACATAAAGTAATCCATATGGCTCCAGTAGTTAATCAATGACTTCAGAAGCGATATGATAGGTGTGGGTGTGAAACAGATGAATGTTTAATTCCTTTTTGTACAATACATTTACTTTCATACAGCCATCCTTTGCACGTTCAATGAAGTTCTTCTGTTTTTTGCTGATTTGCATTTTTTTTTTTTTTTTTTGTAAATCATCAACTACTGGGCTGTTACATGTAAATATGATTTATTGATTTTTTTTTTCCTTTGGTTTATCACTCCCATTTTTTCTTTCTCCTTCCTAGAATTCATAGACACTTAATCATCAGTCTTATAGTTCGTACAAAATCTTTTTCATTTAAACATTGGCCAACAACATCTACTCAGTTGACTTACTTAAATCAAGACTTGTATTACACATAGATAACAAATACTGATGTTGTGTTCATGCTGTTTAGCCCCCTGGTGAGCCTGGCTACTCCCAAGGTTATTTTTCTCCATAATCTCCATATTATGAAATTTAGTTTTCCTTGCCACGGTTGCCTTTAGCTTGCTCACTGGGGGTTTTAAGACTATCATTTTTAAGGCATGCTTTTTAATCTCGTTATTCATCATAAATGCAGAATGAGGATTTTAATATCATAATTTTTGGTGACATCATAATTTTCTGTAAAGCTACTATAAAACGATGTGTGTTGTGAAAAGCGCAATAGGTGGCGATTTACATGAAGAAAACAGAAGAACTTGGTCCTCTCTCTGTGCTAGGAATGCTGGTGAAATTGTATATTTATAGTAAAACTTAGATATTTGATATTTAAGAAAACTTAAATATTTATCTTTTTCACACCTACACCGATCATATCGCTTCTGAAGACATGGATTAAAGCACTGGAGTCGTACGGATTACTTTTACGCTGCCTTTATGTGCTTTTTGGAGGTTAAAAGTTCTTGCCAACATTCAATTGCATTATGTGGGCCTACAGAGTTGAGACACTCTTCTAAAAATCTTCGTTTGTGTTCAGCAGAAGGAAAAAGTCATACACATCTGGGATGGCATGAGTGTGAGTATATGATGAGAGAATTTTTGGGTGAACTATCCCTTTAAACACATCTGAATGTCATTGCATTAGATTCTAAGTATCAGTCCAACTGGCATCTGCAAACAGATGATGCTAGAGCTTTTTTCAGAACTAACTTTACTTTTCAGAGTCATTTATTTAATAACTTTCAACTAACTGTTCTAAAGGTAATTTTTAGTGGCTGTATGAAGTTCCCCAAAAGTTCACACAGGCATCATAGAAAAGTAACCACAGATGTAGCTCATCACATTAACTATGGACATGTTCTACTTAGATATGTCTTAATTTTGAACAATATATCTACAGTTTTATAATTTAAAACCTATTAAACTTCTTTTTGTAAAGTGTTTTGCTTAAAAAGTGTTTATGTGCTATATTTCTTTAGAATAAATGCCAATTGGTTTGACATTTATATATTTCTATATCACCAAATACTTTGTGTGACCACTGTAGAATGTATGTTCACACTTTTAAATACTTAACACAGTAATCTGTATTTAAATTATCGTAATCTCAGTTCTATTAGAGGAAACTGAAACTATGCCTATGCACAGACACTACTAAAATAAACCCTAAACACATCTACTGGTGTTGAGTGCCTGAGTATCTTTGCAAAGAGACAACAAACAGTATGTTATGTACACTGGTTGTCCAGAGAACAAAACTGTGTTATTTCTGATAGTCCTGTGACACCATTCACCCCTTGCACTCACGAGAAGACGCGGCCCTCCTCCCTAAAGGTGTTCAGGCCTTCGTCACATGACTTGGAACGCTCTGTAGTGATGGCCAGCAAGTAGGAGGAGCGTCTGCTGTTTTTGATGTTGCCTGTTAAAAAAGACAGTGAAGTGTGTGACAAAAGAGAAGAATGCATGAAAAAAGAAAGAAAGAGGAGTTGGTGGTGGTGGACAAACAAGCAAAAGGACGAATACATAAATGAACTTCATGACTGATTTTAGAAAAATATAAATTAAAGGAATAGTTTGTTTATTCTCCTTAATGTTGTTCCAACCCTGTATGTTTTGTTATTAAAATAATTTTGAAGAATCTCACCCCAAATCTTTTCCATACAAAAACAGTTCATAGTCTGTCAAGCTCCAAAAAGGACAAAAATGTTAAAAGAAGTCCATACACCAGAAGTATTCATATAACCAATGACAAATCAACACCAAGTCCACATAACCAAAATCATTAGTTTTAAAATCTCATTTTATTCAAAAATCATTATGTACCTTTCAGATCATATATGGCACAGGTTTGACCTTATCCATTCATTTATAATATTTTTATATAATTTCATTATCCATAAAATTGATTTTTTAATAATGAAATAAATCAGGCAATGTCATAGTCAGCTATAACTTTGAGAACCCCTTTACCACTTCCTGCTCATGATGGATGCAACAGTAGGACACATAGTCTGGTAAGTGTAATATCTTTATATTTTAAACAAACAATGCTTAAGTCTCTGCAGTCATGTCAACACCGTCATCCCATTGTGATCATTTCTGTTAAGAATTGTGGGATAAATTCTTGGATTTTAATTTACGTTATAGAGGCAGCTTTAACTGAGCAAAAAAACGAAATGTCTCCAGAGTACAACACATGGTTAAGATGGAAAAATAGTCAATTTTGTCAATACAGAATTTTCAGAATAGTGTGCAAACAGAAAATAAAATGTATAGAATTGATAAAAACCTGTTTCCTTACGTGATACGTAAGCTGAGACCTTTGTCTACAAATATATCCATTTCAGGTTTATTTAGTATAAAATAAATAAATAGGATTTAAAACATGTTTTCTCCAGCGGACTACTTTTTTGGTAATTTATTTCCCCTTTTGGGAGCTTGACAAACATGGTGACTTTGAACTGTTTCTATAGTGAGAGCTGTGTGAACATTCTTTAAACCTCTCTTTTTGTGTTCAACAGAATAATAATAGCATATGGGTTTGGAACGACATGAGTGTGAGTTAATAACAACATCACTTTTGTATTTATGGGTGAATCATTTATTTTAAAGAGTTACAATGCAACCCAAATTTCCAAATACCAGTTGGAAGGCTGTGAACTTTTGGAAAACTTACCAGTTGTTAGTAATATTTGCAAATATTTGTCCTGATAGCTGTTAAATTTGTAGCCTGTGTTGATGACAGATGTGAAACAGGGGAAAATGATGGACGTTAGAGACATTGAGTGGCAATGACTGAAGACAAACACTGATATAGTGACACAATTACAGAGCAGAGATATTGAAACAGAGACGAAAGGGTTAGATGAGATATTGCTTAAAGACTGCATGGCATTCAGCAAGATGTGTGGTGTGATAAATGCTGAGGAGAGAGACACAAGTAAAAAAAATTAAAATAAAAAAAGACTTTGATGTCTACAGGAAAATGAAAAATGTGCGTATGCGACACAAAGCTGGTTTTGATTGAAAGATGATCATCAGAGCCAACAGTCAGAGAGAGAGACAAGAATGAATGAGACAGATGACAAGTGAGAGAAACTGTTGGACAGGCACCTGGCAGATAGGAAAAAAACGTATATGCATGTGTGCTAGAAAACCTACTAAGACGAAACTGTTCATTTTTGTAGAAATATTATAAGACAGAGGGACAATAGAGCGCAACAGTCTTGTGCCGGAGGCAAAAATCCCCCTTATATTCTCTTAATTGTTTCTAAACGATGATATGCTTATGTGGACACCACAAATTTGTGTGATTTCAGTTTCATTTTCGAAAAATTGTTTAATAGCCGAAATCCCAGGAATCCTGCTCTCTCAAACTACCAATATATTTGTATATTTAGCTAAAATAATTGTAAAATATACTGTTACCTGTGGAGAAAATTAATGGTAACGAACCAGAGCCACAAAAGAAAATGCATTGTCACTGTTGCACTCTATAGAGGCCTCTGTGAACAGAACTGGATTTGGGTGGCGAGGAGCGAGGAGCGAGGGACTCACTGAAGTCTTTGTAGAGGAGGCTGGTAAGGGGAGAGGTGAGGATGGGAGAAACAGGGCTGGTGCTGTGTGCAGACACCTGGCACAGGCTGCTGGACACCACAGAGGATGCTGGCACATGGTGGGCAAAAAGGTCTACACTGGGACTGGTGGGCTCATCTAGTAGAGGAGGTGAGAGTTAGAGGGGTGAGGAAAGTTTTAGTAGGAGATGCTGGGAAATAAGGCACTGGGTGCTCCACAGGACAAAGTGTATAAAAGCATTTAGTGTTCTTGAGTTAACTATGGAATTAAAGGTTCTAGTAAAGATGGAGTCCTTTTTAGCAAGCAGTACCCCTATACGATGACTCAAGATGGTAACTAGGCCCTTGTGGAACATATGGACTTTTTTCACATTTTATGCACAAATTGTGAAGGGAAGTCTGTGGAAATCTGTGAAATAGATTAAAATATGGTGAAATGTTTTGCGTTCTACATTCTTGTAGGTGTTTATGGCTTTCTTTCATCTTCTGAACACAAAGATATTTAGAAGAATTTCTCAGCTCTGTATACAATGTGAGTGAATAGGTGCCTAAATTGTGAACCTCCAAAATCCACATAAGGGCAACATAAAGTACTCCATATGACTCTGGGGTTTAATCCTGCATTTACGTGCTATCTGAATGATCCTAAATGCAACTTCTGAAATGGTAATTACGAGTATGTCGTATTCACATGCTTTGTTGAAAGAACAGGAACTTGCTGACGATAATGGAACTTTGGTCAAATACAAGCTATTTTCATGGAGTAAAAATGTACAACATGCATAGAATGGTTGCTGATATACATAAATGAACATGACCAAAACGGCAAGTGCTAACAATTAGCTGTGTTTAGAAAAATTAACAAAACCTGTCATTCACTACAGAAACTACACTTTCCTCTGCCATGTTGAAAGTTTAGGACTCCTCCCATCTCTGAAACTCGTTATCAAAATTATCTCAGAGTTTCCCAGTTGTAACAACGACTTGAGGGGTCACTCATGTGCAACATCCGAGTGGGAAACTCGTATTTACGATAATTCCGATAACATGTGAAGGCAGCATAAATCCATTTCTTCAGAAGCGATATGATAGGTGTGGGTGAGAAACAGATACATACAAGTCTTTTTTACTACAAATTCTTCCTTCAATTTCACTTTCCCATTCTTCTTCTTCTGTTTTTGGTGATTCACATTCTTCGGGCATATCGCCAACTATTGGGCAGGGAGGTAAATTTATGATAAAAATTACTTAAACATTTAGTGGTTTCTCACCCTGTCTAAAGATATGGATTTATCCACTGGAGTTATATAGATTACATTTATGCCCCCTTTATGTGGATTTTGGAGATTCAAAATTTTGGCACACATTCAATTGCATTGTGATGACCTACAGAGCTGAAATATTCTTCAAAAATTTTAATTTCTATTCTGCATTAGAAAGAAAGTCATACACATCTGGGATGCCAGGAGGGTGAGTACATCATGAGAGAATTTACATTTTTGAGTGAACTATCCCTTTAAAGAAAAGTAAAGTAATCAAAGCTCTTTCAAAATGCTATTGTAATAGGGAAAAACAAATAAACAAGTCACAAAGTGAGGGGATGTGATGCGATGAATTTTGTAAAGGATGGGCATTCAGATTCAGTGGAATTCTGTAGGCGTAGATTCCATGTGGGCCTAAACCAGTGTCTGAAATTCCCTTTCTTATTAAGGAGAAATCTTAGAATACATTTTCAGGGTAATTCATTTTTTTTTTACCATATTTTAAGCACACAGCATGCTTTCCATTTATGTAAAATCCTTTAAAACCATACTTAACTAGACAGGCCTAGAATAGAATAGAATGAAATAGGGGAGACTAGAGCTAGTTGTCACATGGGAAATTTGTCAGAAGAACTATATCTCAGTAACAATAACATTTGGAGTAAAAAGTCCAATTGCGCAAATGTATGTTTTCTCAAGCAGAGGTTTTTCTACATTGAATTAAAACGCTTAAATTAGATGCATTTTTGTAATTTCTGCCATCCAAAGTAGAATTTAACTATCAATATATTTTTGTTATAGCTCTTATGTAAACTATTGAATATAATTAAACCACACTGGCATTTTTTAAAACAAGAGTCAACTATATTGTGATTGCAATTTTTTTCCGAAAGGTTTAAATGTGTTCTTAGAACAAAGGTATTTTACATGAGTATCTGTTCGGGGCATGTTTTACATTTTAATCGGGGCAGGAAACCAAAAGGGTTGTAAATTATATAAATGTTTATAATTTATACATTATAATATTTGTTGGGAAAAACAATGTTTGATATTTTTAGCTGAAAAGCCTACATTACAATAGGCTGTTTAATGCAGGTGTAGATTTAAAGAGAGGCATCGGTTTTGTTTTAGTGAGGGGTGTAGGGTGGGTGTTCCCCAATGTTCATAAAAACCTGCACCACTCGTTAAGCGGCAATTTCCATTGTGACAACTTGCCCCTTATAATGTGTCAATATGCCCCATCATAAAAAGTAAATGTGAGTTTAGTGAACTGTATTTTTTTTTCTTCCGGGCAAGAATGTTGAACATTTTCAATAGATTTTATTTTTGTAGCCTAGACTTCAAGATATGTGACTATGTAGAATTTGACTAAAAAATAAACCTACTCTGAGAAATATTCACTGGAGTAAAAAGTGTGATAATTAGCCCCAGTCACAGCTATATCATATGTAAGATTACATAAAAAAAGATACAAATAAAAGATAACATACATTTTCAAAAAACTGAGAAAAAATTTGGGGCATTTTTGCCCCGAGCCCTTGTTAATTTTGGACCCTGGCCTACACATAGCCTAAGTGAATTTACATAAAAACTTTAAAGTGATCCTTTAATACAAAGTGTATAATCTCAAATCAGGTTGTAGGGTCCTACAGCTTCCAGACTGACCTATGAAAGGAATGCCTGCCAGGGAGTCCTGCGCCACAGGTCGAGGTGGGAGCCCACCATTAGTATGGTGCACTGGGTCTCCTAACCATGATGCTGGGGCGGTCGCTGAAAGGGGTTCAGATGAATCCACAGGTAGAGCATAATG
The DNA here is from genome assembly GCF_025860055.1 of Xyrauchen texanus. Classification (NCBI taxonomy): domain Eukaryota; kingdom Metazoa; phylum Chordata; class Actinopteri; order Cypriniformes; family Catostomidae; genus Xyrauchen; species Xyrauchen texanus. Next base: position 21,628,746 of record NC_068315.1, read on the forward strand.
GGGATGTCGCATTCCATGAGGGGTCTTTTTGCCTGAGGGGGGCTTTTGTCTGAGGACCACCTCCTGAATCTGAGCCTGAACAGGCTCTTCAACAAACCCACCAAGCCCTGAGCCAGCTCTCATTGAGTCCTGGGGCTCTGCAGTGGGGGGTAGTGACTGAGGAGAGGACTCACGGACTGATGAGGGCATACTTTCTGGGGAGATGGATTTAGGGGTCCAACTGAGGTGAGGTCCAGTGTAGGATGGATCCCTGAAAGAGTGAGACTGCTGCATAAGATGGGTGGCCTTTCTGCAGAACGAGGGGCTATAGCTACGATAACCTTCTGTCTGGTCATCAACCATTTGTGCTGGTAAACATTTGATCTGAGCAGCCTGCTGTGATTGAGGTCCCATCTGCTGCTGCTGATGGTGGGCATGGCTTGTGGCCCGCCCTGAGGGTGGCACTGATGTGGATATGATTGTACAATGATTGGCCAGGCTGTGGCGTTCCTCAGCCTTCATTGGTTGATTGCTCTTATGAGGCAAGGCTGGTCTTTCATAGCGTGGCGAGATCAGATTGGATGCCTTTTCTAGAGTCTCAAGTGAACGACCGTAACTTTGCTCATATGAAGCGTAAGCAGCCAGTAGGTTCTCTGAGCAGGAACGTCTGGAGGTCTGACCACCAGACACACCCCACCTGCCCAGCATGTAAGCGTCTGTACGAGGGGAGTGGTTTGCCCCAATTGCTGCACTGTAGTGGAGCAAAAGTGTGTCCTGAGAGGCGCTGTGTGGCCATCCACCAGGAGAACCTCGCAGTGCGAGTCCCAGCTCAGACAGTCGGTCTTGAGAGATGCTTCGGTGGTGATGTGACATCGCAAGGCCTGGGCGCTCTGCTTGGCTGTAGTACCAATCAGATAGAGCTTGGTGGCACAGTTCACTGCGGGCTTGGGGAAGACTGCCTTTCCTAGGGTGGGGGAGAGTGGCAGAGGCAATGGCTGCATTGTGGTTGGCAAAGTGGAAGTCTAATGGGCTCATTGTTATACCTGCAGAGGAGGAGGAGCGGGCACGGTGGTGGGTCTGTCGATGATGGCTGGGGAGAGCGTGTTGAGTCGCAACGCTCTCTAAGTCATGTCTGACGATTACAGAGCTGTCCCCTCCAGAGCATTTGTCCAGAGGGGGGTTGGGTTTACAGTTCAGGTTGTCAGGAAGACCTTGGTCCTGTGTGGTGGAGGTGGGTTTGCTGCTTGGGTAGCAGATCGGAGGAGGTTCTGGAAGGTTTTGGGCTTCTCCAGTGTATGGCTCATTCCCTCTCAAGTAGGCATCTTGAGAATACGCCTGTAAGAGATGGAGAAGAAACTAAGTCAATGTTAAATGGTGGCACCCCCAAGAGCAGAAGGCAAATAGGCAATCCTTGCTGGACCCCCAACCCCCCCAACAACCCCGCTATAGTCTAGCATGACCTGAATGGGAGACCAGCTAAGACCAGCAAACCAGCTTAGGCATTATTCATCAGGGATATCAAATGGAAAAAAAATAAAAAAAATAAGTTTAGGTGATGCTAGTGTATATCAGAGCAGATCATTTAGTTTCTTATAGATGTGTGTGTGTGTTAAGGAAATGGTGAAGAAAAGGAGAAAGTACAGAAGAAAGGTCATACTCACACTTACCAACTGTAGAACATCCTCATCTTTAGGCATAATGGACAACTCCAGCACATTCTCACTAAACACGAACACATGCAGCTTTGAAGTACAAATTCAGAGCAGATACCAGTCCACTTTTGTACTTGGAATAACTATTAATTAATGTGATGTACTAATTACAAAGTAGCCTCACCTATTCTGAATCAGTGCAATGACCTGAGAATAAGTTTTACCCAGCACACTTTCTCCATTCACCTTCACCAGCCGGTCTCCTAAACACACATACTGTATTTACCATAAATGTTGTGGATCGGGTATGTGAACAGACAAAGCACAACATGTTTTAAAAGTAGTCATACCATGTTCCCCTACCTGTGCACAAGCCAGCCTTATGGGCTGGGCCTTTCTCTTTCACATTCTTCACAAAGATGGTGTCCATGGGCTCCAGACGAGACCTATAACCTCCTGAGCAAAAGCATAAAAGCATTTTACAGGCACTCACAACTGAAATACTTAAAGCATAATCTAATAATTTTAGATTAATTTACCTTTGTCATTGCCATTCTCCTCATCCTGAAAAAGAAAGGGATTGACTGAGGTCAGTTGAACTGCTTAAGCCTGTATTGTAACCTTCACACCACTAGAGGGAGTGCCCAAATGTTCAAGGCACTTGGCTGTTACTCATTTAGCACTCTTTCTTATGCAAAGCAATTTACAGTACAGAACAGTGGCAGCCACCCTGCATTATACACAAATTCAAACTATGACTTTACCAATACAATTTATGCTTCCATGGAAATACATAGAGGTGGACTTCCTTAAATTAGTCTCACACACATACGCAGAGCTGAGTGTGCAGTTTTCTTAGTAGCTAGCTATGTGTAAACTTTGGGGTTTCGCTGACATGGCTCATTCCTAACACCCACAGACAAAAGCAAAGGGCTTTGCAGCCCAAGATATGCAAGCACCAGTGTGTCCTTACCCTCTCTGTGACACAAAGGCAGGTGACATGAGAAGGGGGGGGTGAGAGCTCTGGGGTAATTTAGAGGTGGTGGGAACATGGCTCATGGGTGAACAGGGGTGAGGTCCCTGCTTGCTGTCTCAAATGGCCTTCTGATCATATTGGTGCCCCATGTGACCTGCGTACTAATCATGTTTGTCTGAAAGACTTCGTTCACCTAAAAATGAAAAAACTCTCATTTTTTACTTACTCTGATGCCATCCCAGATGTGTTTGACTGTCTTTCTTCAGCAGAATACAAATTAAGATTTTTATAAAAATGTTGAAGCTCTGCAGGTCCTTATAATGTAAGTAAACAGGTGCCATCAGGCTGCTGGCTATTTGATGGTCCAAATAGCATATTTAGGCAGCATAAAAGTAATCCACACGACTCCAGTCAAAAGTTAATGTCTTCTGAAGCGAATCGATAGGTTGGTGTTAGATAACAAATTGATAATTTTTTTAACTTTAAATCGTTGCTTCCGCCCAGCGCTGAATTTCTGTTTGAAATGAACTAACTTGCCTGGGACGTTTGTTCCTGTGTATACAAAGCACGCTTCCAACTTCTCGCGTTAAAGTGCCATTGCACTTACGTCACTGATGAGTCAACTGCTGATAGAAAGTGATAATTTAGAAGTTAATAAAGTTTTAATTATCTATTTGTTTTTTACACCAATTTCTCGATTTGCTTCAGAAGACATTACTTTTATGCTGTCTTAATATGCAAATCAACCTACAAATGGCTTACTCATGGTTGTCCTTGCATATTAATCTGGGATAGGAAAAAGTGCAGTGACAGGCAAAATGTATTGTTATGTGTCGCTTGTCATAATGAGTAAAGAGTAATAATGTCTAAATCAGTTGAGTTTTGGCATGTACTAAAACAAAACCTCATTGTAAAGATTGTTTTTAATTAAGAGCGACGGTCATTTCTTAAAGGGATAGTTTATCCAAAAACGGAAATTTTGTTGTCATTTACTTCTCCTTGTGTAATGACATGTATGAATTTCTTTCTTCTGTGGAACACACAGAATGTTGCTGCTACTCTTTTTCCCATACAATGAAATTGAATAGTGATTAATGTTCTCAGTTACACTCTTCATAACGTCTCCTTTGTGATCCAAAGAAAGAAATTCATACGGGCTCAAAATGACATGAGGGTGAGTAAAAATGATAGAATTTGTACTTTTGGGTTAACTACAGTATGTCTTTAAAGTGGATAATTTTGTTACCTTAGTGTGGTGGGCAGACTCCGGTGGATAGACGATGAAGTGGCGCAGCGTAAAACCGAAGCCCTGAGAGTTCTTCTGCAGCACCACGGTGCGGGGACCCTTCCAGGCCACGCCATCCCCTGACATGGGTCGAGTCTTCTGACTGGAAGACAATCCTCCATCCTTGCGGCCTTTAGCCTGTTTCAAAACAAAGAAACATGTTGAGACTAATATGAACATCCACAAAGCAACTTCCTCGTCAGTTCCCAATATAACAAATAATTATTTTCTAATGTCTAAAAGATGTTCTGGCTCTTTGGATGAGTCAGGGAAGTCTGCTGATGTTAGTTAGCATTGTGACAGATTTCTCTCCATGTTCCGCTCTCCATAAATATGTATTAACAAAGGAATTAGTGGTGGAGGGGTGGGTTCAATTACAGACAAAGGTAGTTTCAGTAAACTCCACCGACCTTGAGGGAATGACCCTGTAAACAGCGGAATGAGGAATGTCTGAGGAATGTCTATTTTAAACGTAGATGCTAAAATAAACCACCACATGGGACTTCACAACAATGCAAGAGGAGAAAATAAATACAGTCAATCCTGATGTGGAAAAACTGGAGCAGAAGGGCCTTGCAGCAATGCACACACTTAACCCATAATGCAAAATCTGTGAAAAGGTAATCTTTGGCTCCAGGCCGAAGATTTTTATAAATAAATAAAAATAAATGAATGAAGCATAAAGTCTGTGACATTTTACAGAAAAATCAGGGAAATTTATGACAAATTCTACATGAATGTAGAATGAGGTACATATGGGTGTACTCAGGGCGGTTTCTGAGCATATGGGGGCCCTAAGCGCAATCCTACTTGTCTAATTGAGCCATAAAAGCTGCCCGATTCTTATTCGCAGCTTTCAGTATATTTTTTTAAATAAATAAAATAAAATAAGCTGTCGCTTTTAGTTAGAAACGGCCCTGGGTGTACTGTTATCCTACTGATTAGCTCTTTGGGTTGAGTCAGGTTTTTTTACTTCAAATATTTAGTTTGAGCTTCCTAAACTAGAGAGTTTCTAGACTGCAGTGACTTTGGCTACTTTCACACCACCACAGCTAAATGTGGCCCATATCTGATATTTTCTCTCGCATGTAACAGAGATCTGTTCAGTGGCTGACAATGTGAACATTTTGGATCTGACATTTTCAAATCCGATCTGGCCATTTTAATATGAGGAAATAAATCAGATGTGTATCAGATTTTTTGCAATATGCCTTCAGTGTGAACAGCCAAGTCTGATTTATTGTGATTTTTACATCAATCTACAGTAACTCACAAAATATAATTTGCACACTTGATTTGCCCTTATAGTTATTTTAAGGTTTAAAACGTTTAATTGCAAGAAATTTCTTATCTTGTTAACAAATTTACTTCCTTTTAAGGAATGAAAGAGTCGTGTTCAGTGATTTGTTTGGATGTCATGCAGTAAAATATGTGCATGAAAAGATACTGGACAGAGGGAGATTATCCAACAGTGATCTTTTTCATGTCACTCACACAGAAAACTGATTTATTTATAACTGTATCAACCTGCAAATCCAAGTCAATGCAAATCTGAACTCTTTTTACCTTATATGTACCAATGCTGTTTTTTTTCCTGCTGCCATTTAATCTAATGGTGTGTTTCTCTTGTAATATTACATTCTTGAGCTTCGATGGTAATTAAATTCCACTGTACGTCTGCAAATAATGTATAAATAGCCTACTTCATTATCCATCAAGAAGTATTTCTTCATCACTTGCTGATATATTATTAGATAAACTGCATTAAAAACAAAAATAACAACTACTTATAATTTAATTACTAATACATATAATAATGATACATATAGCTGTAAGCAGCAATTACTGGGGCCAAGCACACCAAGTACATCAACAGCATGTACAGAAGAGTCACTGGACATCAGTGATTATGACTTTAAGAAAAGAGGATAAAAACATAGGTAGAATTGCTCAAATTTAAATACAATCTATTATAACTTTGACCAGGAGGTGGCGCTGTCATAAAACGTATATAGTGAGGTCAGGATGTGGTCATTATGTCACACACAAAGTTTCATGAAAGTACGGCAAAGCGTTGCAGACATGCTTTTTTGTCAACATGTCATCAATTTCATTGGTGCACTGTTTGAGAACTGTTTCGTCTATCAAAAAGCTTTTGATAAATTTTTTTGTCATGAGTGTACCTAGATGATGCATGACAAATTTCATTTGAATCGGACATACGGCCTAGGAGGAGTTTGAAAAAGTAGGTTTTCAATTAAATTACAAATGGCGGATAGACAGTATGGCCGAAAATTTGGTATCAGCGTATTCGGCATGACACAAGGAATCTAAAATAGCCATTTTTCATATCTCCTGACCACTAGGTGGCACTGTGGGGAAACACTAGAGGTACCCTCAGGATACGCTTGTGATGACATGTAGTAAGTTTCGTATCAATACGCTAATGTGTTGCGTAGTTATAGCCTCCCATCTATTTTTGGTGTGCTCACGGACAAATTGGTTGAAGCATTTTCTTTTTGTGTGTGTGAATGGCGTGGTCTATCAAAAAGCTTTTGAAAGGGGCCTGGGTAGCTCAGCGAGTATTGACGCTGATTACCACCCATGGTGTCGCGAGTTTGAATCCAGGGCATGCTGAGTGACTCCAGTCAGGTCTCCTAAGCAACCAAATTGGCCCTGTTGCTAGGGAGGGTAGAGTCACATGGGGTAACCTCGTTGTGGTCGCTATAATGTGTGGTTCTTGCTCTCGGTGGGGCTCGTGGTGAGTTGTGCGTGGATGAGGTAACGTACTCAACAAGCCACGTGATAAGATGCGTGGATTGACGGTCTCAGATGCGGAGGCAACTGAGATTTGTCCTCCGCCACCTGGACTG